>NC_136059.1:351800146-352177815 GCF_964261635.1 Lissotriton helveticus | reverse complement strand
TATGCTTTGACAAAGTTTACCACTTTGTACATGTAGGGGAAGTGCAGTACACATGCAAAGGTCCGGAAAAGATAGATATTTTCTCCAACTTTATGCCGGTCACCGGAAGACATACTTTTTTCTAAATGCAATTAGCTTAAAAATCCATGGGTGTTGGAATTGTAACAATAACATTGACGACTTATCCAATATGCTCTTCTATTGCCCCACTCGTACAATATTTTGGAAGGACATTTTAGAATTCATTTTTTTATATCTCTAGTTTAATTTTGTATAGCACTACAATAAAACGAATCAGCAAGCAGTGGTGTATCTGGTAGGAAATGAAGTACAGATAAATCGGGCATGGCTTTACAGTTTACATTACCAGGTAAACTGGGCACACCATGCCCCACATGGAAAAAAACAGATTCATACTTCTAAACCTTTTCCTCCCTCCCTCCTCGTCAACTTGTCTGGCGTGGGGCCCTCACCAATGTGCCCTACCCTGCTATTGCCAACACCGTCGCTGTCCGTTGAAGTGCCATCCAACACTGGATCTAGGAGTGCGTCACACAAGTCTCTCCATTCCGACAGGTCATCGGTCACCTTGCTGTCTCGTCTGCTAAGTTTCATAGGAGTTTCCTCAGCTATAGTCCACTCCAATATATTCTTCTGCCAGTGCCCTATCTTGGGCACCCGTTGTTCCATCCAGGTGATGACGACCTTGCATCTAGCCAACAGCAATTGTAATAATTGATTTAGCATTTTCCTACCTTTTGGTCGTTTGACGTTGCCTAAGAGACAACACTGGGGAGAAAGGACTATATGTAGGTGCGCAGTTCTGATTGTCAGCGACCACCTGTCGACAGAAGTCTTGAACCAGGCTGCAGTGCCAGGCTAAGTGCAGGAAGTTGGCGGCACTGATTCTGCAGTGGGGGCTGCTGTCTACGCGGGTCGAGGTCCGTTTTTGAATTCATTAAATCACTTTTCCAAATTCAACCTATAGAAGAATTTACATATCTTATTTCGTGACCACTTACGTACCTCATGAAAGGGATAGACTCCTTTTTAGATCTTTTGATTTATCTGGCTTGTACGCTGATCCTTATAAACTGGAAAAATACTCTGTCTTGGGGTTGACCCTTGGAAATTTGGATTTCCTTTAATAGGGATGCAGACAACATCTCTTTATAGGTGTCTTCGTGTAATGTCCAGTCCAAGTCAATATAAAAACATTTGACAACTTCATGGCTAGCGTCTAGCACAAAGCCACCTTGAAACTAATTAGGCTGTAGCATATTCTAAAGGATGGCGTCTTACAAGAACTATCCCTATAAGTAAACACTTTGTTGATCCTTGTTGGGGGTCGACCCCCCCCACCCCCCGCAAGTTCTGTTTAAGTGACCGTGATACTCAACTGCTCAATGTAAATAATATTTAGCTTGAATGCTCCTTGCTCCAAATGTTTTCTTATCTAATTTTTTTTAAAATTTCTGAGTGTAAATTGTTTATCCCACATCCTTGTCACTCTTTGATACACTCATTATAGTAGGTTTATTTTATATCCTGTCATTTATAAAGTTGTTTGAACAACAAAAAATCCAGGGGTGCATGAGACGCCTCCATGAAACAAAGTAGCGCATAGTTCTACTTTGTATTCGTTTAGGGGTACTTCACAATGCTATTCAAGATTTTCAATGGAAAATAAACCCCAAACCCTCATTGTATTCCAGATTTGGGTCACTTGTGTGATGCAAACCAAGTGCAAAATTTTACCAAATCCACCCCATAAACGAAGGATTTGAAGCATAACGCAATGATTGGGAGAGCCATACTAATACAGTTGCATTAATACAGAAGGAAACTTGGCACTAGGCACTCTTAGAATAATAAAAGATTGAGGGGAAAAAAACAACGCAGAGTTTCTAAAGCTATGCTTGCAATTTGCGTGTATCGTTTAGATGCCAGTTAAGAGCTAAATGTGCACTATTTGAAGGTTTTTAGCATATTAACTCCCAAGTAACAAAAGCATATCTGTGACAAAAGCAATGTCACAACCCTGTTTAGAGGGCCACAGGGGCAAGCTGGAGCTACTGAGTCCTTTAACTCCTAATGTCCGGAGGCCCGGCCTACTATGGATCCTGCGCAACTGGGCCAAGTACCTTTTCAGCACTTGACTATCAGTGGTAGCGCAGGTCGAGCAGTCAAAGGCTTCTCAGTGGGGGAGGTAGACACTGGGGGTGGGGGGGGGGGGGGGTGAACAGGCACACATACACCTAGTACATGTATTTAATCCACATGCACTTCACACTAACCCAATGTAGGCCATGGGTGAGTTAAGCCCACAGCATAAGAACTTTACATGAGTGAGCCTGTAGGCCTCACTCCAGTGACACAAGAA
The DNA here is from genome assembly GCF_964261635.1 of Lissotriton helveticus. Lineage (NCBI taxonomy): Eukaryota > Metazoa > Chordata > Amphibia > Caudata > Salamandridae > Lissotriton > Lissotriton helveticus. Next base: position 352,175,432 of record NC_136059.1, on the reverse strand, counting down.
AAAAGACCTGTTCACTTCTATTGACCACTACACGGTGTGCTGCCACCACTGCACTCCTGCTGCTTAAACTCCTGACAAAGGCAGTAGCCTTTCACCACAATGAGAGTAGTGCTTTGGGTGCCCCTTCCATCCAAACAGACCGCATTCTGTGAGACTGGCCTAGGTAATGGCCCACATGCATGATCCATGTTCACCCATGACAACAAAAATCAGCACCAGGGATCCAGACATCAATGTAGTTGGGGACACTCAGGGCAGGGGTATACGCACATCACCATGCAAGGGATTTTTCCACCCCAACAAGCAGTAACCCACTGAGCTCTCGACATAAAATACAACGAAGTAGAGTTTTTCCCTGATAAAGTGATTCTTCATCAGGGCCACAATGCCTTCCCAAGAGTCAAATATAAATTTTCCCTTTTAAGATACTCCCAATCATACATACACAAACCGATATCCACACCAGTCTTGTACAGTCATCAACTGCTCAACCAGGTAACACACTAATTCAGGATGTTGAGGCACTTATGAAAATATTTAATCACAATTGTCACGATAGTATGATAAAAACCTACACTTTAAAAAAGTACATTCAATATACCTTAAAAAACAGAAATTAAATAATAATTTACAACCCCCTGGAAAGGAATATTATAAGACACTCAATGTTGTAATTTGGATGTTAATTTGCAATCATAGACAGCACAACACGGGAATTAATTTATAATCTTTTACTGTCTTTAACAGCGTTTCCAGCATCGACGCGTTTCGGTGGATAAAATCATTGTGACCACCTTCATCAGGACAAACATGTAATTCACTTATCTCCTTTCCGATTTTATTTTGTAAAAACCATTTTTTTTTCTTTAAAGCCGGTGCAAACGCACTCAGTAAAAAGCCATATTCACTTAAATCAATTGTTCATGAATAACTTTCCATATCTATTTGACACCACTGTGTTTCTGCTGTGTTCAATTAAGATAATGCTCTGGTCCAGAATCGGCAATAAATCTCTAGCTGCCCACTCTATTCTTTAATGTAGATAACAGTCTTTGCTTCTAGGCCTATATGTTTTTCATCAGATTGTCATCTTCTAAGATCGTAGCTAGTTTCCTATATGGTTCACTTGGTATAGTTACACCATAGGACCAGTATTCACTCCCATAGCTCTTGACTCTAAAGGGGTCTCCACGGCCTGGTCATCGCTCCACTCTACGTTTCCGGAGTTATAAAAAAACAATGCCTTCCTACAGTCTCAATCATCATTTCACTGTTCCAAGGATTCAATATTACTAGTAATGTGTTTATTGCCGGTCTCAGATGAGGATCAAGCTCTGCTCACTTTGGATGTAAAAAGGGCTTTGATGATCTACTAGACTTGAACTGTGTAATTTAGAAAATCACATGCTTTATTTTTAACATTTGGCTGGCCAGTCAGGGTCTAAAGCCTTTAGCTGCTACCTTAAGTAGATGGTTACAATTTACATTTACAATTAGCCATCATTTCAACTTCGGAAGCTCAAGCTCTACCCAGTGTAGTGCAGGTGAAGTCAACGAGTATGGCAGCTCCTTGGGCGCCACTTAAATGACAAAGATACAATGCCACAACTTGGGCATCTCCCTACTCCTTTATTAACCATGGCATGTAGGTTGGTGGTGGAGAAATAGGTATTTGGCTTTTGGAATTTGTGTTACGTTCGGTAGAAAATCATTTTATGTCGTTAATCATGATTGTTCTTTTTTGAGTGGATTGCATTTTGATGCATCTCTTGCTTTGAAGTATTTAATTAGAAGCCAATTACATGTTTGGGTATTAGCTCACAAGGTAATGACTGTGACTGGGAAGACAGACAAGCTGGTTGGCAAGAACATGGTGCACGCTATCTGCCTCATTACAGCCTTACTGTCCCCAAGCTCACAGAGCAGCCATTACCTGATTTACAATGCAGTCTTTCCTCTTGAGTGCCCCCGATACCGTATGCTACTGGACCACGGTGCAGAGCATTGAGCTCTACTTGATACTTCAGATCTTACTGTCTTCATCAGTACACAACCGACACACAGGCGCAACTCCTGCACTCGCGAGGTTTCTTTTAGGTGTATCTCCAATCCCTGAGCATGTCCGATGCCTGGCAGGATTAATCGCGTCAAAATTGTTGTGGTATAATCAAGACCATGCTGACCACTGTGTTGTTCCAGTAAGGCTCAGAAATGGGAGCTTCCCGGCTCCATCTCAGCCAGGCACAATTCCAAACCATAGTCACCGCATTCAAAACCTGGAATCGTTTATGGAATGTACTTGTGTCGCAGCAATCTTAGTATAAGCACAGTATAAAAGTGGTACTGCTGGTTCCTTACCAGTACGCTTCATTACTGTGTGCCAGTCACAGTCTAGGTGTCCCATCACTCCTATCCAGGGGGGTATCGACTTCAGAAAATGAAGATTACCGATAAGTAACCAGCCATTCCTTCTTCCAGTGACATCACAGACTAGTCCTTCAACTGACTGGATTGTCTTACTCATGGGTCTAATGGACAACTAAAACATGAGAGCATGACAGTGTCGTTCTGTGAAAACAAAAGGAAGCAACAAACATTCACATGTGGCCATAACCTTCAGGGCACTCACTAAAGCCATGTGGTTGTTAGTAAGATTTAAATCGGTAACCAGCTTTAAGTTACTACGCTCCACCAAAGCAAATAGCCTGTTTCACCGGCTATTTTAACTCATTGCCTTTTTTTTTCTAACTTAAGGGGAGGTAAGATATGCTCAAATACTGATATTTCATTATTGATACTGAGATTTCATTATTCATTATAATAATATGCACATTCAGAATCATGTTGGTATTTTTTAAAAGAAACCTTTTTTATTCTTAGTCCTATAATGACAGCCCCTAAGTAGGAGAATGAGCGTGTTTATATATGTACTATAGACACATTTACTTAGCTTGTTTTTGTTTTTTTACATCCGTCAATATGTTTAAAGGTATTTGCTCTGCAAAAGACTGAGATCATGCGGAAGAAAAGAGTAGGATCCTCCAAACATTTAGGGAGGTAGGAAGACCATTCTGCAAGATGTCCTCTTGAGCCACACAGCAGAAAGAAGAAGATAGGCTGCATTCGGTGGTCATTGGCTACTTCTACAGTTTGAATCCGGCTCATATTTCAGATCATATTGGGTCACGAGATGTACCTTTGGGCTTGCAGAGATTAGTTACCTTTCTTAAGGAGCGAATACTAGAAATAACACTTCAAACCCACTTGGAACGAGCCATTATATAACTATTCCAAAAAATACAGGTCCTTTTTAGGTTTCGCCTGTCGAAAGCTGCGCACCGCGCAGCTTTTTGGCGCAGGCGAAATCTAATGTTTACAGTATGTGTGTGTTGTCCCGCCCTCTCTTTCCATTGGCTAGCTCCATAAATGGAGGCTAGCCATTGGAAGAGAGATCTGCTCGTCATTCTGCGAGCAGATTCGTGGGCGTTCCTGCGATTTTTACTCATCCCGCCCCTTTGTGATCGTCATGCGGCGGTGGTTAATTTTTTTTTCTTCAAAGGTTTATTTTGGTCATTTCTCCAGGCCGACCGCCGCCGGAAGAAATCCAGGTGAGTGCTCCCCTCCCCTCCGACTGTCCGTGCGCCCGTTCCCGCCCCCCTCCCGCTGTCCGTGTGCCCGTTCCCGCCCCCCTCCCGCTGTCCGTGTGGGGTATGTTCCGCATTCCAAGTGTGGACCCACAGAAGGCCAGAGGCAGGTCGGGTCATTTTGTATTTTTACTGCACAGTAAACTTGAGCAACCCATGGTATGTATCCACTCTACCTGCACGTTTAATGTTCCTTAGATCGAGTTTATCTTTATTGAGTTAATCGTGCACGTTTAAACTAAACACGGGTTGACACTGGGTTTGTGTAATATGCACTTTAATTTTGTTAAGTCCCAGCCTCTCTGCACAGCTATCCTTATTAAGGTCTTGTTGAAAAAATGCGCTTTCATTAATACACATCAAAAGTATGTTTATTTTCTCGGTTTTTATTATTAGTATTTATGTAGGAGTTGGTGCGATGCGAGTAACCTACTCGCCTGCGTTACTGTGGTGCAGCGCTGTGCGCCAGGATTTTCTGTGCACTGGAGCGCTAATCGTTCTCACGCGATATCACTACCCTCCCCGGGTTACGTCCCACTGTTGCTAGGCAAACAGGCAGCCTCCAGCTCCGTCTATTTATAGTGCTTTGCTGTGATTGGCTGGGCTTGCATTGCAGCCTGTGACGTCATGTGGTGTCACAGGGCGCGAGAGCGCTGAGTGTGGGACTAACGTGACTCCGACAGAACTGGCTGTGGCTGGCCTAGCCCAGAGCCCGAGGAAGGTTTACAAACAAACATTGAGACATCTGTCAGTTGGATGCCTAGACACAGTAGTGATGCTTTCCTGCTGTCCATGCTAAAGTTTATACCCACACAGTCGTAGCAACGCTCCCTTTTACATCACCCCATTCACTCATATTTTATTTCATCATACTTTGCTTTCGCGTGGTTTGTTAGATGATGGGATGTCCATACTAGACTGATCAGGCCCGTGTAAGCTATTGCACTCTCGAGTAATCTAACCATTTCTATAAACTTAGGAAACGGTTTTACAAATTGGCAGGGCTTAAACCAATAAAAAACTGGTGCTCCGTAACACGCTCTGTCCTCTCAGATGTGTGTACAATGCGCGTTCCTCCACTAGTTCTCATCCATTCTTTCAGTTAAAGGTCACGATGTGTCAAAATAGGGACTTGTTGTTGTTTATATTTTTCCCTTTATTGTGAAGTACACTATGATAAATGTTAGTCTCTTTTCACTGGTATTTACTTTACCCACTTGGTCATCAGTATAAGCAGGGAGTGGGACTATATTTCAACCCTTGTCAGTATTAAAAAGGTCGCTGGCCTTTCAGACTACTGGTTGTAGGTGTTTTAGCAGTGCCCTGCAGTGCTTAAAGGTTTTGGGACATAATTAGGCATAGTGTTTGGCTGCTGCATTCCAGCAAGTGCAAGGTTGCGATGGCATCTCATGTAGGCCCTTTTTACATCTCGTCTACCAAACAGCCCAAGCTGTTTGATTTTGACCCCTCTAGGAAGTTCGTTATCGTTAGTCATTGTAAATTTGTAATATTTTCTTATACAATCCTTGCTTGCTGTGTTTGAAGGTGTGTTCTTGCCTTCTATGTTTTTCCCTACCTCTTCTCGCTTGATGTGTTTGATATTGTGTCCTGCTATTTTTGTAGCGTTCTATTTTGTAACATTTCTCTCCAGTAACATAACTGGTTCTATTGTACAGCGCTCTGACACTTTTGGGTAAAGATGCACTTTATAAAAATGCATTAAATAAAATAAGCAGATGTAAGTACATGCTCATGAGCTGCTAACACCCACCTGTATAGTGATTAAAAAGCACCGCGCAGGCGAAATCTAATGTTTACAGTATGTGTGTGTGCTGTCCCACCCTCTCTTTCCATTGGCTAGCTCCATAAATGGAGGCTAGCCATTGGAAGAGAGATCTGCTCGTCATTCTGCGAGTAGATTCGTGGGCGTTCCCGCGATTTTTACTCATGCCGCCTCTTTGCGATCGTCATGCGGCGGTGGGCGGTGGTTTATTTTTTTTTTCTTCGAAGGTTTATTTTGGTCATTTCTCCAGGCCGACCGCCGCCGGAAGAAGTCCAGGTGAGTGCTCCCCTCCCGCTGTCCGTGTGCCTGTTCCCGCCCCCCTCCCCCCTCCCACTGTCCGTGTGCCCGTTCCCGCCCCCCCCTCCCGCTGTCTGTGTGCCCGTTCCCGCCCCCCTCCCGCTGTCCTTGTGCGGTATGTTCCGCATTCCAAGTGTGGACCCACAGAAGGCCCGAGGCAGGTCGGGTCATTTTGTATTTTTACTGCACAGTAAACTTGTTATTTAAAGAGATTGGCCCCTCCCGCTGTCCGTGTGCCCGTTCCCGCCCCCCTTCCCGCTGTCTGTGTGCCCGTTCCCGCCCCCCTCCCGCTGTCCGTGTGCCCATTCCCGCCCCCCTCCCGCGGTCCGTGTGCGGTATGTTCCGCATTCCAAGTGTGGACCCAGAGAAGGCCCGAGGCAGGTCGGGTCATTTTGTATTTTTACTGCACAGTAAACTTGTTATTTAAAGAGATTGGCCAATCGAGTTTTTACCAAACTCTAGCTTTGTGCTCCCCACGTCAGCAGAGAATTGAAATGTAATGTAACTTCTCGGCGTGATCCCGGCAGCTCAGAGTGCAGAAACTCTGAGTTCCATAAAGTAAATCCCGCTGGGGCTCCAGCCCATGCTGTGACGCTTCTAGGCACTACACCAGCACCGAGGCACGTTTGTTAGGACACGATGGAAAGGCCTGGGAATATATACCCGCCCTGTGCTGCTAGATATATGAATGCAGCAGAATCTGCCGGCCACATGGCTTCCAGGAAGCAGTGTGAACGCCTACGGTGGCTCTATAAACTCAGGCCGAGCCCCGATGCATGCTCACATGATCGATCTTCTAACTAGAAGCTATCTGTACAGAGAGAGTAGAAATCAGTCGGCAGCAATGTCTTATCTGAATGGTTTAGGTTCCACCTGGTATTTTTTCACATTCCATCCCCTTACATTTAAAATAAAGAACACCGTGCTCCTTTTGAAAGAAGCAACATGGATTCGAAGCCTTATTGTAATGCACCTACTGCAGGAGTGGATTTGATTTAAAGGAGTGAGCGCTATTTGTGGAAAAACAAATCTGAAAACTACCCATGTGTACCCGAGGGGCGGTCACCCAAAAGTGGTGTCCATTGAGATATTTCGTTATTCAAGTTTACGTTCCCACTTTCTCCCTTGCAGGTCCTTTCTTTTGGGCCTCTATTAAAGAAAGCTCACTGTCTGCAAAATCATTTTACATACATATTTGGACCTGTTTCACTGCATGCCCTAAGCAGATGTAAGTACATGCTCATGAGCTGCTAACACCTACCTGTATAGTGATTTTGGATGTATGTGCTCTGGCTCTTACAAGGTGATCTCCTTTTTGATAGCATTTCCCATTCGCCTGTCACACTCCAGCCCTGTTTTCGGTCCGTTTACTGTAATTTCCATAATGTGTAAAACGTTAACAAGCAGAGGAAACGCTCTGTGTGTGTGTGTGGCTCTGTGTGTGTGTGGCTCTGTGTGTGTGTGTGTGGCTCTGTTGGTGTGTGTGGCTCTGTGTGTGTGTGTGTGTGTGTGTGTGTCTGTGTGTTTTTGTGTGGCATTTGCCAGAGATTAAACTATTGGCATTGTAAATGACAATGCCATTTATTTATGTTTTCAAAACCAACACATAAATATAAATTTTATCATTTACAATGCCAATAGCTCAAACTTTTCAAAAGGCGAAACCATTGCATTGTAAATGCTTGTTTTAGGTCGAGTCTGGGCAGCTTATGCGCTGCTCTGCGAGGCATGCTGTATTAAGGTATGGAATAGAAGCTCTGCCCATTTCCCATCCATCTTTTCAATTGGCTCCTGTTACTGTCCTTTCAAAATCGTTGCTTTTGATGAATACATAGGCTTAGTAGTCCCTCCTTGGTACTGTTTTGTCTGCCTTTGTAACCTCCCATAAGGAGTGGACTTGTTACTTATGTTGCTACACAGTCTGCTTTATATAGTATGTGAGCACTATTTTCTTTAATGATCTTTAACTATTCCACCCACGATGTGCTTTCCTACAAGGCAGCATGCTGCCCGCTTTTATATTTTTAATAGTAATGGCTGCGGGTCCTCTGTAACTATAGCAGCCACGCTTATTTATTTAATTTGCAGAGTGGCCTGCTTTAACTATAGAGGCTGTGTGTATTTTTTATTTAGCAGCATGGTCTGCTTAAACTATAGCGGAGGCGCTTTTTTCTTTATTTAATTTCCTAACACAGTCTACTTTAACTTTAGCGGGCGCACTACAAAACCTTGTTTATTTATTTATTTTTGGGTGAAAGTGCCCCATACTGCACTTTCACTTTAATGTTTGCCGCACCCCTTTCTTTAGATGCTGCTCACTGTAAAATACGCCAAGCAGCGTCTAAAGAAAGACGTGTGGTCACCATTAAAGTGGTCTCACAGTTGCGAGAGTTTGAGCTATTGGCATTATAATTAACAATGCCTTTTATATGTGTGTTGGTTTTAAAACACATAAATAAAGGGCATTGCAATGTACAATGCCAATAGCATAAACTCGTGCAAATGCAAGACCTATTGCATTGATAATGCGTGTTTCTAAAATCAATCAAACCTTTCTTTTAATTTGTTACATTGGTAGCCCTGTTAGCTACGCAGATGGTGTCACCGCTCTTCATAACCTTGCAGCGGGGACCCACAGACATGTCACTGAGGGGATGTGTGGTGCTGGCTTGTCTGTAGTCTGTCCCCGTATGTCGTGGTATTGTGCTGCAGGGGTCGGTGCTTGGTGAAAGTAGGAGAGATGGTAAGTTGGTTCTTCTATAGGAACTGCCCAACACACCCATGATTAATAGTCTATGTGCTGCAAAGTTCAATTAATAGTTAAGGCTCTGAATACATTACCGTATGAAAACCCGGTAGTACAGTGTTGTTTAGTTGAAAAATGTATCATGTATGTTATTCCATTTGTTCGAATGTCTACCTTAATTAATATAACGCCTAAGTGAACATATTATTAGAGCACCAAACTCTGTGTTTTATCAGAGTCACGGGTTCCGGAAGGCGAATTTCCAGCTGGCAAGATAGTTGTTTTCATGTTTGCACCCGCTTATTCAAATATCTCGCAACTGGCACATTACACTTGAAATTCCAAGGAGAGCAACTGAGCCTTTCACTCATGCAAGAGTGGTTAAAAAGTTTTGTGCAGAGCTCATGCCGGCAAGTGGTCGCATGAGTGCTGCTGACTTATTTAGACTTTTCAAAACTGCTGCTGCCCGCCCACCTTCTTGTCTATTTTTATAAAATCTAGTCGTTCTCTGTGCTGGCTTGGAAAGGACCTTTTTCCGCTCTGTAATGCTGGCATCCATTTCTGACTGAAGAAACAAGGAGAAGTTTCTGAGGCCCAAATAGTCCATTCGAAGGAACAGCTCTAAGATCAGATTGGGCTCAAATGTTTACATCATTTAATAAAAACAAAAATTGTGCACTTTTTGGAGGGGGGTTTGGGGGGGACGCATCATTTTGAGCTTGAATACACTAGGTGTTATTAGTTTGGTACCGAAACAACTCCTATCTCAAATCGAATGGTAACGTTTTGGCATCTGGGTCTTCCATGTTCAGGAGAATGGAGGCCAGCTGACTAGTGCCACCAGTGGTTTCTACTTCTCCCCATCAGCTGCAGTCTCACCCACACCTTCTGTCTGAGTAGTGGAGGCTTTGTGCTGGAGTAAATGTGCGGTCTGCTTACACGCTTATCCGCAGCCTTTGACTCCAAGATATGTGAGTTAAATGACTAATGTGTGACTTGTGTGTCTAATTCTGTGAAGAGACCTTCTGGTCTGAAGGACCATCTGGTTAGGCAGCTTGGTCCTGGGGTGTATCCTGGTTCAACACTAACAGGAATTTCTAGCCACAGCTAGCTACATCCAGATTGGACAACCCATTTCTAGCTCTAAAGAGCATTACATGACATGCTGGAGGGTGAATAGAAAGAGAAAAAACAAAAACGGTGTGGTGTGTCTAAACATGGAAACAGTGCTGGCGGAAGGTTTGGAGAAAGAGTGGTTTGATGCAGTGATGAGGTTTGCCAGCTCATTCTTGTGGCATATCAGGGAGGGATTCACTTTGGGTTACTGGTGTGAACAAGGCCTGACTCCTAGTGGTCTCTTACATTGAGCTATTTAAACAAGGTTCTTGCACCCGACAGGGGTCTTCTATGCATGCCATAGTCTTTTTTTCTCGAGAACAAAATTAGATACCACAAGTATAAATCTAGAGATGAAAAATGTTAATAGATGAAAAAAGCCTGTGGCATGCACCAAAAGGTGTGCTGAGAAGCCAGTTACCCACTAACTTTTACCACAAAGCACACCTAGAGTACTGGCTGGATTTGATTTCTATCAAGTCCGTTTAGGTCTCGCCTGACAGCCCACATGCACTGTTGCTGCAAGGGGTATTGTTTACAATAAAGGGCATGGAGCCTACCCATTGCTGACCATTCGTTGGCACTTTTTTTTGCTGCTTCTTAATTGGCCAGCACACGCTGGGTGTCACGTCCTGTTCCTTCTATGGAGAATAGACCAAGCACAAATTGATTCATTTTAATTAGTATCCATCCATTGCTAGTGCTGTGATTCAGGTACTATTTCTTCTTCTACTTCCGACCCACCCTTTTCTGTGTTGATTTTTTGCTTGCTATGCACCCCTTTTCCATGTTGCTGTCCTTGTCACCTAGCCCTTCTCATTGTCGTTGCTTGCCAATTACCCTCTTCTCATGCCCTCGATTGCCCCTTACACCTACGTGAAATAAAAGCCTTATGACGCTGCTCTAGGGTTTGCCTCGTCACAGCATTTTTAAATTACTTTAATTTTAGCCCTGCTGCATAGCCACGCAAATCCAATAAATAACTCTCACGTATGCAAGAGCAATTGGCTTTGCCAGTGCTTTTTTATTTTTCCTAATGAAATCTTCACTACAAGAACAGGATTGGGTGAGTTACACATACTGGACATTTGTGCACAATATCAGTGTTTGAAGTTTCTGTTAAATAATTAAAAAAAAACTATTTTGTGTACGCTGATCATCGGTCGCTTTCTATAATAAGGAAGCCAACGAGAGACTGTGGGGAAAAGGGCTTTTGAAACGTACATTAAATGTTTTTTTTTATTTAAAAAACTAACTCACAACCTCTGCTGTGAGTTGGCTGCATGGGAATAAAATGACAGCTGTACTGCACAAAATCTTATTGGTGCCTAATTCAGAAGCAGCTATCTCACATTCTTAGAATACCCATTGTTCTGGTCTTCTCCACAGTAGTTCTAGGGCCCTGAGCCTCCAGGCACACATTAAACCTAAACGCCAATAATATGGCCATACTTGATCGTTTACTGGCGATTGACGTAAAAGTTATCCTCTCCGAGTAGAAATCCTTTAATCATCTCTCCCACCACACTGGCGGCGTGGGTTTCTTTCCTCAGGAGTGCACACAGCTCTACCCGTCCGGCCTATGCCCAAACTTCCATGGTGATTTGGCGCACATTGGACCAATCCATTGCTCTAGATTTAAATATAACACCATTCTCTGGGAATCCAGTTGCCTCTAATCATTGTATTTTACTTCTATTATCCCACTGGTCCACCCTCCTTCCTTTTGCCTGTCTCTCTCTCTCTCTCTTCCCTTCTTGTATATGAACTGCAATACCTATAAACAGCACTTTCAGGGTTTCTACGTTGTAACAAGACCCTAACATTATACTTCAGTTTCTTGCTCTGATGTTAACAGACAGTGTTGGTCCTGTAATTTTGAACAGGTCCCTGGTGAGTGATGGCACATTGCAATGGTACAGAGAGCTCCTTAAAGAGGCTTGTACTGTTGGAGACTCTGTCCCCAGGTATCATGGGGAACAGCAAACCTTAAGTGTGTTTTTTGAGGAGGAGAGGTTAGCAGAGAAGGGATTTCTAGTAGCCCCTGTCCCTCCCACCTGGAAAAAAGTGCAGTGACGCAGCCAGGGTTGGCTGCCTCATAGTGATCCCCCCTAATTTTTAGCCAGGCCGCTACGCTGCTGTACAACATGGCTAAAACACATTAACAAAGCCAATAGCTCTCACATAGACAAGATCTATTAGCTTTGCCAATGCTTGTTCTTGAACCATCGGCAGTCATGTGAAAGAATCATAATGTGCCTGAAAAGGCTTGCATTTCCTTATCTTTTCTCCTTCTCATTAATTGTATTTATTCCACAAATAATCAGAATATATGTTTGATACTTGGGTTTCTTTTCATTGATTCGGCTAATATCATATCAATCAATCAGTATTTGTATAACATGGCTAATCACCCCGGAGGGTATCCAGGTACTGTGCTGCAGGTATCAGTTGAAGAGCCAGGTCTTGAGTCCCTTCCTGAAGTGGGCCAGCGAGGGTGCAGTGCAGAGGTGGAGGGTGTTTTAGGGTTTGGTGGTGATCTGGGAGAAGGAGCGGTTGCAGTGGATATGTGGTGTCTAGACGAGGCGTATGGAGCGCAGGTTTCTGGTAGGTTGGCTGGAGATCAGGCGGTGGTTGATGTAGGCTGTTCCCAGGTTGTGGAGGGCTTTGTAGGCATCAGTTAGGAGCTTGAAAGGGCATCTCGTCTGGACGGGGAGCCAGTGGAGGTCTTTTAGGTGCTGGGTGGTGTGGCCTGGATTGTCTGGAGTCTTTGCATCAGTTCAGTGGTGGTGCTAGCATAGAGTGCACTGCAGTAGTCAAGCCGGCTGGTGATGAGGGCCTGTGTCATACATTTTCTACATAAAATAGCAGATTTCCTTTATCTGCATTCACCCCATGGCTGGGATCCTATGAACATACAGCAGTGGGCCTTGTATAAAAGTCCTAACATGCAGTCACTATAGACTGCTCAAGCAAGCTGCATAAAAATAAGAATTTAAAACACCCTGAGCCACACAGGAAGGGTTAAACAAATTACATATATTATATCCGAAGCAGAAACCGGAGGTGGTGCTTCTTGGTTTAGTGCTGCGGGAATATCTGAATTGCGTGCATATTAACGTCATGCTAAATTACTGCAGTCAATAAATAGCCTTATAAATAGGTGCAGTCCATAATTCTCTAGTCACATTTTTCTGCAGGAAATTGTAGGCTTCATTTTTCCCTACAGATTTCATATTTTCCCTCAGAATTTCCAGCATTTTTAAATTTCACACATGTCCTGGCTATTTTGGAAGTTTCTGTCTCCGTCTACAAGCAGGGAGGAAGCATCAGAAATGAGGGAAGAACGAGTGAGGCATAAGAGGGACGTCGCAGACGCTGTCATGGTACACTTGCCACACTGCAGGCCAGGGCTTTAGGGCGGGCGGGGCGGGACGGGACCCATGGGGTCTCAGAACCAGCAGTGATTAAAAATGGACAATGAAACGGGAACCTGTAGGGTCAGATGTTCTTAACTTTACTGGCAACAATTATCAATTTGTGAACAATGACAAAAAAGAGTTTCGGTATTGCATGTCTGCCAAGTAGTTCCTGTTTACCTTTCACGTTTTAATCACTCTTCCGTTCCTTGGGAGCGCTTCTTTTTTACAGGATATTTAGTTTTTTTTTCATTCTTGTCTAGTGCATACTTTTGAAATGAGTCGCCTCCAAGTGCCTGTGTGAGTTCATGTTGTTGGCAGGTGTGTTTAACTGCCAGATTGAGAGCATGGAGTTTAGGCTGAGCAATCTGTTACTCAGGGCCTGTCAGCGAGCGTTAAGTGTTCAGAATACATGCTCAACCCGATCCAGTCCTTTGCCTTCCTGCAAAGCGGTGGACACATATGCACCAATTGTAATTGTGGGAAAGTGTATGTAGACAGCACAGACAGGGAAAAAGTAAAGGAACATGCAGTGGGAATGTTGTGCATTGGTGGTGTTGAAGTTATTTTATGTTAATTTAATTTATAATGCGCCTGAAGTGAAAGATACAATGAAGTCCACGCTGGAGTGAGTGGGAAGAGGGTGCTGAAGAGCAAAGAGGTGGTGTGTCTTATATGAAGGAGGATTTCAGATAAATGTAGAGCGAATAAGGATGCACATGTCTTATATAGACTGCAAAGGAAAGTGGTATGAATGGAAGAACAGACTCCAAAGACCACTAACCCTTCCACAGACCTTAAAATTGTTTACTTCATAGCCTCTCGTTTTTTCAATGAAACATTTCCAATTCTAAATATTCACAAATTAGTCAACTCATTTATATCATACACCCAACAAGCATTGGCAAGGCCAATAGTTCTGGCTTGTTTTAGGTGTATGGCAGTTACTGTGTTATATATCTGTAACCGAACATAATTTTAGTTTACATGTTTTAAGTAGGCCTGGGCCGAGTTTGCGGCGTTCCGCTGTGCAGAACTCCGGGAAGGGACCAAAAAACTTCACTGTGCTACGCAGAGTTCCACAAGCGGCAGAGTGTGATGTGTCGCACTGATTTTTAGTGCCAGGTGTTTGTCCCGCACCGTAAAATCAGCGCAAGAGGTTACTGTTTCTTTCTGTGGCTCAAATAGATGTTCTACTCGAGCGGCTGCTTCCACAATGCAAGCGGAAAGTTTCTCAACGGTAACAACCAGCCGCGACCGCCTGAGTTTAGAAATCTCGCCGGGAGGTGGTCTAGAGTAAGATTTTCAGTGCTCGCACTCACCAACTGCGGGAGCGGAAAAAACTCAGCCACACAGTTTTTCAGAACTCTGCACTTTACATGGGGCGCTGAGTGGGGGAAAACTCTGCAAAATCCGTAAACGGAGAGGAATTTCACGCCCAGGCCAAGTTTTAAGACATGCCCTTAATTACATTGACCACACCTCATGGATAGTACTCCTAGTTAGCTTCTTAGGCCACGTCCCAGTCATAGATATCCCCCACCACACACACACTTATTTCATCCCACTTAAAGCGTCGCTGCAGGCACTAAGTGATGTAGATTTCTTACAGTGGCAGCTTAGCTGTGTTTCTTGTAGATTCTCTTCCACTCCTCAATAAGTGCTTTTGGTATTACACCTATAGTAATACATGTAAACACGCTGTTTAAACGCGTGGGAGGATTGCCGCAGGTAGGTTTGATGCAGCGGGTGGTCAAGGGGATAGGTTGATTTGTAAATAACCGCCAGTGGAAAGCAGTAAAAAAAAAAAGCATGGTGTGGTCCAATGAATGTCAATGCTGGGTTCTAGTAAAATAACGTGTTTCCGTCGCTGCATATTATCTCAGCGAGGCTGACAGGAGTTAAGAACCCGGAAATAAGAACTGAAAGGAAGATTTCGCTTTTTCGTTCAAGGCAGAAATGAGGGCAGCCGTGGAGTTGGTGAACACATTCCACCTGGTTCTCCCTCCCACTGTCACAACATGTCACAGCGGGGTTATCAGCTGACAATCTGTGGGGAAGACAGGAGTGCCCTTAATGATGACCTCAGCACCAATGCATGCTGTGATTCAAGCAGAAGCACTGCACCCGGAGAGGACACAGACGCATGCAGCCAATGGAATCAGCCAGAGCAGTCGGCCTCTGGAAGCACGTGGAGTTGTGCATGAAGGGTAATAAAAGAACCACCGCCATGCCCATTACCACCTACTCACATCTCTCCCCTTACTTGTGCTGCAGCTTTACCCTCTATGACATCCTACTGAGGGCTGTTCCTGGCCTTTGGGTTGTTTCCAGCAAGAACTGTGTTTCACGCTGAATGCAGAGCCTGCAGTGAGCCCTACTCATCTCCCCGTTCTGCGACTATTAGGTGTTCAAAGGTAGTTAAGACACCAGGTTAACAACTATAGCCGATGGAACAAGCAGCAAGTCTGTCACCTGTAAACCTCACCATGGCGGCCTCTCTTCCGCATTACAGGAAGGAAGGAGGATTGCCTGTGTCTCTCGGTGCCAAGCTATTTCTGCCTGAAACGGGCTCATGGCTTGTAAGACTCAGTTTATCTCCATCTGTGTCCCTTTAAATCTAGGCCCACTCTAGCAGTATTTAAGTATCTGTCTCCTTCCCCTGGAGCAGTCTCATGCCATGTACTTGGTTCACACTTTGCCTGCCTCTACCTGTAACAATCTTTTGTCTGTGTCAGTCTTGGTCTAACTGTCTATAATAACCCGGGGCCTATTTAACCAGTAACAATTTCAATCGCTTTTTACCTGTAACCACCTAAGGCTGTTTTTCCTTGTTACAGTCCTTCGCTATGTATACCTGGGGTAATCATAGCCTAGCCATACCCAAAACAATCTGAGGTTATTTCAACCAGTCGCATTCTAGGCTACCACTGTCATCTTCTCCGATTACTGATTTCCGTTTAAAAAACAAAACAAATGTTATTGATTTTTTTTTTAAACCAGTACCTGATACGATTCTTATTACATACAGCATATTTGTTCTTCCAAAATGGGAGAATTAGATCCAAGGTCTGAAATATAAAATACAGTCCAAGGCGGGGAAGCCCAGCCAATTGACATTTACCAGTCTAGTATACAATCGCTGCCATGTGGCAGCTGCAGATTGTTAAACAGTAAACCATAACTACCCCAATCCTCCCTTACCTCCCTCCCCCCATTTTACTGATTTCCGCTTAAAAAACACTACGTCTACTTTTAACAATTTTAGTGTTCTCTATCGGTAATAATCAGAGGCTAGCTTTACCTGTCAGAATCTACGCTGGTTTCTCTACGGGATAACAACCCCAGAGCATCTCTGCCTCCATGTACACGGATAAATATGTACGGTAGCATATAGCGATCAACCACTTAACGCTGTGTTTATGTCACGGGTTCCTAGGCTGTTTGTCAACAAGAAAGCAGTCTGGAGAGCAGGTTTCCTAAAATGGAGTTCTAAACTCTCTGGAGCTCTGCCGTGCTAATTTTAGGACTGTCGTACAGAGTTAGTTGCTCTGTTTCAGAATAAGCATCTTTCTAAAAGGACCTTGAAAATATATTTTTTTTAAATCACATGTTTCAACTGTACATTTACTCAAGATGTTTACTAGCATTTGTTCTGCTCTCTGTTACAAAAACATGTAACAGCTGTACACAAAAATAATCAAAGTATGTAAATACACACATTGTTACACTTCATCAAGAAACAATGTAGGGCCGAATGTTTTTTGTTGCCTTTTACAGAATTGGAAGTAGAATCAAGGGTGAAGTACAAACACTGAATTTACCCGCCTCTCAGTACAAACAGCCATAAAGATAAATTCATGCTCTGTTTTTTTGCCACACATTTTTACTTAGGACCGTATGATTTAAGATGCCTACTAAGCCAGACCATTGGCTCTTGTGCAAGCAATGTGTGGGGCCATAGCCTGCTCTTCCAAGCAACTGTCTTGACACCGCATTAGGGAGCGCGGTGGGAGCTGTGTTCACCCTCAGTAAATGTTTATCTGCAGAAGTTGTCATGGCACTCTGTTTCTCTGAAGGTACCAGGCCACTGGGTCATCACAGGTATGGGTACATTGCTGAGGTGGTCTAGTGGGCAGAAAGTCTGCTTTGTCTGTAGCGCGGTGTGCTGTGTATCCGAGTGGTAGGGGCATAGTGCTGTTAGGCGGTATAAGCAAGTTGCAGTAATGCTGAATGTGAGAGGGGTGTGCTGTTGTGGATGTAGTGCAGCGCTGTGATTTCAGTGTACTACGGGTGCAAGTAGGAGTCAATCGGAGGTCACTGCTTTTAGTAGTCTGTTGTGATGTTGAGTGCCATCGTGTGTGCTGCTGTGAAAGAGACATTGTTATGTTGCTGCAGCTAGCATAAACAGGAACATTTTATATTCAAATGAGAAGCTTTTGGGGGCTGTAAGGGGCACTTGGGGCTAAATATAGGAATTCGTGGTGAATGAGCAACAGATTTGAGAATAGTTAATGGAGTATGGTAGTGGAAACTAGTTTGGGACTGAGTAACACCATATATCAGAAAAGACTAAGGGGAATGTTAACATTAATTGCGGATCAATTTGCATCCATCCAAAGGTACAACTTCGCTAAATAATGAACTTGTATTACTGCTAGCGTGGACAGGTGGGTTGTGCGGGTCAATGAATTAATATTGAAGTTAGTGTGAATAGCACTATTCACGCAACGTTTTTAGATATTTCAATATTCTTTAGCTAGTGTATTAAATGTGGTGTTTTTCTTACCACAAACATGGTTATTCAGGGTCTGTGGCCTTACAGACTATAATCAGAAGAGAGAAAGCCACTGCTTAAAATTGCATTTTATTTGTAACTAATAATATTGGTCTGCGTATCACAAGATATTTCCTCATGTGATAGCATGTTCTTGAGTGCCTACTGCACTCAAAAAGATGTTACTGCCTAAGTTAATATTGCAATTTAACGTTCATTGTATTTTGCAATTTGCTATGGTTCTGGCTTAAAACCACATTCTGCTCACACTTGATTACAGCAAATCAAACGATAGCCAAGCCCTTTAACTGAATCAATGTTCTGGTCTTTGCCGGCTGCCCACACTCCAGAAGATACAAAACACAAAAAAATGAATGCAGCCACAAATAAATCGTAAATCTTGAGCTGTCGGACAACCACATCGTTTTACATTTTATATGAAAATGCATGAATCCTACAGGGAGCAAGTCTTCCGAATGGTACCCACTTGCTTAGTTAAGAAATTGGTCAAGGCTTTCGGCATATTCATTGCACCAGCAGTGCTCTCGTAGAAGCAATGACTACAGTTGGTATCTTCAAATGAGGAACAGGTTTGTGATATAATTAAATGATCAACAGTGAAAGTGAATTGATTGGAAGGCAGCAGTGAAGATCACCAGACCATTATTCAACACATGGGTAGCTTTCCCTGATAAGAAGCATTCGAATAGGACATATACTCTACTTATAACAATCGGAGTTTAATTCAGGTAATGTTATATGGCACAGAGTTTGCCTTGTTCTATGAATTCTCATATTGTGAAAGGTTAGGTTTACATTGCAGCTGGAGGATATACCCAGGGTTTGATAATGGCCGGTGGTGTAAAAACCAAATAAACAATAGTATGTACACTTTGATAACATGGATTGCTTTAGCTTCTCTTTAACTGTTGCTTGTTATTGCCTTTTACTCGGGAAAAAACAAACAACTTTCCGTTATCTGCATAACACATTTTTCATCACAATTATTGAAAATACCCAGTCCATCTTCATTTATTGGAGGCTTGGCCGCCTGTGTACTGTTACCTGATCATCACTGACAAACTGATTAAGTGTAGCGTCTAACAACTCTAAAGTTCCTTTGCTGGAAAGGTAGACCTGACACTGGATGGACACTGTTTAGGCCTTTAAGGTCTGCTTAGATTTTTCTTCCAGAATATATAAGACTTGTTTAGATTTGAGGGATGATGCAGAAGCTGACCTAGAGCAAGAAAACGTTTTAACTAGGTTTGTTCCATAAGGTGCCCAGATGTGGCAAGAATGGGCTTAGAGAATTAGTTAAACAATAGCTCATCAAGACCTGCTAAATAGCATTATATCTTTAAATTTGGTCTAATTATTCTGGGATTTTCTGTACAGTGGGGGTGCAGTCAGTCGACTCAGAACCAAATATAGGCAGTACCTCACATTTGCTCTCAAGGTTAATGGTTATGAAAGTAGGAGGATTGGTCACCTATTTGACAATTTCAAAAAAGGTGTTTTGGGGTTGGTTTATAGCTAATGATGGTTAGACTTTTAAGAGGTGGCCTTAACTTAAAAATATGCCTCGTCTTGTTTTACCCGAGTATTGGGTTTCATTTTATATTATTGGGGATTTTGATGCAGTTTTTAATCATTTCTTGGTTTTCATTATTTTTATGCCCAGAGTGTGTTGTCATTATAATGAGATGCAAGGAAGTTTCATTCCGATTGTTTAATGTTGGGGTAGATTTGATGAGGCATGCATTTCTAGGTTGAAAATATTAATGCTTTTGTGTATCTGGCCTGCGTTGTCATTTTTTTAGGTGACCAGAAACTCTAGTTTATAGCAAGGGATTTGGGGGTGGTCTGACTAATTAACGGGAACAGACTGGCAAAGCCTACGATGCCCACTTATGAGTGGTTGAAATCTCACATGGCACTCTTTGTGTGGGAAGGTTTCTTATTTACTTTATCAAAGTCATTATTTTGCAAGATGATACAAAATTGGAAAATAGAGTTGCAAGGCTATTTCAAATGAAAGCTGTGATCACTCAATCATTTGTTGCTACAGATTGATATCACTGGGGGTTACATGCATTAGTGTGGAGGTACAAGCCCTAGCTAGTGTTGTAGGTGTGTAGGCTGGAGCTGCAGTCCTCCAATAGGTTAAGAATTCTCTGGAGAGACAGTCAAGGACACTCTATAAGAATGTTGGTAATTGTTGCCTCTTTGAATAGTGTGCATGACAACGGATTTGGCTGTAGCGGTGCAAATACCTACTTTGACTGTGGCCCCCGTAAGTGCCCTTCTTGGCAGCTTTGGTATGTGAAAGGTCCACGGAGAGTGGTTTGAGTTTGAAGAATGTGTTGTATTTGTTGGCTAGAAACTAATGACTGATGGAAGAGTGGTGTGAATTGGGGACTATGCAACTCCTGCTCTTCAGAACCACCACAGTATAACTGGGGGTAGACTGCAGTGACCTAAACTGTCAGAGCAATTAGGACAGTGTGGCCAATAAGAAGTTGTAGTACAAAATTGTCCAGTGCTCTGCACAGACAACCAGCTTTGAGCTGTACTAATCACATAAGTATTTCCGCCACATTGAACTGGACTTCTTTAGGTACACAGACCTCTGTGAACCTGAAGATTGGTTAACCGTTAAGTGATCCATCCATGTTCATGAATGCCGTAAAAGTTAATTAAATAAAAAAATACCTCTTTAATACAAAACCATGAAAGCTAAATGCATTTTAACTGTGAATAATTTAACATCTAATTGGTATTAGCACAAAAAGTGTGAGAACTTTTGAGGCCTGTCGCCCGGGGATGACCACTCCAAGCTTAAAATCAAGGGCCCAAATTCAAGGCCCTAACACTGTTTGTAAACATGCACAATTAAGCAATTTTACGTTTTGGCTACAAAAAAAGTGGGCCCTGCCATCTAAAGGTTAACAGCTGTTTTGTATGTAATAGGAGCATGTAGAAAACACTTAGTTCATTTTGTTAGTCTCCTGAAAAAATGCCTTGTATCCCAAAGACATGATCACCAGTGTCACAATTTTGAGAAAGGCGTAACCTCATACAGCCATAACCAACAAGCTTATAAAACATCATTATCAGCAACAAAACACCAACTATCCTTAAACTTCTTTTACTTACGGATAGGATCTTATAAACCAGGGAGACGAGGTGTAAAACCGATTTTTGTACTAGGAGGTCAAACCAGCTGCAGAAAACCCAACATACGGCTATGCATCACGTAATACAGATATTCTAAATCTAACAGGTCTATTTCGAAACAAAAACCATTTTAATGCAGATGACTACTACTTATATCTGGTGCAAGTGGCGTTGTTAACTTTTCAACTAGGAAGGAAAGAAGAAGTAGCACAGGCCTGTACAGTTTAATCGGATGTCTTTCAGTTTGGAGCACGCTCATTATACACATCTGGACCGTTAACCTGTCCCTATTTGGCCAAGCAAAATGAATTCAGCAGGAGGTCTAGCCCTGGCCTGGTGTTCGGTTATGGGTTGGGGCATAGGCCATGTCGGGTTCTATAGAAACCGTTGGTCCTTACCTAAGTGAGGAACAGGAGGCCCCAAGGGCTTCAATGAGCGGTCGTCTCTAGTGCTCCATTTAATAGGAGCCATGTATTTGGTATGACCCAACTATCCAGATGGTCGTGGTTGCACGCATAGATTGAATGAACGTGCCGAGTAGCCAATAAGAAAGCTTATTATCACCGTCGGTGTCCGGGGACTCACACTTGTTCGTGTGAATGTAGGTCACGATAGGTACTCACCGAGCAGATTACGAGCCTTCATGGGGAGGGTGAGCTCTGAACACATCTTCCCCTCCACACTGCAGGTTTGATGTCGGCCCCCATATCGCCTGCAGATGCGTGTTCTGCCAAGACACGAACTGCGGCCGCCAGCCAATGGGCTGGTCACTTTGTCAAGGACCCCCCAGAGGCTACTTGCTCTTATGCCTATGGAACACTTACTGAATGTTTTAAATTGTAGTTTTTTTGTTGTTAAATAAATTGTTATTTTTTCATTACTGGAAGGTTGCAATATAGAACGTGTACATTGTTTGGGTAAATTACAAAACTTTAAGCGAGTAGAAATGTAAAAAGTTTAGGACATAAATAGAAAAAAAGAGGCATTTCAAACTTAGCATGATCTCAGAGCAGTCGTTGGCTACGTTTGATAACATTCTAGTTTGTGAAGTGTAGCCGTTTACGGTTACCCTCCCTTAAATCTAATTTGCGTAGGAGCCTGCAGTCGCCGTGCCTTAAATAGCGATTACGTAGGTTCTTCCAGAATGCGGAAACATGAGTTTCGGAGTAGCCCTGACCTGACTCGCGGGGCATCCTAGGGTCGTCTTTCGGCGTACGAGCGCTACGTGAGCTCCGCTGTTGTCGAGGGCGCGCGCAGAACAGCGCGAGCGCGACCTGCCACAACTCACGCTGCGTACGAGGCGAGCACCCGGCGGGGTTTGTTTACTGTCCCCGCCCATCTCTCCCCGCAGCTGAGAGGCGCCAGAACCGGCCAGAACTGGAGCGCCCCGGTCTTAACCCGTGGATGGACCGCACGGGGGCGGGTGTTGTGGCAGTGCAGAGCCGGGGGCGAGGGGGAGAGCTGGTGTTGTGGCAGCGCAGAGCCACGGGCGAGGGGAGGGGCTGCTGCAGGGCCTAGGAGAGGCCTCATCTCACTATCCATCCGCGCCTGTGGCTAGCGCGTGCGTGAAGAAGCTGGCTGGCCCTTTTAAGATAATGAACTAATCTGATCTCGCAGTGGCGGCTCGTGACACTTGAAAGTAATAAGGCGCAAAATGTGTGTTGGAGTGCACAGCAGCGAGCGAGCCTGGACAACCCGGGGGGGGGGGGGGGGGGAACATCTTAAGGATTTGGGGGGCCCTGGGCCAAACATATTTAAGGGGCCCCTGTTAAAAGCAGCTTTTAATATCTAGTCCAGTTCCAGCTGTTTCATGCCCTCTTGACCAGGTCACTGATGTAATGTTGGGCCTCAGGCCCACATCACGGCAATGATGGACACTGACACCAGGGTCGGTATAGTAGTAACTGGCCACGAGCACGTGCAGCCGGGCCCTTTTATTAGCGGGGTGACGTCACTCATGACACCCGTGATGTATGGGTGTGGGGGTGCAGTGTGACCAGCCCTCGAGCGAGTGGCTGGCGTTACAACTTCGTGCGGGACACTAGAACATATCTTGCAGGATACTACAACTGATAGTGCACAGCCGTTTCTCCAAAATCTGGGGCCTCACTCCTTACATGGGGGAACTAGAGAGATTTGAATGGATGGCGTGAGACACTGGTAGGACCAAGAAGAGACTGGGTGAGACAGTCACACCTGAGATGGGGTAGGTTTAAAAAAAAAAAGTCTGACTATGCAGTGTGAGACCCTCGTGTCTGACCTGAGACCTATATTTGAACAGACTGAATGAGACACTTGCAATGGACTAGAGAAAACATTTGAACAGCCCTGGTGAGACACTCACACTGGATATGGGGCAGTCTGGATCTCTGATTAGAACATGGTAGACATACCAACAGGAGGACCGCTAGAGCCCAGCATAGACTTAATGAAACACATACACACGTGGCACGAGACAGACTGGGACCCCTACATAGACAAGGAGAGACACACCGACCAGAGGACAGCTTTGATCCCTGTATAAAGCTGGCAAGACACACACCCCTGACACAAACAGATTGAGGTCTCTAAAAGACTGGAGTGTGCACCTATCGGAGCACAGCCATGAACAGGCCTCACAAAGAGATTGGTTCCTCACTGCAGCCTCTCTCTCGACTCGAGTGAGGTGGAGCCAGTAAGTGGTTGTGCCAGATCCTGGCCCCACCAGCCTACCTGAACTTCGGGCACAGTGAAGACTTCGGTGTCCGTGGCGCAGGCCACCAGGGTGCGGACGTTGAAGGCCATGGTGCGGGCAGGCATCCCTCCTACGCTCTCTACCGGGGTCGAAGTGAGGGTAACCGCGTGCGAGACCTTCCCAGTCACAGCTGCTCCGACGGTGCAGAGGTCGGAGGCCGCTCACCCCAGTCCTGCCCGTCTGCACGGTGCCTGGAGAGTGGTGCGGTAATGGGAAACCTCCGCGTGGAAGTCGATGTAGTACGATGTATGATAACTTCAGATGCAGCCCCAAGCACGCAGCTCTGGCAGGGTGCACAGCTCCCCTTGGAGCATGGAGATTGGTGTGCGGTAACTTTAGACCGGTGTGGGAACAGAAGATTTGTATTGGACATGAAACTATCCAAACGCATTTGGGAAATTTAGAAGAAAGTTCCATATGGTAAAAATGTCCCCTACTCGCACAGATCTCGAAAGAATTATCTAATCTAATCGCAAACATTTCGGTATCATCTTCGGCTTTCCTCATGGCAAAAACGTACAGCCACCTTTAGTAAGAAGTTATCACTCAAGACTGGCTCAAGTATTGATCAACTTTTACTCCAGAATTGAAAGTGAAGACATCTTTTATTGAGAAAACATTATTCAATGGGTTTTGCTGCATTTCGACATGTAAGGAACATTATATAACTGTCAGCGAGCTGATGATGTCTCACACACACTTATTTTCATTGCTATTTGAAACCTTCTGTGACGTTTCTAGGACTATTTCCCATGTATTTTGCCCTGTAATGAAACCAGGAGTACCGCTAGAGAACGTTCTCAAGAATGGAGAGCCATCAGCTAATACTTTGACAAAAAGTCACAATTAATACCCATTGTTAATTCAAAGTGATAGGCACAATCAGATTTGTGCTTCAGGGGCTTGCGTTTTACTTTAGAGTGAACTTCACCCAATCTTGTAGCCGGCTTTTTGGATCCGACTGACATCTGGCAGTAACAGCACTAGTCTCTGCCGGCATGACGGGCAGGTGGGGGAATCACGTGGGGAGGCGCGAGGGGTTTAATTAAAATAAAACTTGGCTTCCCCTGGGACTCTTGTTTTTCTGCTACCGCAGGTCTCCTCATGAAGCAGCCACCCACAGGCAGCCTCCCTCCCCTCCTCCAATCACAGCGCTGCAATGTCAACGTTGTGATTGGTGCGGACAGCGCCCTATGGGAGGCCATTTTCTCTATGAAAGCTGCATTCAGCCTACATCGAAAAAGGAAGAGTGCGCATGCCTGCTTTGGTTGGCCCCAGAGGGCCGGCCAAACAGACAGGGCCCACAACAGTGGGCTAGACGCGCCTCCCTTGCTTTCCAGCAGACCCGCCTACAACCAGGCACTTCTGCTTTCTCGCAGTGTGAGAAGCAGAAACATAGAATGGTAGTTTTACCATTTTATATTTCTGCTTCTTGCACTGTGAGAAAGCAGTGGGGCAACGCCCCTCCACCTTTACGTCGCCCTAACACGCCCCTCTGTAAATGCACTAATGCGTGTGAAGGGTGGCCCTAAACAAGGCAGTATTTATAAATTCAACGGAAAGTCTAAATCGAAAACATAAATCAGTGATTGCCAAACTTTTTCGACCCTCTGCTCCCTTGAACTTTTGGCCATAAGCCGCGGCTCCCCATTATGTTACTTTTTTTAGTGGGTGAGGGGATGTAAGCCCTGCCTCTGGACAACTTCCATTTTCCTCCCTGAAAATAATCGCCATGAAGCTCATGAAGGTATTATAATCATAGATGCAAATAAATAGCTATATAGCAGTTGTTTAATAAAGTACTTTTATTGGTTTAGTCACAGTACATTCAAAACAAAGTTAACCTTACAGGCCAGGGCAGGCAATAATAGACAGTCTACCACCCTGACTATTCATGGACAGTAGGCAATTAACCTGAACTCTTTACTTAATCATATTAAATATTTATATTTAACTGGTAAAGTTCAAGACTGAGGATACCTAAATCCAAACGATGTTGAGGAAAGTCATGTCAGTGACCTCTTAAAATTGTACTGCATTCTAGTGTCAAATACTACATTATCCGCTATACATGCCATTCCTCAAAAATGCCAAAACATTGAAGGTAAAAAAGAGAAAAAGATTTGAAAATCTTCCACACTACTTCTGGACCATACTTGCAACTCCTAGATTTAATTTTCCACCACTTGGAACAGTTGGACCCCCCCCCTTTTGAATTGGTTTACTAGAAATATTTAATGTTTGGAATAAACTGCCTTTTTTGTTTAAATCAAAATGTCCTACAGATTTCTGTTAAGAATGGGATATTTTATATTCAGCACAAATGTATTTGATCTTTTCCTGACATTGCTCCAGAGAAGGAAAAAAGAGCAGTGATCTCTTGCATGCTCTGACTATGGTGGGACTAGTTTCCAGTTATGTTAAGATATTCATATTTCAGCAACTATTTAGGAATATGTTCAATATTTGAGCCTTGAGGTTTTTTTATACTAATCAGCTCAGATTGCTCACATCAATCACCACAGATTTCTGTAATCTTTTTATGTTGTAAACATGCAGACCTCCTGTTCAGAGTGACCATGAATTCTGTGTTTAAGAGCTATGTTCAAATATGCTCAGAATTTTAATTGAAAATACAGGGCTTGCCCAAATGCCTCCAGGAATCAGAAGGTGCCATGGAAAGCTTCTCTCTGCACCATTTTGGAATGGAATGATGAAAACTGTGCAGAGAAGTTTCCCCGCATGCTCTTATTCCACACCACTTTACGCCAGTTTCGGGCTCTGGGGAGTTTACGTCTGAATCAGAATTTGCATGAAAATAGGAATAATTGCCTAAAATGTAAGTTTGGGAACCACTGGCCCAAATATCAGAATTGTGATTGTTTGAATCTTGCCATTATAAGTGCAATAGCATTTTTGCTTCTTTTGATATCCTATCTTCAAACCTCTCCGTGTAAATGTGTTTAATTGAGAGGGTTATAATGATTTTAAGTTATAATAAAGTCGTTTTTGAGTCAAACACTGAACTTTTCCAGATTGGCCTGCAAGGTCGTGTTTTTAACTCACTAAATCTCTTGGCTGCAGCAGCAACTTGATATAATGGGTCTTCACTGTTGTGACAAAAAGTGAGGGCGCTGCCAAAAACGTATCTACAAATTGGTATTGGTTTTTAAAAAAAACGTGTTTATGACAGGCCTGTATTGTGAGGGGAAAAACAACGTACCTTTCAGGACGAGATTTTGCAAATATTGGTTCAAAACAATTGTTGCAGCCAAGAATTCTGCCTGCATTGTAACACTTATTTTGATGCAAGATGCACGTATCAGGCAGTCTGACCTATTCAGCCTCTTGTTCGTGGAGTGAGAAAAGGAATACAGAAAAATGAACAGAGGGTTTCCAAATGTTCCTGCCTGCTAAGTTCTGATGCTGGGGTGAAGGTGGCAGGGTTAGGATTCATTAACTGCCCTTGTGTGCGCAGCTCTGATTGTTTTCACCTTTTAGCAATAACGCTTTGCAGCCCGTGGTGTGCGTTTTGGAAGTGCATTGAAAAGTTATTTATTGGCTGCTTCAGTTGTTTCTCTTGAAGTAATTATCTCTCACAGCTTTGGTAGCAGAGCTGTGCAGCTCTGAAGAAGAGGTCAAAGGCCTTGATAGTGGTTCCCAAAGTGTGTTCACGGCACCCCTGTGTAGTTTTGATTGCGCACCAGGGTGCCGCGGTGCACAGATTGGGAACCACTGACATCGGTCTATGGAGGATATGGGGCAGGTGTTGAGTCTCTTTATGTCGCACGAACGAAGACTATGGATTCTCTTTATTTTGCACGGCAACGTATTGTATACACCACCAGAACGATAACCAGAATATTTAGAAAATACAAAATCTGTTATTGTGTCAACGTTTCCCTCATGAAAAAGTTTTAGTGATATTTTTATTTAAACTTTAAGGAAAGGTTTTATTGGCTGAACGTGTTAGTTGAAGTTTCTCTCAAATGGTTATCAGAGGACTGGTTCCACCAACACACTCCTCGCAGTGCTTGCGTTCTCCCTGGCTCTTGCGGACAGATCACAAAACATTTTTGACTGGCGCTATTTCATGTACTTGTTGGTTAATTAACCTACGGTTGCCAACTGGCCTTTATTTTACCTGTCGAGCGTTTTTTTTTCCACTGGGAAAAAACCTAAAAGCGGCAGACCAAGAGCTGCTATTTTCCCCATTTAATAATTAATTTAAAACAAGCATTTGCAATGCAATAGGTCTCGCAGTTACACAAGTTTAAGCTATTGGCATTGTAAATGACAATGTCTTTTATTTATCTTTTAAAACGAAAATAAAAGGCATTGTTATTTTCAACGTCAATAGCTCAAGACTACTCGGAGCTCTGCAGTGGAAACATTAACTCACCGAGCATTCTCACTGGGTGTGTTATCCCGACGTGGGTTACACACAGAATAATGCAACAGCTGCATTTACCCCTCAGGCATCTTACTGGCATTGGAACTTGTAACCTGTGGGTTAGCTTAAATATCTCTGCTATAGGTGCATGTATCCCCTCCGCTAGCTTACTGGAATTGTAATTTGTGACCTACGGGTTAGCTTGAAGACAACTGCAGCACGTGCATTTATCAATTCAGGTATTTTACTGGTATGAAGCTGTAACCTGTGGGTTTGCTTAAGTATCTCTGCTACAGGTGCATTTACCCCATCCGCTATCTTACTGGTATTTGAACCTGCGGCCTGTATCTTAGCTCATCCAGTGCATCGAGCCCTGTAGCTCTTATTATTTCGAAACAGTAATGTTACTGGGGTGGAATCTGCCATTTGCAGGTTATTTACCGCCATGGCGTATTCACTCACAAATCTTCTTTACTCTAACTGGAACCTGTGGCTACATTTTATTCACATAGCTCCGCAACCGGTGCATTAACCCTACAGCTATCGTCATGCTAGAACACTTGACTTGTAGGCAACGTACGCTGTGCGCACAGACCAGCATTACTTGAATCAGAACACATGAAACACAAGTTACAAAATAAACAAGTAAAGCAAACGGTCCACTAACCACCTTGGCCACTTTGATGAGATCAGAAAAAATGCGCTGAAATTTGCAGAGATCTCAGCCCGCGGTGCATTATCCCACTGTGTTGTTGTCGCATATATGGAACTCTTGCCACAGAGCTTTGCAGTGGACGCACGTTGCACCAAGGCATCTCTCGAACCCAAGAGCAGACTGCCTCTCGGAGGCGCCAAATGGCCCCAATCTGTGGCCAATGGACCGCTCTGTGCAGCCCCGGGCAACCCTTGCGTCGACACCGACTGAAAAAACATACGCATCATGGCTGTGCCGGGCCGCCGCGCTGCCCGCGACGACCCGGAAGCGGTTGGGAAGCCGGCCAATGCCAGCGCGGCCCCAACCGGAAGTCCCGCCCCATCGCGCCGAGAGCGAGAGAGAGCTGCCCGAGGAGCCACGAAGGCTCCGCATTGAGTCCCGGTCCCGAGATGGGGGACCGGGTGAAGAGCGGCCGGGCGCATGGGTAAGGCGGGGCTCTCATGTAGTGAGAGAGCCCCGCAAAGCGCTACCGCCACCCGGGAGAAGGAGCCGCCGCCGTGCACCGCCAGAACAGGTAAGTTGAGTGAGAGGAGGGGTGAGTGGGGGTGGGGTGTACGCGTGCGTGTGTGTGTGTCTGTTTGAGTGTGTTTGTGCGTGCGTCTGTCTGTCTGTGTGCGCGTGTGTATGTTTAAGGGGGGGTGCGTGTGTATATGCAGTCTGTGGATGCCTTTGTTTGTGCGCATGCGTGAGTGACGACGTGCGCGCTCACGAGGTGCAATCTCCAGCAGGAGACGCTCGTGACAGTTTGCTGTGCTGTCCACATTCCCCGGAATCCCTGCAAAGTGGCGACATAAGTAGTCTCGCTAGACAGCAAAAAGCTTCGCTTTTTGCTTTCGTCTAGGCGAGACCTAACAAAAAATGGGAGATGAAAGCACATCCAAGCAGTGTACAGTTGCACTAACTAACCCTAAATATAAATGCTAAATAATACAGAGGTACCACCTTATTATAAAAAAAAGATTCCGTAGGTGGTAAGAACATTAGTGCATATTTTTGTTGTGCTGTAAATGTTTAAATTGTATTATGTTGCTGTAGGATGCTGGCTCTCTGTATAGAGCACTAAAACAAAGTCCACTGTGTAGAGAGTCCAGTGAGTCCCAGATTGGTTGACATGAGGCAAAAGTAGATACTACCAACGCTCTATTTGTCGTAATGTGGGCAAGCAGTTAGGCTTATCAGAGGGTAGTGCTAAGCATTTGTTGTACTCTCAGAGGCATTAAATGAGAAGCACACTCCAAAAATAAATCAAGGCCAATTTGCAAAAATAACATTTTTTAAATATATTTTTCCACCAAGAATTTCGTTCACAGGTAAATACTTAACTACTTATAAATTATAATATTTCAGAAAATAGTTCACAGTTGTGCACAATTGCACACAATGTATCTTTATTACAGAAAATAGCAAAAATGCATAGAAAATAACATAGACGGTTCTAAGGGTTCACCTTCTGGATTGCTAACCCACCAAAATTCAAGAGGCCACCAGTGGTTACGGAAAAGTCCCAGATTTGGCTGGGAGAAGAGAGCTGCAGGCATTGGTAGCTGGTGCGCTAGGGGGAGAGGGCACCTAGAAACAGATTACAAAAGGTGACTTGTAGGCAAGTCCGAGACCTCCCAAATGGGAGCTCAGGTTAGAAGACCCTTTGAAGCACGGGAGCACAGCAGGTTCGTTGGTACCTAGGCGGGGCAGGCTGGGTGCAGAGTAGGTTGGTCAGCCTGCTTCAGTGCGAAAAGGCGGGCTTCACGATCAGGGGCAAGCAGCTTTTAGAGACGATTTCAGGACTGCTGGGCCTCTCGTGGAGTAGGTCTCAAGGGTCTTGACATCCCTCAACGGGTGCTTGCTTCCTGGGCAGTTGGAGTCTGATAGGACTCTGACGATCGGTGTTGGTTGCAGGCGTCCGGTACTCTGGGGATTGGTATGGCACGGCTTTGGTCGGTCCTGGTGTCTTCACACTGGGTGGAGAGATAGAGTTGACCTTCCGGAGCGCAAGTCCCTCCTCCTGGGCGGTTGTGGCGTCAGTCGGACCGGGGAGCTGCAAGTCATTAAGCCGGACTCTGCGGTTTCGGTGCCTGCTGACTTCAGGGGAGTAGTTTCTCTACGTCAAGGGAGTTATTGGGCGATTGGTGAAGGTCTGGAGTTCCTCTGGTGTTCTCGGATGGCTCACAGTTGCAGGACTATACAGTTGACTACTATGGTCAAATCTTGAAGCGGCAGGCAGGTTTTTGCGCCAAAAGTCCACAGCAGGCACTCTGTTCTTGAGTTTAGCATCTCTTCTCTGTCGGTTTCTTCTGTAGACCTGTCAAATCCGATGGTCTGGCTCATGGGGTGCCACCTGAATACTCAATTTTAGGGGTGTTAATGGGAGTACCAGATAGTAAACAATGGGCTACTTACCTTAGGGTGACTACACCCTCTATATGACCACTTTCTGTGGGAAGTGGGCATAACCCTGACCCTAATAGGCTAAATGTTTCCAACACAAGAAGGCAGATTCTAAAAAGTGGGGTCCACATCAGCTGCTCCACCTTAGTTTAGTGGTGGTGCTGGCCAGGTGTGGGCCCGCCTCCTAATCTAGCTAATTTTCCCGCCTGTTCTCCCACCGAAAAGTGGGGTCAGAACAAGAAGGATTGACAGCAGGGCGTTTGAAGTTTCCTTCTCTGAGATGCCCATCCTGTGAGAAAGTGGCTCTATATGTACTGGACCAAAGTAAGGTGCAGTGTGTATAGAGGCCACCAACCCCATAGGTACAACAGAGGTTAAAGTCAGGGCTGACCTTACTCTCTAAAGGGGTAGCTTGGTCGAGCAGTAAGGCAGTACCAGAGGACAGTGTAAAGCATTTGTTGTACACACTCAGCAAAAGGTTTCACACACTCAAGGTCTGAACTCCAGGTCAATTGTTTTTATATCAAAAGATATAGTTGTTTTAGAACAAACAGGTATCAAAATATACTTTTTTCAGTGAGGAGTAATCTCAGGTTATTGCTTTGCAGAAAGGCAATGACTTTGTAAACACAATAGGTACAGGGGTTGCAATAGGCAACACAGTTCTACACACAATTTAGCATTGAGCTCTATGAGTTTTTCTACACAATTACAGTTGATTACTTTGTAGATTACTTTTGTAAGTCCCAGACTGGATCTTAGATTCAGTCCTGGGGTCTAAGCTGGAAACAGTTTAGTAAAAACGTTTTGGTTATTGCAATGATTTTTGAGGAATAAAAAGGTATTTTAAAAGTTTACACTTAGAAACTTTTCAGCGAATATATGATAAAGTTATCCAATGGGAGAAAATTCAGGTTGCCTGTAAAATACGTTCTCGTTACTTTTATAATCCAGTACTGGGCTCCTAGGTCCAGCACTGGGGTCTCGACTTACGACAGGTGAGTAATTACGTTTCAGTAGTATGTGCGAATTTAAAAGAATATTTCAAGTTTTCAAAAGTAGACAAGGAATTTCATAGAAAAGCAGACAATGGATTCCTATGGAGAAAATACAGGTTAAGGGTAAACCCGGTTCGGTTTACTTTTGTGGTTCAATACAGGGTACAAGGTACAGTACTGGCTTCTCTCCTGATCACAGGGGAGTACTTCGGAATTCGTTACTCGGCTGATTTTATAGGAATATGTTAAGTTTCCAAAATTTCACACTTAGAAGATTTTTCGAGTCAAACCAGTCAATGTTATCCAATGGCAGGTAAGTGAGTTACCGGTTTCCAGGGGAGTACTCGGCTGGTGAAGTTAAGGTTCTGGGCAGAGACTCAGGGGTTCCCCAGGGTCAGGTAGGTACAGTTGGTTCACCCTCAGCAGCACAGGGGCAGCCGGGTGCAGAGGTAGTTAGGCCAAATGTTAACAAGGGGTGGTGAGGGACAGAGTCTCTGAATTAAGCAGAATACTCTCACCCAGTCAAGAGATCAGGGCTAGTTTTTTAGCTCATTGCACCATCCCAGTTTCAGAACCTGGCTGTATGCAAATTAGTCTGTCCCTGGCCCAGTGCATCATGGGAACAGGGCAGACCAGACTACAAAAGCCAATTCTTACACTGGGAAGGAAACAAGCTTCCGGGGACCGGTTTCTGGCATTACAGCCGTCTTCGGCCCGGCTTGCTTGAATCCTGATGGTGCAATGAGCAAGGGACTCATGTCTGAGTATACCCTTCCACGCTTAGGGTGGGCAAAAATATTTACAACAAGGGGTGGTGAGGGACAGAGTCTCTGAATTAAGCAGAATACTCTCACCCAGTCAAGAGATCAGGGCTAGATCCAACACCGTTTTTTAGCTCATTGCACCATCCCAAAGGTTGCACTGCCAGAGGCACTCAGGCGGCTGGGTGCCTGGTGCTTTTGAGCCCTTCGGGCGCTCAATGTTATTCAATGAGAAAGGTAAAAGGGAACAAAGGCTGCAGACTCGGGGACGGTGATTCTTCAGGTGCGACCACCACTTCGAGAGGTAAGTTGGGATCTTGGAGAAGAGGTAGATACCCCAAAGAGAGGATCACTCGGGCACGGGCCGGGCTCGGCGGGTGCAGAGTAGGCAGGTCTTGAGCTTCCTGGCTGGCACCAGGGGTTGGTTGTTAAAGCAGAGCCTCTGCTTATGGGAGTCCCAGGCTTTAAGAGGGTCAAGGCAGGCAGGTCCTCCGGGTGTCCCAAGGTTGCTGTCTGCAGGAGTTGCCGTGATTAAGCAGGAGCAGGTTCCAGGATCGAGAGGCCGGTAGGGCTGGGGCCAAGTCAGTGGGTGTCGTCCTGTATGAGCAGCTGCACGGCGGCTCGTCGTCTTCTTGATCTTTTTTCTGCTTTTATTATCGGGATCTCAGGAGTGAAGGTTCAGGGAGCCCCTAAATACTGAATTTAGGGGCATTACAGGTAGGGCAAGGGCAGGGACCAATAGGTCCCTATCCTGGGGTGAGTTACACCCCCTAGCCTGCTCCTCTCCAGTGGGAGGGGGGCAGGAACCTAGCTGTGATTGGGCAGGGCTCCCCATCTTCAAGATGGCCGGAGCCGGGGTCGTCCTTCACCTCCCCTCCCCCACCGGAGGGGTGGGGTTGGCACAGGCTGGTGTAGGGTTTCCCGGCAGTCTTCCCGCCAGAGTTGGGGTCAGAACTGTTGGGGGCCTGTTGCTGGGTACAGCAATTGGTCTTGAGAAGCTCACAGGTGGCATGCCTTTTGAAGCTTCCCCCTGCCCATCCTGGGGGAGTAGACCTAGCACCTCGCCCAGAATGTGCATTGTTGCAGGCCCCGGAGAGCGGGGGGGCTCTCCACCTAGGGGTCGAGTAACATGTCTGCTGTGGGGCAGCCTGGGCAGCCCCTCAGTCCAGACGTGGATTGTAGGTTAGGTTTCAGGGGGCATCTCTAAGATGCCCTCTGGTGCATTTTACATTAAACCTCACACTGGCATCAGTGCGGGTTTAATGTGCTGAGCAGTTTGATACCATAATTCTCAGTCTTCAGTGAAGCCATCATGGTGCTGTGGAGTTCGTAATGACGACCTCCCAGCACCATATACTCTTAAATGGCAGCACTGCACTTACAGTGCCCAGGAATGGCCCTGGGTACTGTAGGGGCACAGGGCTCATGCACCTGTGCCCACACAACTAGCATAGGGCACCCAGCTAGAGGGGTGACTGATGTATGCCAGGGCAGTGGGGTTTGTGGGCATGTCACACAGGGATGTGTGCCATGTCGACTCTCTGTTTAGTTCTGTACTTAGACACTCAGCCTTCAAGGGCAGTGTGTGGGTGTCAGGGTACAGGGCCCCTAAGGGTGGCACAATAAGTGCTGCAGCCCTTAGGGGTCTTCTCTGGTCACCATGCCCTGAGTACCTAGGGTACCATTTACTAGGGGCTGATAGGTGGCCAGAGATGCCAGTTGGGTTTTGTTTCAACACAGCTTTAGGGAAGGAACACAGACCCTGGGTGCCTGGTTGGCAGGAGCCCAGGGCACACTCAGTCAAAGCACATCAGCAGTTCAGCAAAAAGTGGGGGCATACCAATGCAAGAAAGATGGCACTTTCTCACACATCCCGCTTGAGCAGGCTTTGTTCCTGGCCAACAAGAGCGAAGGCTCTCATCTAAGGGGGTCAGAACCATGTCTAGTGGTGGCAGGCTGGCTGAGACCAGTCAATCAACTTGGTAGGTTTTACGAGGGCACTTCGAAGGTGCCCTCAGTGTGCATTTATTAATAAATCCGACTCTGGCATCAGTGCAGATTTATTAAGATTTACAGACGTACAGTGAGGTCATCATAGAACTGGGGTCTTATTAGTGACTAGTGTCAAGCCCCATGTACTCTGTATGGCTTCCTTGTTCACTTACAATGTTTCAGAATGGATTTCGACATTGTAGGGTCACATCTGCTCAGGCAGATATGTCCACACATGGGATATATTGCACCCTGCCTTTGGGCTGCAAGGCCTGGGGTAGGGTTGTCTTACCTATATCTCATGCAGTGTCTGCAGGTATGGCACACAGGGCTATGTGCCATGTCGACTTTTTGCTTTTGTCTGCACCAAGACACGCAGCCTGCGATTGCAGTTTGCATGATCTTGGTGAGAGGTCCCCATGGTGGCACAATTCATGCTGCATCCCTAATGGACCCTATTCAGACCCAGTACTCTAGGTACCAGGGTTACAGTTTACTGGGGACTTACAGGGGGGCTGAAGTCATGCCAGTTGCGGAACAGTTTAGGGAAAGAACACTGGTCCTGGGGACCTAATTAGCCAGAACCCAGCACACTCTCAGTCAAAGTTGCACCAGATGCCAGGCAAAACGTGGGTGTGTGGGGGTGGGGGTACTGCAACAAAAACCTGGTATGTTGTGTAGCTTTCTTTAAAAATATGTCAACAAATGTTGCTGTATTTCCAGCCAAAAGCAGCTCATACCCTGAAAGTTAACGTGACAAGCACCCATTAACTTTTGTGCAAGGTGGTATTATAGCACTATGTCATCTTTTATACTACTTAAGACACCAGTCAACTAAAACTGTGGCAGAGACTTAGTATAAACTTAGTGCTCCTAGTGCTCACTTTTTGTGATGAGGCCCTCAGTCTCTGCTCTCTAACTCAATCTATTTCTATAGTCTCATTCACCTGTCTCATTTGAAATCTTTTACTGTACTTCTGTGGTCAACCCATGTACCCCTAGAAGCAGTGTTCCTACCCTTGTTTCCCCTTTTAAGATGAACCATTTAGGTGACAGTCTCACTTTATTCACCTGTCCCATCTTGTTTCTATCTTATTTTCATTCCTTAATCTGACTCCAGGTTTATTCTTTCCAGGTTTTCCTGACCTTGCTGCCTCATCCTCCAAATCCTTTTAGTTCAATTCCTCCCTGTGTTGTCGTCATGCAGTCAATTCCTCTCTCCTGCCATCCTTCCTCTCATCCTCCGGTCTAACCTGCCATTTATTTCTATCACTACTTCCCAGTATGGGTCTCTTACACATCCTTTAATGCCCTCTTACCTTGAGCGGTTGTCCTGTGAAAGCTTTGTGCTAAAAAGAACATCATTTATCCTGGCAAAGGTTTTATTTTGATAACTATTGCTTTCTGACAGTTGTGCTATGCCATCATGGGATTGTTTACTTCATTTTTTTAAATTTCGTCTACACACTTTAAAATGACACAGTTGCAGCCTTTGCCATAACTACCAGGGGTTGAGCTCCAGTTTAAATTATTGAAACTTTTGCCTCTACTGAACAGGTTACTGACTTAATTCCATGTATCAGACTACCGTCCTCCCCATTTAATAAGTAGATTTGTTACAGTCTGGGTTTTGACTATACAGCTGTCAACGAGACATCTCGATAACAATATAAATAGTGGG
The DNA here is from genome assembly GCF_964261635.1 of Lissotriton helveticus. Lineage (NCBI taxonomy): Eukaryota > Metazoa > Chordata > Amphibia > Caudata > Salamandridae > Lissotriton > Lissotriton helveticus. The sequence goes on along the minus strand of NC_136059.1, from coordinate 352,138,811 downwards.
CTAAGTGTCCACCTCTCTAACTGTTGCCTCTTTCAGCTGGAGACTGTCCAGTCACGTCTAGACTTGTAACATTCTTCTCTCATCTAATGAGGTTGAGTGCATACTTCTTCCTCCAGCTGCATGCATTCACCTGCATGAGGGACTACTTTACAACTATACCCATCTCTGTTCTGTACTGCTGCCCCCACCCCCCATGTGTCTGACTCCTAATGTGTTACTTCTGCATGCGTTGGCACATCGCATAGACCTTTTGGTCTTGACAGTGCTTGCTGTATATATACACGCATGAGCGTTACTCATTTTGCTTCTTTATTAAGAATCCATCTCTGTATAAACAGATAATTTGTAAATCTCTTTCCAAAAGAATCCCTCAGGGGAGGTATTATATACCGCAACCTTTCCAACCATAATTACTCCAGTACACAATGAAGCGTTGGTTCCCAACAAGAGAATGGATCTTTTCATCATCCTGTCACATTTACAGTGTATAGACCTTCGTAGTCAAACTGTCTGGAAGTGGGCTTTGATTTCAAAGCTAATGTTGTGGGAAATTGTGTCTCATGAGAAGCAGAGATGTCCCACAAGGGGTTTCCTATTATTGAGTGAACACATGATATTTTCAGCTGACTGTTTTTCAAAGATTTCACATTTTTCACACATGGTGCCTAGTTGCAACCGATACAGTTCCTAAGGGTATACCCCGGAGATAATCTGACATATTTGGTCTTGTGCATCCAGTGTCCTTAAATGTTTCTTGGCATCCCAACCCTTTGTCGGGGCCTTTCTGCATGCATGGAAATTCTCTTTGGTTCCCCTAAAGACTTTACACCTGAAGACAAAACCTGTACAGGAATATTCAGAGAGTTTGGGTCACTTCCGTGGTCTGCACTTGTGTAAATCCCTGTTTCTCCAACTTCCTCCAGTCTATCTTTCCAAAATCTAACCATATTTTCACTGTAGCCAGGAGGATGTTCTCACTTTTTGGATTCTTTATAGCGGCACTAGGAAAGTGGATCCTTTCCACCTAAATGTGAGGACGCCATTGCAAGACTTCTTGTGTTAGAAAAAACTGGCCTGACATCGTCCTTTTTTATTCATGTCAAAAGGACTCCGAACCATTGATAACAAAATTGAACTGATGGATTTAAAAACCGTTATCCTGGCTCCAGGACAGGGTAATACCCCATTCCACGACTGCCTTGGGTTCAATCTAGAGGGGTATGTTAGTCTCAAGAGCAGATTTTTGGGGTTATGGAAGTCTGACATAGTTACAGCAGGTCTGTTGCTTAAGCCACCACCCACTTATTTTATGATGACAGTCGATTGAGAGTACATGTTGACAGGAGCTGTGCTCATCTTCATTGTTTCTTTTGGTATATGTAAAGCGCTGGCCAAGGTGGCTGGCAGTGTGGATTGCTGAAAGTGCTTTTGGTCCAGAAGGTGTATTCTGTGTCCTCTAATTACTCTTCGATGTGATGCAGTATGAATGCCTCAATGCTGATTGTTACTGCTTGGTGACACCCTCATAAATAGAGAGTTGTTTATCAGTAGTTTCATCTGTAAAACGTTGCCCAACCTTAGTACTGCTTGAGTAGATGGACAAGGAATTTGGGGAAGGGAGGGAACTCCAACTTTGGGAAGGGGTTTTCTTTTGGGACGGGTGTTTCATCGAAAATAAGCTGAGGTGAGACACTTCATAAATAAAATACTTGGACTGAAGTAATTGATGTAACTTTTGGCTCCTAAATATTTTATATCTTTTTTTTTTTAATTTAAAGGATATGTATGCGAAGATTGTGCTATTGGCACCACTTGTGGTAAATATTGCTCAATTCTAAACCTTTCCGCCCTTTAAACGACTTTGTCTGTGAATTGCATAAACAGCTCATTGGCAGCAGTTCAGCCAGCTGTCTGGACTACAGCTGTAGTTAAGAAAATATATTTTCAACTCATTGTTATTATGAAAATAACTGATTGGCTGGTAAGAGACCATACTCGTTTCGGTATTCGGCCTTTGTTTTCCCGAAGCACCTTTCAAATGTTCCTGGCCAAACCAGTTAATGTTTCCCAATGGCTTTGCTATTGTGACCACTTTTGTTGGGTCAGTAGTGTTTCTTGCGTATGTTTTTTCCTTTGGCTAAAGCTTTGTCTTGCAATAAGATCAGATGTTGGATTGAAGCCCCCACTCTAAGGACAGTTTCAGTATAGTGGAGGTTCAAGTTAGGCAGTCAAAGTATATAGGAGCACTTTGTTTTTTCCTGAACTAATGTGTTGAAGAACTTGCCGTTCTTTTAACGGCTTGTTTTGATCTTTATTGTTACTCTCTTAACATAAATGTGTGCTCTTGAAGTGGTGAGTCAGTTGCTCAGTTTAAATATAAATCAGAACATAATGTTATGTTATGTTATGTTATAACAATTTGTTATGCGCACAGCGACTCCAGCAAAGGAGCATCCCGGCGCAGAGACACGGAGCAGTCATAACACAACAAGGCAGAATGCTACAAAAAAGTGCTAAAACAGAAGGGCTAAAATAGGAAGGTTTTTATGGCTCTACGAAACGACAGCAAGTCCTCTATCAGCCGAATTTCAACCGGGAGGGTGTTCCAAAGTGACGCAGCTCTCACCCTAAAGGAACGGCCTCCCATCCGGCTGAGCCTAAATCTGGGAACAACAGCAAGGGCCTGACCTGCAAATCCAGTGAAAAGAGCATTTATGAGCTAACCATGCCAAGCAACTGGCGAAGTTAAGATAAAAACAGAACCACAGACCATGCTCAAGATGGTTTAGAAAGTGAGACAATTATTCAGTCAAAAACTATAAATTCTGCATCCATGATCTGCTGGTCTGAGATGCTTCTAGCTATAACTGAATCGGGGAGCTATAGGGGTAAATTTGTGTGTCTGAGTCAACTAATTTATAGCCTATCAGAACTGGCTTAGGATTAAAACCAAGCAGCCAGTGTGGTTGATGAACTGCTTGATTACCAACCTAGTCCCTTACTCTGCTAGAAAGCCATTATAATATACAATAAGATATAAACTAGAAGTTTCGATAATGAATTGTATGTAAACTTAATGCATAGGCTTCTATAAATCCTGGCTACTGTGACACTTTTAAGAAATATCTATTGAAATTTGTGCTTGTATGACTTTTTTTTAGAGTCTACTAGTGTTATCAGGATGACAAATGTCTGTGGAATAGTCAGTATGCATTTTGTAAATTGTGCTCTTTTTTCTTTTGAAACCTATATTCGATCTGTTTGTAAAGAAGGTCTCATTACTCAATTAACTAAGAGGCGGTCCTTGATTAATCAGTTCCAAAAAACTACCACCACATTAAATTGCTGCTGGTTCTTGCCACACTGATGGCGAAATATCTGGTTAAGCTGTTGACCGACTATCTCCAATGATAACACCTCCTATATGAAGGCCTGACAGTATTCTATTATGCTGTAAAATTGAATCTGTACCAGTGGCAGTTGAGGAGCATAGGGCACGGTGGGATGAGGGAGAGACTGTTGGTTTGCTATGTCTTGACCCCTCAATAGGTTTGACATGGTCAACCACACCACCCTTATCAACCTTTTCAGGTCTGACTGATCATTGTGCTCAATAATTTCCCTTTTTTTTTGTTCTTGCGTCAGCCAAGATCTTTTAATGTTACCACAATTAAATATATGATATCCTAAGTTGTTGGGTCTTAAGCCTTCCCCTCCTCATTATTCATTGGGCTGTTGTGTCAATGACACATTTCTTCTGCTCCATGTAGCATAGGGCAATGAGTCAGCCTTTTGGCTTTGCTGCCATACTTGTGGGTTTTTTTTATTTTGGGGGGGGGGGGGGTTAGGCAATCATACCAGTGCATTATTCTTTTCGCCAGTCTGTTCTCCAAATGTGAGTGTTCTTCCTGGAGTCTCTCAGGATTCAACCCACCCCCACTCTCCCATCATGCTCAATTTGTACATTCACTCTCTGGGATAGCTTATCGCAGTTCGCTTCAACATTTTGATATACTGATCTCATGTCGAAATTTGACCGAAAATTGGTCAACTCCATTGATTAACCAAAGGCGAGACTTTTTGTGATCCAGATCTGCCTCTAAATTTTTGTTTTGATTAAATGGGGACAGACAGAGCTTCTTTTGATCACGGGAGATTACTCATAGTAGTTTTCAGCTCTGTTACTCCTATAAGTAGCCTCCTTGCTGGCACTGGTTGCTATTACCAAGAATTTGGCCATCCTATTCGACCAGGATCTGTCATTTGGTTCACAAATCCAAACTGTTTTGCCCACTATCTTTCCACAGTTCAAAATGTTTAAGAAAATGTATTTTATCCCTCCATCTAAGCACGATTCAGTAGTCTGGAATTGTGTTGTGTTCCATTTAAACTAGGTCTGTGCGGTTTAGCTTCAGCCCGCCAGAGTACGTTATCTCTAAACTCCAACATCTCAATTTTGGCTCTAAGAATAGTGTGTGGACTACACAAGCATGACCGGGTCCCCTCCTTGTCGCTTCTTTCACCACTTCCTGGTTAAGCTATGACTTTAAGATCCTCTGTCTCATGTATCATACCCTCTACAGGCCAGACCCTGCCATTTTCTCATGCAAGCTGATTGTATGCCTCTGCCGTTTTAATTGTTTTTACATATCACTTACAACCCTGCATGATGCGTTAAAGAGTGACCCTTTGTTAATCAGTAATAAGACCAACATTATTTCGACACATTTCATCTATTTGTAGCAGTAAAATGACATCGTGTGGTCTAATATTGTTGAGCAATAATTATTAGTAACTTTGTTGCAGCTATGTATTTTTTTTTATCTGCATATACAGTGTGACAAAATGCCGTGATGTCACCTAATAGTCCTCATTACTTTTAGTAATTTTTCCTCGGCTCAGTCATTAGCATCGCGAGATGCAGACAATTCTTTTTAAAGCCTAGCAATGGTGAATAGGTAATTAAAATGTTTTCATTTGAAAGACGTTACTTTTTTCCCATAGAATTGTATAAAAGTTACTACATTTAATGGAAACGGTAGACTGTGGATTCTTAAGATGTTACAATGCTTATCTGAAAAATGGCTTACAAAAACAGTGAGTTACAGTTGAACGTGTAGATGTCTGCTTGCTTTTCAAAATATGTTGCTTTCTACTAAATGCTTGTGTTTACGAGCTAGATGTTTTTTAACTTTAATAAATTCATGTATTTGTATTCTTGTTTTGCAGAGAAATCTCTGATTGCTCAGCCTGTATTTGTTTTTGAAAAGAAGAACCGATCATGCAAGGTAAAAACATACTGTTTTTGGGTCTGGCTTGACAGCTCAACCGTTTGCTTACCTATTGTTATTATCTCTTTAAATTTTACTTAAGGTGTGCTTGGTTCGACCCCGGGGGGATATTAATTTCACTTAATGCTTTTGGCTCTTTTTTGCATCAATCCACCTTCTGTGGAGTATTTGCATTGCAACACCCGAGGCAATATTGTACAATTCAAAAATACACAGAATTATCGCACATTAAATTCGTCATTTCACAGATGATGTATTGTATTCAGAAAGCAATCGTATTTGTTTTGTTTTTTAGTGTAGTTAACATTTCTTTAATATTCTAGTTGGGACCGAGTGCAAGCCAGACCTATTGGCTTGGCCAGTGTTTGTTTCATTGCATATTGTTAATCACTTTTGAGGTGGACCCAGGCGCTTATAGTTTGATGCTGTCCTGAGGCACTGTTCAGAATGTGTCTGGCAGTGCCGGCCTGGCTTGTCTTATACTCTAGCACTACCAGATGGGCCATCTTGAAGGTGCCAGAGTTTTTTAGTCCCATGGGCTGTGACAGAACGAAAAAAAAATCTGCACACTGACCCTTTCAAGCTCACCCATTTAGCAGCGCCAAAGTGCCCGTCTGGCCGGTCCAGCACTGTTGTCTGGACTATGCAGTGAAGTCTCAAATGCATTTTGGATAATTAAAGCTTTTTTGCTGAGGATGTGTAACCACAGAGAGCTCAGCCAAAAGAAGCTTAAATCCCAATATAACTAATTGAAAAAGAGGGCTATTTGAAGTTGCGGTTTCAGCTCCTCAAACGTATCTCAGCTAAATGGATTACCAAGGAGTAATAAAGAAAATTTTTTAAACCACTGAGATTTTAAAACGAGGTTCTTCCTAGTGAATGAGTGCTCGGAGGTTTGAATTTACTTTTGTCAACTAACAGAATAAGGGAATGGTGAACCAGGTTAAAAGGCATTGCAAACATGAATTTTAGCAGAACTGTGCCCAGCGTAAAAGGTGTTGTCTAGTCTGTTTATTTCGTCACCTATATATTTTTGCCTATTCCTCGTGTCGGTGCAGGGGTGATGGAAGGTGTGCCGAATAATTGATCCTCTGGTGCCTGCACAAACAGGCTGAGCAATAGTAACACCTGCTGTTTACAGTACTTCGAAAAGACAAAAGTCGGAAAAAGGCGCTATATGAAAAACAAGGTATTAATTATCTTTAGACGGGTTCAGACTTCACTAAGGCTGGGGTTGAGGAGGAGATGGTGAGGTACTGGCGACTCAAAGGTTTTTGTGGGTTGCGCTGTGGGAAACTGATACTACAGATACCAGGCAAAATTAAAAGCATTTTAAAACGCAAACAGTCTGAATAAGGTTCTTGTCTAAAACTCAGAGACAGTCAGTGGTATTATTTGTACTATTGCCTGTATTACAGAGGACACCCCTCAAATAGGTAAAGCACCCACAGACTATCTGCTCCTGCATCTGTGAATGTGTGAACTATGCTAACACGCAAAACACTGATTTTAAAAACATATTTTGCAGAAACGTAGCTTCAAATCTAGACTACCTAAACTTTGCCCCCCCCTTACAAAGTTTTGAGGTATGCCGAATCACCTTTCAAGCAGTTGCCCCAAGATGTGCTAGGAGTGGTATTTGAAAAAGTACCTTAGCACGGTCCTAATTATACATGTGACACGTGAATTTGGCTTGGTTTGAGGATTAAATACTAATTGGCTACGGATTGGAATGTTGTAGCAAGATATGTGTATGATGACGTGATTTTGGCCGTCCACATTTTTAAGTACGTTTTTGCAAGATGTATTTTTGTGGCAATGTTTATTAATATAAAGCCGGGAAGTTTAACAATTCCCTAGAAACGATTTAAATTGCTAGGGTTTTAGACCCTGTTCAGTTTTTCGCCTTGAAATATTTTGATACACCATGAACAAGTGGCTGTTGGTCGGTGTGTGCCCAAAGCACAGGCCATATTTTAAAATCGGCTACACCAATCGCTCTGTTGGAGAGCCACGTTATAATGATTGTGTGATCAGGATAAAAAAGGATATTGCTACATTTGACCAACTCGGTGCTTATATGTAATCGCTCCTTTTCTTCATTTCTTTCAGAGGCATGCCGAAGACCTTGTTTACAAGGCAGAACACGGTAATAATGCGCACCATGAATAAGTATCTGCAGAGGTAGACCATTATGCAGTAGTTATGCCCTCACCTTCAGCATGTCATTTAGGTGCATTAGAGAGATAGTGATTAACTTTGCACTGGCAGCGCTCTTCCACTTTGAATTTCAGGTCACGTGTCGAATTGTATTGGATTTTTAGGGTAAATTAGTTGCTTTTGAGGCCTGGTTGCAAAGCACTTAAACATAGCAGGTAATGCGTCTAAGATTGTCCATGTCGGAAAGAGTTTCAAACTCTGGCCTTTGCACATCTTTTAAGGAAGGAGTATACAGTGGCCCTTGCAGGTGCTGAGCCCGGGTGTCCTGTCTGTGCCACTCTTGTGCTTGTACGTGCACCAGACGAAATATGCATGACCCATGGCTATGGCCTGTGAACGTCTTGTACTGTTTTTGCATATATTTGACTTCAGCTAGGATAGTGTTAACATTAGGAATATTCGAAGTACCTTCGTACTCTGCACACTGGATGTCTGTATGTCGTTCTATATATGTTCTGTTGATGTAGGAATGTATTTTCATTCTTTCACACACACTTCCTGACAGTTTAAAATAGTTTGCAATGGCTTGTGTTTTTCGTTTACTGCGAGAGAGCATACATACAAAGATATAATTGTGATATCTAAAGCAAACATGATGATGGTGTTCCAGAGGCTGCCTCCTCCAACATAAATTTTAGATGGTGTCATGAACAGCAGTACTGTTGGAGCAGCGTTTAGCAAGCTCTGACAGCATTGAGAAAATGCTGGGTATTCCTTGGCCTCGTTGTTGATGTGACAAACCTTATGTCCAGCAAACAGGAGTACTTTTGGCAGCACCAACAGAGTAATCACAGGAATGTCAGTTGCTGGAGTTGGTTAATCAGCATTCCATGGTCCTTGACCATGGAGACGTGAATGAGTATAGGTGATCAAACAGCACTAGTATTCCAGTCTAGTAAATCTTAGCAGAGTCAAGACAGTGGTGTAGGGGGTAATAGGCTCCCCTATTTTTAACACATCCAACCCTTGTAAAAGTAAAAGTTTAAGGGACCCAAGGAAAAGAAAAAAACTTTTTCTGCCAGCAGCACTACCCCGTTTGGATGCCCAAGGTTCTTCATGATGAACATCGGGTGGAGTCCCATTTGGCACAGGGGGAACCTTTCATTATGGATTCTCTAAAAAAAAATCTCTACTGCATCTGTGATCAATATCAACCAGTGGATGATTAAAATAGAGACGTTTTGCGGATATTGCAATCCGGGATTCCTGCAATTTAGTCTGGGTCAAGGTACTGGAGAAGAATGTGGAGAAAATGGACGCCTTGTGGTAGTCTTGTCTGGAGGAGGAGTTACTTCAAAGTATGAAGTTTGGAGACAGTGCCATAATTATAATGTCATGCTTTGAAACCACAGTGTAGAGTGTTGACAATTGACTGGAGCCAACAGAATTATAGTATTGGGCTTCCTGCTTCCTGGGGAGAGAGCAGCCCTGCTGAGATTTCTTGAAATAAGTTATGGTTCCGCTAGTAACAATGGAAAATGTGTGTGTAAGTCCAGAGGCTGTATGATTAACTTCTATAGCATTCTAAGTTATGTCTCGACTCTGCTCTTAATTCTGTGGGTTGCACATTCATTTGTTACCTGTTTGCTTTTCCTTACACCGCTTTCATAGTAATAAACAGGGTTGCATAGTAACCAATTCTTAAGCAGAAGATTGACTTTGCGGGGCCCCGAAGAAGCACTCAACAGACCAGAAAGACTCCCTCGCTTGACAGGAGGTGGGGTATAAATGCTCTACGTAGAGCGCAACAGACTCCTGCCGTGCAGGATTCAGATTAACTTTGTGGGGCTCTGAAGACGGACTGAATAGACCCGAAAGCCCCTCACTCCTGCTAGGAGGCTGGGCGTGAACACTCTGCATAGAGTACAACAGACACCCGCAGCACAGGCCTGCCTATGCCCGAATGAGACTGGGCCCGCCCCTTCTTTTTTTTATTCTCGCCTGTCTTCAGGAACATCATGGTTAAGCTGAAGCGAAACACCCTGCTAATTCTAATTGTAACACCACCAAGGGCTCCTGTCAGAGTAGAGTTACTCGGTTATGTCTTTTTTAACTTATGTGGTGGGCGTACTCAGGTTAGGCCGGCCCTGTCTTGCTAACAGGTGCTGTCACCTAAACGTACTTGTTCTTACGTTTATTTTTATTTTTTTAAATGGAGCAATCAAAAACGGTTAATGGGCAACTAACGGTTTCACTATATGTGCATGTAGTACACACTCTTTTATGGTTCAAAATAAAGATTAGGAATTAATGAACTAATTGTAATACACTACAGATTCTGAAGGCCTTAATGTGAGTTTCTGATTTATCCTGTTGTCACTATAAGATTAAAGTCCTCATTATTTAACAGTTCTAACCTCTTTGTGTAGAACTATTTACCATGTCGCTTTGGTAGCGGGAGCATTTTCGACATTGGATCCTCTCAAAAGAACTAGTCGTCCCAAACCTCGTTCTACTACCATGATCTCCAAAAAAAACCCTTTCTAAACTTTTCCCTCGACTATCCCCCTTTACATCACCAAAAACCTCATTTTAATATTATGATCTCCCAAACAACCCTTCTAAATTCTTCCCTCACCTATCCCTCCTTTGACTCATCCCAAAACACATTTTGCTACTATGATTTCCCTAATCCATTTCTAGAGACTCTTCCGCCCTCCATCTATCCTTATACTCATCCCAAACCTTATCTCACTGCTATCATCTCCCAATAAAGACTTTCTAGACTCTTGGCCTCTTCTATCCCCACATTATCCCTTTCAATCCAACTAACAGACTCACATGTCCAGCACTCAAATTAACTCAAATTTCACTAAACGAATCCACCACTAATCCTTTTAGAGTTCTGGAGCAGCATGCTACTTGGCGAAAAGCACTTTGATGCCTCGTCAGGGCTTGTAAGTGCTATATAAATACAATAAAATACAATAATAAACAAAGACAGCAGCCATGCAATGTATTAATAAGTCTAGCTACTGATGGATGAGTTACATTCTGGTTCTGCCTACCTACTACTTATCTTTGAATGTTATTCTCCCAAGACTATCCTAAACGGATTGCAGTCTTGAACCACAACCTGTTTCTGAAATGTTTGTTTAAGTAACAGAGCATTGGCTAGAGTCGTTTTTGGAGCCAATCAGTCAATTTACCTTGGTGCAGTCCATGACTCAGTTGAAGCATTTGTTCCCACCAGTTTCTCCGGGAATGTTTTGTAATCAACATCCACACTAAGTGGACAGATATTCAGAAGGTGCATCGACAGCAGAAGTTGTGTGGATTGAGGGCAAGCAGGCACAGAGCAGCATTAGCAGGCAGTACAAACGTGAAAGTCCAGTTAGCATCCATCTATAATGAAAATACAAATCCAGTGAGTATAGATGAGAAGGTAGTCCACAGCCACACCTAAACCGCTAGGGTGCGTACCCAAGTAGAGCACTATGTTACATGGTCTGGCGAGTGAGTCGGATATATACAAATGTGAAGATTCATCTACAAGTGTAGATTTACAGAGGAATGCACGAGTGGTACATGACTCTCTTGGACAACCCTTTCCATTCCAGGCACCATCATGGCATCATTAGGCCAGTTAAACAACAGAAGAAGACAGAAAGATGAAAGAAACTCCAAGTTACCAACTGGTAAACGGACCTAATGTTAGTTTAAGGCTATAGGCCCTAAGCTCCCAGAAATGCAAGCAAGCACTAAAATGGTGGTAATGAGAAAGCCTTTAAAATGCATTCCTTTGTTCCTGTAACATACATTTTTTGGCTCGAGTTGTTATTGCTTAACTATCATGCTTAATGAAATCTTGTGCTATTTAAAAAGTAACTCTGTCATTAGGTGTATGTGACACCTGGGGAGCAAAGGGAAAAGGCATCTCTTGTCACTTGTCGTAATTTACGGCCCTAAACAAGCTACAGGTATTGAGGGCATCCCCTTCTCTCAGTGGTTGTTTATTGGAGACGATGGAGGATATGCACATACATGAACGCTGGCTACGGATGCTCACTTAAAGGAGAGAATCATGCCGGTTTCTCCTTCCAACATGCACGCTTACAGCACTCAGGTGTCCACGCACCATCTTCTTTGCATGTAGTCTTTGGAAGAATTAGGTCTTCTGTTATCTAAGCATCCACTGTGAGACTCACTCAGCAGCTACAGGGAATGCACTGCGCCTGCCCTTTCCACATCGCATTGAGGGCGGCTTTGCACTTTGGTTAATGGCTGAAGGAAGAGGCCCAAATAAAATAACACAGCAAAAAAAAAAAACGAAGTGGTAAAAACTGCATAAAAAAGATGAAATTGCCCAGTATCCAGCAAGCATTGGCAAAGTAACAGGGCTCGCCTATAAGACTTATTGGATATGCTAATCTTTGTTTCCCCATACAGTACAGTATTGTGGATCCTATGCTGCCTGGATAATAGAAAAGTAAAAGTGCAAGGTTTGGAAACTCATTTATTAGAAGGCACACAGTTGAGTAACCAGAGAATAACCCAGACTGAACACAAGTAGAGTGGTAGCCACTGAGGTTGGGTTTCCGACTTTGTACTTCTATGTACGATTACTAAAGAAATCATAAGAGCAATGAACTGAGCCTGGCCTGTGAGCCAGGACATGTTGCTGGTAATGCTGGAGAACGTCACCAAGATCCTGGATATGGCGGAAGAAGCTAATATAAATGGTGAAATGTATTTCCAAACCGGGTGATAAATCAAAGGGTATTAATACAAACATTTCTAAAACTGTACACAAGAACCCTCTAGAACCCCCTTCCACCCTCGACACACCCCGTCTCAAATGCACTCTCCTCAACTGCAGATCAGCCGCTAGACACTCCTCCGCTATCGCCGATCTCATCCTAAAATTGGATCTTGACTTAATCATCATGACTGAAACATGGCTAACAGAATCTTCTACACCTATAATGGACATTCTGGTTCCCCCCAACTACCACATCACCAGACTTGACAGGTCTGGCAATAAAAAAGGTGGCGGAATCGCATGTATATACAGGAGCAACCTCTCTGTCTTGAAAGTAACTTCCCCTTCCCTACCCTCCCCAACCTCCTGTGAATACATCTGCCTCGATATTATCAGTGAGGGCAAACCGATCTGCACTCTTCACGGCGTTTACCACCCACCCGGCGACAACCTTACCTTCTCCCAACAAATCATGGATATGATCTAAACCAACTCCGGGCGACAACTCACACAAATATACCTTGGGGACTTCAACCTCCACTGGAACGATCATAATGATGCGGTGGTAAAAGGTCTGAAGAATTTCCTTAACGCCCTTGACCTCACTCAAATTTGCAACAGTCCAACACACGAGAAAGGCTCTATCCTCGACCTTATCATCTCCAAAGAGGCCTCTATCCAACTCGAATCTATCCAACCCTGTGACTGGTCAGACCATCATATTATCACATTCTTCATCAATGAAAAAGTTAAATTTAACCCTGTTCAATCCGCCAGGCCCAAAGTCTGGAAAAGAGACATGAAAAAACTAAACTCAAACTCTCTGCCCCCCAACAGCTGCAACTTACTACTTCCTCCTACTGGCGTTAAGGACGTCCAATCCTTGACTGATCACTATCTTAACACTATGACCTCAATAATTAATGAAGTCGCACCCTTGCAGCTAAAAAAAGCCTCCGCAAAAATTTCCAATCCCTGGTACGACGGGAGTCTCAATGACGATAGACGCGCCATGCGAATGGCAGAGCGCACCTGGAGATCAGCTCCCTCTGCACTGAACCTAAAAACCCTGAAGAAAAAGAGAAATGCCTACTTCAGGAAAATAAAACGCTCAAAATCAGACTTCTTCAGCCGTCAGCTCGACCAAGCCAAAAATCGTCCGAGAAAGCTGTTTGAGCTTACCCGAACACAATCCAAAGAACAACCCCAACCTCTCAACACTATGTGCGAAGCTCCCTCCTGCGAAGACTTCGCCTCTTTCTTTAACCAAAAAACTGACAACATAAAGAATGATCTCCTCATGGACGCAAGCCTCTATCCCAAACCCCACTGCATAGCACCCACTAAACCAAAAAACAATGCCACTTGGTCAACCTTTGTCACCTACACGGAAGAAGAAATTGGCAGACTGCTCAGCACTCTGAAACCATCCAATCACCTCACGGACCCCCTTCCTGCTAACGCTGTCAAAGTCCTTACCCCGTCGCTCCTTCCACTCTGGACTAAAATCATTAACAGCTCACTTCAACAAGGGACCATTCCCGACTCCCTCAAAGTTGGACAAGTCACACCTTTGCTAAAGAAACCTACAGCCGACCCCTCTGACCTAAACAACTACCGTCCCATTACCAACATTCCGACTCTTGCCAAACTGCTAGAAAAATGCTCACAAATACAATTGACTAAACACATTACTCAGGTTTTCAGGTTTTAATGTCTTTATTTCGATGATAAAATCATAAAAGACAAATTTGACAAAACATTCATGAACAATTCAAAAATCTCCACATTATACAAAATCTTATTAAAAAACAATGTCAGTGTATTATCAAATATGCAATAGGGCTAAAATCCACAGTTAAAATGTTATTAAACTATTATTGGAGAAACCAGACATTAAGTAATACTAATCGTAAAAGTAGGATTGACATATGCAAGAGAAACCATTTACACATTGCGCATTGTGATCATGGGGCAGTTAGATTCCTTCTAGCTCTGATTGCCCATGCCCAACCTAAATACTTGGCCAAACATATCACACTAAAGTCAGAGGTATTTGTTTTTAAAGCCCGTATTGCGTCCGAGGATTTTCTACAGGACAAGCGTTTGAAGATGGGTTTTAGCCATTTGGAACGGGGTTCTTTATATTGAGGACAAGCAAACAGAAAGTGGCCCTCAGTTTCCTTGCATCCAGGGCAATATCTGCAAAGATTTGAGGAGGTTTTGTCCCAGGACGAGGTAAAGGAATTCAAGGGTAATGAGCCCACCCGAAATTGGTGGTACAATTTTTTGTCCATTGGCCTGGTAATAAGGTCCCAGTATGTCTCACGGGCAGGGTCAATCTTAAAGCTTAAAAAGCGTCCCGTCAAACCTTCAGAACTAGAGGCATGTGCCAAAGAAAGGCGGATTGAGGCCCAGAATAAACCCTTAAATTCCTTTTTCGAGGGGAAATTGTTAGTGCCTGGGGAGACCCATAGATGACTCAAGCCCATATCACACAGGCTCTTTTTCACTGAGCGAAGCCATGGAATTCGCTCCGAACCCCCCATAGCCTTCACCTCGGATAGCTCCTTTGCAAAAAGTGCCAAATCCTCAGAAGTCCATAAGCGCCTCCAAGTGGACACTACTCTGTATCTTGCCATGTCCGTTATTGGAAGACAACCCATGTCGTGGCAAAGTGGGATCTGTGGGGTTGATTGGGGCAGCCCCACCAGGTTACGAAGAAATCTACACTGGATTCTGTATAAGCTCGAAAGGTCCATAAAACCCCATAACTCTGCCCCATAGAGTGTGGCAGCATTAATTTTGACATCATATATTTGTAGGGCAGGGGCGACCCTTTTCGTGATAGTTTTCTTTTGCTCACGCAAGAGACATCCAGTCAGTTGGGCAAGTTTTAACTGTTGGGTCTCTATTTGTGCTTTCCAGGACAATCGGGAATCCAGAGTGACCCCTCAGATACGTCATTGTGTCGACTTGTTCCAGGTTAACCCCGTTTAATTGTACACTACTACGTATTGGTTTTTTCCTGGAAAAAACCATAAACTTAGTTTTTCCCACATTTATCTGAAGGTCATTTTTGTTACAATATTCCTCGAAGTGATTTAAAGCCTGCTGTAAACCTCCCCTGGTCTTTGATAGGAGGAGGGTGTCGTCAGCAAAGATCAACATTGGGAATTTCGTCCCCGCCAAGGATGGTGCATCAGTGTTAGTGGACCTAAAGAATTTGACTACTTGATCAATAAAGAGTAAGAAGAGGGTGGGGGCGAGAACGCACCCCTGACGGACGCCTCGTGAGACCGAAAATGAGTCCGTAAATTGCCCTTGAACCCCCCATCTTACCCTAGCAAAATTGTCTTCGTGTAGTCTAATGATCATCTCAACCAGTTCCCCCGGCATTCCTAAGTCCCTTAATACCTGCCATAATTTTCCCCTCGGCACCAAATCAAAAGCTGATTTCAAATCTATGAAGGCAGCAAAGATGGTGCCCCCACCAAGTATGACGACCTTCCAAAAAATCATGCAGAACCGTAGAACCTGGTCAATAGTACTTGTACCAGATCTAAAGCCCGCCTGTAATGGGGACAATATTCCTTCGAGTTCCATCCACCCATGTACCCTCGCCAGGATTATACGAGCAAAAACTTTTTGAAAGCAGTCAATTAGGCTAATCGGGCGATAGTTCCCTGGGTTTGATCTATCTCCCTTTTTATGTATAGGGAGGATCTCCGCCCCCTTCCATGTCTTGGGGATACGGGCACCTCTCGCTATGGTGTTAGCTATGCGTGTTAAATAAGGTACCCAAAGGCCTATGTTTGCTTTAAATAGGTCTGCTGGAATTTGATCCAACCCAGGAGCTTTCCCCCGCTTTGTTAAGCCTAGTGCAATCTCCGTTTCCGTTTCTGTAAAGGACATGATCACGTTGCCAGTGGGTATTGCATGTAGCAAGTTCGATGTGGACATTGGGTCAACAACCTCTGAACAAAATTGGGTGAAATAATGATTTATCCAGTCTTCCGGGGATACATGGTTTGATGGAGTACGGAAGTCACCATCCTTTCCACATTTAACAATATCCCAGAATTTAGTCTGGTTATTAGATTTACTGGCGTCCAGAAGGTCCGCCCAAAAATCATCTTCCCATTCCCTCTTTGCTTCCCATTGCACTCTTTTGTACCTTTGCCTAGCCACCTTTACTGCACTCAGGTCTCTAGATTTGACTTTCTCTATTAGATAACTATGGGCCTCTCTACACTCTCTATTATACCATTTTGCTCTTGGGGCATTTAGATGCCCGGTGTTTGGCTTACACGGTTTAGAGAGAAGGTTATTAAGCTCAGAGAAACATTTATCATGTATGCCCATGATCTTATCTAATTCGCTATGGCCCCTCTCAACAACAACAGACCTCATGTTATTTAAAGCATTCTTCGCCACATTTTCTATGTTGGCCTGGATCACTACATCATTTGATATGGTTGACCATTTCAGTCTCCTCCGGTCATTTGATATGGTTACAACCCCTTGGCCCCTAGGATCAGGTTCTACTAAACTTATCAGGTCATGCATTTTAAATTTCAGGGACAGTGGGTTGTGATCGCTTTCCGGACGCATAACAATTTCCATATCAACAATTAGGCTCCAATATTCCATTTTTAAGAAAATATAGTCAATACGGCTCTTTCTGACACCATTGTCGAAGGTGAAGTTGGCTCCAATGTCCGATTTGGTACGACCGTTTACGGCCCTTAGTCCCCAAGTGAGGCAAAAAGCAGTCCAATTCAGAGCAGCCTCCGTCGCTTTAACTGGTATTTTGTTAGAAAGTTCTGGGATTTTCCATGTCGCATCTTCTGCAAACCCCCAATTATCCTCCGGCAGGTACAGTGGCTCAATTGTACAGTTAATGTCACCTGCTAACATAATAAATGTGCCTTTGTTCCAGCCCGTTAGTAGTGTATCTAGGGCACCTATCAGCTTGGGGCATCGTCCACCAGGGAGGCCTCTAGAGTATATGTTAATAATAAGCATGTCCTGTCCCCCTGCTTTACTCAACCTTATAGCCAATATATCGGGGTTATCCACATACAATTCGGAAACTGAGTAACACCAGGCCTGTTTTACCCATATAGTCAGTCCCCCTGACGCCCGCCCTTTAGTGCCTTTTATTGCTGGTTTGAAAAAGTTTACAAATCCAACCATATAAAACGGAACAGTGGCCCAAGTTTCTTGCAGAAGCACAACCTCATGTTTACCTATGAACTCCAACCAGTCCTCAGAAACCAGACGTGTCTTGGCTCCAGCAACATTCCAAGACACCATGTGTGAAGTTAGTATGTCTATTTCTGCAGGATTGTTACTAACAGTGGGGGGGGAAAGGGGGCTCGGTGAGCACGCACTTGTTGGTCTGATTTCTTCTACATTAGAAGTGGAGACCTCTTCCCCAACTAGCCCCCCCTGTGTTCTAGTTTTGTTATGGAGCAAATTCTGTTGCTCCCTTATGAAATCCGAGGTAGGGAGGGATAGGTTATGCACTCCTTCCCCATTCCCTATAACCAGATTTGGTAACTGGGTCGGTGCACATAGTCAGTCAACCCGTTCCAAATCTGACAGTGCCTCAAAATGGTTAAAGAGAGGGGGGTAGTATGGGGGGTAGGGAGTTATAGGCTCTCGAGGCCTCCCCCCTCTAGATTTCCAATGATTGGGGCCCATTGAATAGTTATGGTACATGTGGGGGTAGAAGTAATCAAGGTGCAAGGTCTGGACATCACCGAGACGGGCAAATCTAGCTTTCCTTTGAATTCTATCCACCACCCAGGGATCTTTAAAAGAAATCAAAATACAGTCCCCTTCCAGGTCTTTTTCACCCTTGCCTACCCAATCAACTCTCCTTACATAGAGGATTTCAGTGGGGGATGACGGAGGGAGTGGACGATGTTTGTTTAGCCAGAATGTGACCTTGTTCCGCAAGTCCCCTTGAGACTCTTTGATGCCCTCTCTTAGAGGGGCCACCCCAGTTAGGACGATGGTGTATTGTGACGCTTCTGGAGGTAGATTAACTCTAGGAGGGTGTCGTGTGTTTCTGTTATCTGTCCTCTGATTCCTTTCTGGATGGGGGGTTTTCTTCTCCTTACCCGATAATGGTGTTTGCACTGTGGTATTATTTATTTGTTTTAGCGTGCCATTCGCTAAATGTTGTTTCGCTGGCGCGTTATTGGGAGCCAATGGGCGTTTGACCTTTGGTATTTCTTTAGTAGGGGCTCTACTGACAGTAGTCGGTGTAGCAGCTGCTGATTTTGCCCCTATTAGTGGCTTCTTATTATTGTGGGTAGTTGATGTCCCTGAGGGGATTGTTGTGATTGTCCCCCCGTTTTGATTAGCCCCCCCTGTGGAATTATGACCCCCTGTCTTAATACTAGAAGTTGTGAGTTTTTGCAATAGGTCCATGTTGATATTGACGGCTGCTTCCAAAACATCTATTTTAGCGGACATTATCCTGGTTCTTTCTAAGACCGGAAGCAATAAGATTTTAAACATTGCTTCCATCTTGGCCAACAAGACGTCGTCACTGCTAAAACACGTTGGACAGGGGTTAGAGGACCCAGAGTGGGCTAATGAGGGACAGTACACTATTGGGGGTTCTTGGTTGGTCTGGGAGTGGGAGGAGCTCGTCCTATTGACGTGATCTATTTTGGGTTGTTTTTGTTCCTTTTCTCCCTGTGGACTTGAGACGTGTTTTCTTTTCCGAGAAATATTATTAGTGGTTACTTGTTGCAAAACGGGCGTACTGGGTAAGGTAGGAACATTTGATTGTGAGGCGCCAGACGTGCTACTCTCGTCGTCCTCAAAATTTTGGCTATCAACTTCTAAGCTGGTCAGGTTATTATCGGAGTTCAGTTCCATATTTTCATTGGCCGTGGTTATTGTGGCTCCATCACCATCGGCATGGACTATTACTTCTGTCTCTATGGTAGAAATACAATTAAACGCTGCATTAGTTAAAGGGCTTTTAACACGGGCCAAGGCACCTATAGAAGAGCGTTTCCCAGTGACTAAGTCCAGGGACAATCTATGTTCTACCAGTTCTATTTCTTTTTCTAAAATTCCTGTAGCTCTAGAGATAAAAGCATCAAGAGGACCTGAGACAACACCCTTTGAAGTTTGTATATGCACTAAGCGCTGTTTACCAGATCTTAATGCCATAATTAGGAGATGATGTTAAAGCCTATAGATGTAACTTAATGAGGTATTACAGGATATAGATTGAACCAGGACTCTAGGCCCAACCCAACCTCGTCCGACCCCGGACGGCCACAGACGGTCCCGCCCTTGTCCCGGGCTTCTCCCGGCGCCCTCCCGCGCAGCGGGGGGGTTTCCTTCTTTTTATAGTTTTGCTGGGAACGCCGAGGGGGC
Source organism: Lissotriton helveticus (assembly GCF_964261635.1). Classification (NCBI taxonomy): domain Eukaryota; kingdom Metazoa; phylum Chordata; class Amphibia; order Caudata; family Salamandridae; genus Lissotriton; species Lissotriton helveticus. The sequence continues at coordinate 352,119,188 of NC_136059.1, read as the reverse complement.
GTGGCCGGCAGGGAGAGGAGCCCAGCTGGAAACGGGCGCGCGGGGACTCCTGGTCCGTGGAGTCCTCCGCTCTACCCTCGCAGCCCTGCCGGTCAGATGAAGCCCCTTGAAGTTAGACCGCCGCTGTGAATCCGCGAAGCGGGACCCGCAAAGCGGGTCCGGCGAGGAGGGGCGGCACACAGCAAGCAGAGACAAAGGTGAGGTGTAAGGTTCGCCGCGTTAGCAGGAGGAATCCACCGAAGGTAGGCTCAACTGTCTTTTAACTTTCCCAGAGATGGGGGCGTGGCCGGCAGGGAGAGGAGCCCAGCTGGAAACGGGCGCGCGGGGACTCCTGGTCCGTGGAGTCCTCCGCTCTACCCTCGCAGCCCTGCCGGTCAGATGAAGCCCCTTGAAGTTAGACCGCCGCTGTGAATCCACGAAGCGGGACCCGCGAAGCGGGTCCGGCGAGGAGGGGCGGCACACAGCAAGCAGAGACAAAGGTGAGGTGTAAGGTTCGCCGCGTTAGCAGGAGGAATCCACCGAAGGTAGGCTCAGCTGTCTTTTAACTTTCCCAGAGATGGGGGCGTGGCCGGCAGGGAGAGGAGCCCAGCTGGAAACGGGCGCGCGGGGACTCCTGGTCCGTGGAGTCCTCCGCTCTACCCTCGCAGCCCTGCCGGTCAGATGAAGCCCCTTGAAGTTAGACCGCCGCTGTGAATCCGCGAAGCGGGACCCGCGAAGCGGGTCCGGCGAGGAGGGGCGGCACACAGCAAGCAGAGACAAAGGTGAGGTGTAAGGTTCGCCGCGTTAGCACTCAGTTTGATCTCCTCAACTCTCATCAATCAGGCTTCCGAGCAAATCACAGTACTGAAACTGCTATGACTCACATAATTGACGACGCCCTTCAAATCCTAGATCATAACGATACCTGCCTCCTCATCCTCCTTGATCTCTCCTCCGCATTTGACACCGTCAAACATGAGAATTTACTTGAACTATTAAACACAAGAATGGGCCTATCTGGAACTGTGCTCAAATGGTTCACGTCCTTTCTGCATAACAGGTCGCAGAAATTCAAGAGCAACAACTTGATGTCCGCGCCAAGACCTGTATCGCTAGGCGTACCACAAGGATCCTCCCTATCCCCAACTTTGTTCAACCTAGTTATGGAACCTCTCACCACCTTGCTACAAGAATCCAATGTACACTTCCACATGTATGCTGATGACACCCAACTTTATCTCAAACTACAATCACCCAAAGACATCACGCTCTTGAACTCAACGATCAGAAGCACCCAATCCTGGCTGGCCGCTAATCATCTCAAACTCAATGCCCTTAAAACAGAGTTCCTTCTGATCTCACCTCCCGCGAAGATCACTACCGCACAAATGTGGCTTAAACACCTAACGGCACTCAATGTTCAACCCACCATCGTGGACTCAGCAAAATCTTTGGGCATAACACTTGACATCAATCTCAGCATGCAGGAACACATCAACAAAGCAACTAAGGGAGCGAACTACCAAATCAACACCCTTAGGAAACTTAAACCCTTCCTTCCTGCCAAAGACTTCCAAACTGCGGTACAATCACTAGTCATACCTCGAATAGAATACGGCAGCACCGCCCTCTGCGGTCTCCCCCTAGCTACTACGGCACCCATAAGAGCCTCTTTAAACGCCGCAGCGAGATTTATCACTGGATCGAAAAAACACTCACACATCTCCCCTGACTTCAAATCCCTGAACTGGCTGCCTTTTGAAGCCAGAATACACCTGAAAATCGCTTGTTTGACGCACAAGGCTGTCCACCTGAGCTCACCTAGATACCTCGCTCAGAAGATGGCGATTTCTGGAGGCTCCAGAAACACTAGAGGCACAAACAATCTTTTGCTAAAGCCTAAAAGATTCCGCAAGGAAAAAACGTATAAACGCTCTTTCTCAGGAATGGCTCCCAGGATTTGGAACTCACTCCCCCCTGAAACCAGGCTCATCCCCTCTACCATACTTTTCAAGAAAGAAGTAAAAGCGATCCTCATGGCTAAATACACTTGAACCACTACTGGGGATCAACTTCAAAGACTCGATACTGATCTGTACTACTTGTTCGAACCCTTTGCATTTTTGTTTGACTTTGAAATTGACTTACTTGATTGTTTATGATATCACTTCACTGTACTTTTAACACTATGATGTATCTGTGTATATATGCTCCCCTCCTCTGTAAAGCGCTCTGATATCTGCAAAGATCTTGTTCGCGCTATATAAAACTTTCAAAATAAATAAATAAAGAAGTGATTGAGCGAATCATCTGAGGCGGTTTTCAGGAGTCGCCTCTTTATTCGCGCTATTTATAATACATTTTATTGTCACTAAAAAGCAATTTCTGGACAACAGAAAGCAGAAGGATTCCATTATATTTCTGTATAACAAAAAAGGAGAACAAGTGAAATATTACAATTTGTAAACGAAGGAGAAAATAAGTTGAAAAGGCTTAGGAAAACTACAAGTGCATGACAATGGAAGTCCTTTTGAAATAGGTGTGTTGTCTGTATTCGCTTTCTTTTGGGCAAGAGGATTGAGGGTCATGCTCAGCACAGCACCACACTGCTCTGGAAAAATGTCCGATTGTAAAGAAGTATTGTTCTAAATAAATTATATTTCAACGTAGTCATCAAATTAGAATGGACATTAACAAACCACACATTTTGTTGTAAATAAGAAATACACGCACAAAAAAGCAATATAACAGTTTCCACTGGCACCGCCCCAGGCCTAACAGGAAACATGTTGATGTAAATATTCACCCAAATTGTTAGGGAAATAGATCGTATAAGTACTGTACTTGCTAGAGAATCAAAAGTTACATCAAGAGTCAAGTATTCCACAAAGCGAGCAACTAAATTGCAATATGAATCTAGGATTACATGAAGCGGAGATAAAAACCGTTTGTTCCTTATTCTCTTTGGAGCTGTGTTGTCCTTGTAAACAAGCAAAACTTGTGTCAAGACAATCAATCAATTAATCAATCGGGTATTTGTTAAGCGCCACTACTCACCCGTAAGGCGCTGGAGGGCGGGGGAGGGTCGCAGATTCCAGCAGGTTCTAGCCACAATGCAATAAACTACTTCTGATTAGATTTCAAAAAATGTTCCGAAGAAGGTTTAAAATTACAAGCAAAAACATGTTCAGATATTTCTAAAATACAGAGAGGCTGAAGCTCTTTGGCATACTTTTTTTTCTTCTGAAAAAAGGGAGAGCGTGTGGAGAAGGGAGGAGGACGGCAAAGGATTCCTGCTTATTATGCAGTTAAAAATAAATGATCTAAAAAAAAAACCACTGTCATCAAAAGAAACACGATCCCCTGAGCTAGATAGTTAGAAAGCTTTATCCTCACACAAAGACTAGGCCTTTCCGATTAAGGCGGAAAATACAAGACTTTCTACCTAAGCCCTACAATGAGAGCATGCGGAGAGCACCGAAATATGACAAAAATCACAAGCTTTGCTCTAAAAAAGTAGCTTAAAATTGAGGTTGAATGGAACTTCAGTATGAAGCCAGGATTAAAACGTGTACAAAAATTGATGTGCGTTTATGTCTTTGGTACTTGGTAACACATGGTGCGAGACAGCAACACAGTGCATGGGCAGTGAGGAGAGAGAGGTATACAATTGAGACAACTGTAAAACACTAGCACTCTCTTGGAGTGCTTCATGAAAAGAGAAAATATAGTTCCCGGAGAGTAAGTACACGTGGAAGGAGGGAAGTAGCTAATCAGAGAGGTGGTAAACAAGCTATGCCTATGCCCCACGGTAGGACAAACTCAAGATGCACTGCCTAATGCAAAAAAAGTCAGCAAATAAAAAGCAAGCAAATGTGAGTGATCAAACACAAAGCCAATGGTAAGCAGTGGGCAGAATACATCTCTAGGTAAACTTTCACTAAATAATGCACTGGTTCTGAACAGCAACAATACTGAACCTCTTCTTTATAACTGTATTTTGCAACGCGTTGGTTGAATTGAGAATTTTTTTAACACTTGGAGCCAACGAGGTGCATATTTATTTAGAAATATGAAAACTCATTTGTTAAATTTATAGTGAATGAAAGTATCTCCTTGTTAAATGTGAGAACACAAGTTAACAGCAGCTCATGTATATCTTGTGGCCAGGCTTGCGTAAAGGAACATTGTAGTATTCTTGCTATCAGTGTTTTGGACTGCTATAAGTAAGTACCATATAATTCATAGTTTACTCTAGAGTCCTCAATATAATTCATAATAGAACTCTATAGACACCATCCTATTTATCCCAGTGACCATCAGAGTTTAAAACCTAGAAACATTGGTAAATGGTCTTTCTAGAATAACGGGTAACCTTTAGCATGCTACCGAAATTAAAATTTGTCCTTACTTAGAGCACTGATTTACGATCATTCATTCTCTATTGAAAATAGCTCATTTTCTCTTACCATTAGACAGGTTCGACATTTAGAGCTCAACATGTTAACTGTAAATTCTACGCTGTGTAATTTAACATAGAATATCGTTTTGTTTTTTTTACAGATTGCAGCGATTGCCCGGTGAAGCGTGTGCGATCCACATCTTTCACCTACAGCCCCTCCTATAACCTGCCCGAAGCTGGTAAGATATTTCCCTATTTTGCATGCAGCGGTCGATTATTTTTTTTGTAGATATTTTGTAAGAGAAGTTTGGATTCATCTTTGATGTACTAGTAAATCAAAATGAGGCACGATAACACCTTTGAAAAATTGTCACAGGTAGTTTTTTGGCAACCTGAAATAAGAGAAGATACATTTTTAATGCCACACAGCACACAGTGACAGCTTTGGGGTACTGGACTTATATGATGCCATGGGTGCATGACAAAACTAGAACACCTTCATCTTTACTGTTTCTTTTGTACTTGAAAAAACATGTATTTTTGCAGTGAGAACTTTTTTCTGGCCTCACGTGCAGGGCAGTGTTCTGCCATCTGGTGTTTGAGTCTGGAAAGTCCCTCCTTAGGCTTTTTTTCTTTCCTCTTGGATATTGAGCTGTAGGTGGGTTGGTCCTTCCCCCTATGACATTAGACCAGTGCCCTCAAACCCCAGGGGGTTGTCACCATGTTGAGATTCTCTTTTCCTCTATTGGACCCTGAGCAAGATTCCACAGTTCTAGGTCGAAGACACCGAAAAATTAGAAGACGCCAAAAAAGGCGGTAAAGACCAAGAGAAAAGGTTACAGATATCATTAATGATGGAGAGAGACACCAAAGAAATAGGGAAGCCATTGAAGAAAATCTCAAACCAGTAAGGTTTTCTTGCTGTTGAGCTTCAACCACGTGGTCAGAGAATGTAGTCTGGGTGGTAAACGCTTCTAAGCCTTCACTTGGTCTCTGTAGGGATGGAGAACTTCGTTTTTGATTCTGTCCCAGGTGCCATTATAAGTTAGCACAGAATAGCAAGCACAAGGTGTCCAATTTTTGACTCCTAAAGACATGTGCCAAATTCTTTCAAGAACCTTTAACCGCATGCGTGCGGGCGGAATTCCGCTCGCACGCTGAGAATTTGTAAAGCGCATGTTACATGACGAGCTGGGCTCGTCATGAGCGTGCGAGGAGGCTACCTCATGACGAGCCCAGCTCGTCATGAGCGTGGAAGGGGTTAAGGTAAGGGAAAAGCACAGGTGGGCACAAAATACTGTGGCACATTTCAAACAGACTCATAAGGACCTAGCTCATCCCAGGAAATCATCAAAGATACAGTAGAGCAAAAGTCTTCAAGCTGCAAAACTACTCTTAAAGACGCATAACATTTTGTTTGAGGTTTGTTCTCTTTGATGTTTGAGTGCGCTCCACTTACCTGGACACTCTGGAATATCATACCCACTCATGTTCAATGCCCAATCTGCTAATGCTTTCTCCACTAGTCCCTCTATGTTAATTTAGATTCCTATATCACTCAGCCAGCACTTAATAAATTTAAGTGCTGGCTTCATTACATGTTCTTGTCTCCAGGTGAGTCCTCAGTAAACACGGTGATAATTAACACCATGAATAAGTGTTTCTCTAATCACCCTTTACCTAACCAAGTGATCGATGATTATCTGACACCCACTCTGCTATATTCATTTTCTCAGTAACAGCTCCCTCACTCACTCAGATATAACGTCCCCGTACAGATGCATCTTATTCCCAGATCGCGAGCCATTTCCCTCCCCAACTAGCCCCCTCGCCACCGTGCTTTTTTCTCACACATTTACCCAATGTTAATTAGCCACTGCACACATGCTCATTAACATTGCTCTTAATTATGTCAGATCGTTGATGTTAAATAACTTTCGCTCCCTTTTAATTTTCATTTCATCTTTGAAGTTATCATTAATATCAGTCATTTAAATGCTACTGTAGTTCGAGTGTGGTATTTCTCCTCTCAACCTATCAAGAGCAGTGGAATGGTTTTCCTGTTGATAACATGGGAGAATAATCTTTCCAAAGTTCAGAACTAGCCCCCCTGGGAATGGTGCCCACTCTATTTCTGACCACAAACACTGAATGCATGAAAGAGTCAAATATGAATCTACAAAATAAATAAACTGCAAATCATTGGTTACAGGTAAATACATTTTTTATGTATGCTCATTTTTATGTTCTGATCGATCTGCATTCAGATCAAGATTATATTATTTATGGTTTAAATCTTCTTATTGTATATGATGCAATCAGTAACAGCACACCCACCTACAACCACTGGCCGGTAGGGAGATTATATTATTTAAAGGGTTTAAAACCACACTTCATAAAGTAGGTGTATGCAGCCTATGGCAATGCACAATAAAGCATACCCACTATCTACGGGTACTTATGAAGAACACATTGAGGAAATTTTTAAAGGCCATCGAGACACTCAAGCTTTGTCTTGGCTCCAAGCACAAATCAACATCTACTTCTTCCAGCAGGTGGCACGGCCTCCCAGTGCTGATCTCTTACTTTGATCAGATGCGCAACATTGACAACTCGGTTGCTTAAAAGCTAGGTGATCCGTCAGAGGTTTCCATATGTGAAGAACAGAGGAAGAAAGAGCAACACTTGCTTGAAATCTGCTTGAAATCAAAACAAGTGGTACAAAAGGGGGGGTGATGGACGGAGCATCTGAATCAATCAAACACTCACACCCAGTCAAAAGATCTGAGTTTAATCCATCACCGTTCTTTAGCCCACTCTGCCACCCCAGTTCAGACATGACTATATGCAAATCAGTCTGACCCTGTGCCTCATGGGAACAGTCCAGCCCGAACTGCCAAGCCATGCCTTCCCTGGACCGGAAACAAGGTTCCGAGGACCGGTTTCTGGCATTCCAGCCGTCTTCAGCCCGGCTTGCTTGAATCCAGTGGCAACGTGAGCAAGGGATTCAGGTCTGAGCATACCCTGCCACACTTATGGCGGCCAAAAGCGGTACAAAAGGGGGGGTGATGGACGGCATAAGTGTGGCGGGGTATGACAAAAATGTGTTTAGTTTAGAAATTTCAACTAGTGGTCTAGAAAATGATTTATAAACCTATGTAAGAATAGTGCTTCAGTAATTATGTGATTGAAATCAAATTGTCACGACCGTGTATCCTCAGGATCAGGGCGATGCTATATAGGGGTCCACCTCCAGACTACCCTATCCTCTGAAAACAAAATCAACAGAGAATAAGGAAATCCGGCGAGGGAAAAAAGACCAGGAAGGGACTGGAACGGGACAGGAGGCTGTAAGGAGAGAAGAGACAAGAAAATAAATCTTTCATTAGTACATAACACTACTAACTACTCTCAGTATATCTCGCTAGGACACCACCTACCACGGGCACTAGCTATACTTTCTTCTCCCTCCCGGTAGGTAGTGTGGCAGCCCTCTTCCGTTTCAAAGCACCACTCTAGAAGGCAATGAACAAGGTCAGCTTTCAGTAACCTCCTCACACCCCAAAACACTCCTCCAATGCGGTTTTCACACACACACACACACCTTCCAGCCTTCCTGGGTCAACACCAAAATGATAATCCCTATAACCCTACGTGAATCCAAATACAAAAATTAGAGTGCTCCAAAATAAATGACGACTTGAATAGTCTGTACAGTCTCTCATGTGAAACACAGCTAAGCACAGTCTTGAGTTCACTATTCCACAATCCGGTTCTACTGATAAAGTTCCAAGAGTCAAAGAAAAACGCTATCGCCCAGATCGCAGCAAACAAGTTCCAAATGCTTTGTGCATCTTATCATAGACGCTCTCGCGCTCACCAGTTCCTATTATGTACACAACTCACGGATCCGAGGTTTTCAATGGAAGTCCAATCCTCAACTCCTCTCAAGGACTTCCTAACACCAGCCGGTGTCAGAACCGCGTACAGCAGCCGCTGTACGCACTAAAGGAGAGCTGCCACTCCCCACTCGTATTCTCTCGGCTGAGGGAACAAGGACCTGTAGGAAAGGCCGCCACAGGAATCAGCCGCGGTTCCGCACCTGTAACGCCGGGAACTTTCCAACCGGCGATACTGGGAATGTCAAGAAACACCGCTACAACGCTGAGGCACACGGCAGCCGCCGCACGCCCTTCTACTCGAACGAGCTCGGCCCTTGACTGACACAGCCTAAGCGAGAATCCTCTGGTTCCGAACTCGGGTCACAAACAAAATCACGTACACAGCGCCTCAGGAGGCAGGCTACTAAATAGACTATGACTCCTCCCTCCTGCTTAGCCTTCTGGTAGTTGCAGTTCTTAGTATAGGTATTCTCCAACAGAGATGGCAACCCCTCCGTAGTCCTGCTCATGACACAAATATTTATGCGACTGAAATGTGGGAGGTGGTAAAGATGAAAGATAGTACAATGACATATTTAACTCATTACAATTCTACAATGACCATAGAAAGGCACCTCTGTATTCTCAATGTGTGATCATTTTTTTAACCTTTGTTTAGGAAAAGGGTAGCTTTAATATTACTAATGTCTTTAGCCTGTATTACATTATTATTGATAGAATTATGCTGTAAAAGTGTTTCCACGCCAAATGGCTGTTAAGAGCACACACTCTTGTATTACAAAATACGCTATCCCCGTGACTCTTCATTTTTAATTTCTGTAATTTTTTTATTGTGTAAAAAAAATATATATTTACATGGAGCACGGAATATACATGAGTGGAGGAAAAAAGGGGGGAGAAAAGGGCAAAAGAAAGAGAAAGGGAAAGGCGCCGGGGGGGGGGTGGTAGGAAGCGGGGGGGGGAGGTAGGAAGCGGGGGGGGGGGCCGTAGTTCCGTGCCTTTGTTCGAATGTCAGTTTTCCAAGTCAGCTTGTCATCATCTTCTGCCGCCCCCTCCGCGAAGCTTGGTTGGTGTCCTTGACCCACGCCCCGGACGAAAGAGAGGATAGCGGAGGATAGAAGTCGAGAATGAAAGGGTGGAGGAGCCTTGCGTATTAGTTTCCTTTTGTTGGTGCGTGGATCCGCAGGGTGCGCCCCTCAGCGGTAGTCTAGAGTTTGCGCCTATGGGGGTTTGTGCGATGATAGGTAGAGGTCTAGGGGTTCCCACATGTTTGCCTGCCTATGAGTTTTCGGCGAGTGTTTCGCTGTGATGTTATCTGCCCCCCTTAGGAACGTGACCCAGTTTAGCCATGCCTGGGGCGCAGCCTTTGAGGTGTCCTTCCAGTTACTTAGGACTATTTTGACTGCAGCCGTCAGCAGTAGGTCAATGAGGTCCCGATCCTCTTTCGTTGTGATGGCCGGGGATGCAAAACCTAGGACTAGACTTGGGAAATCTATGTGTATGGCTACTCCTGTGATCTCATTGATAAGTGTCCCAATTCTGTCCCAGAATTCTCTGATCTTAGGGCAGCTGAGAAGAAGGTGTTCTAAGTCTCCCTTCTCTCTGTCACAGTTCCAGCATGCATCACTCTCTCGGATCCCCAAGGAGGCCAGGCGGGCTGGTGTCCAGTACGCCTTGTGTACTAGCCAGTATTTGGTCTGGTTTAGCGTTGCTGTTATTTTCTTCCTAGAGGTTGATCTCCATAGTTCCGCTTTCTCGGCCTCACTTAGTTCCCTCCCTGCTGCGGCTCCCCAGAAGTTTGTAACCTTATCATTGAGTTTTGTCTTTTTGGGGCGGAGTATTTTGTATAGGTGTGCTACTTGGTGTCCTAGTGTGTTGAGACTGGCTGCCAGTTGTATGAGTGATGGTGTCTTGTTGTTAAGGTTCGCCTTCCTGATTGCCACTTTGATTTTCAGGAAGTTATAGAGCTCTATGCTTTGTAGATTGTGAGCTTCCTTGAGGGTGTCAAATGTTGTGTGCTCGCCCTGTTTTTGGAGGTCCTGGGCAGTGGAGATACCATGTTTGTACCATTCGTGCATGTCTAGAACTCTATCCCTGTATCTTAACTTGGGGTTGTGCCAGATGGACTCTAATTGGCCTCCCTTGATGCTTGTTGTCAGTAGTTTGTCAACACTTAGAAGAGCTATTTTCGTGTTCTTTAGGACTGGATTGTCCTTGGCTGTTGGGTGTCGGGTGGCGGTGAGGAGGGCGATGGGGTTCATGCCTTTTAGTAGCCCTCGCTCGAGTGTGAGCCATGCTGGGGTGTATTCCTGTCTTGGGTCTAGCCAGTGTAGCCCCTGTCTGGCTATGCAGGCTGCCTGGAATCGTTTGAAATTAGTTATGTTTAGCCCACCCTTATCTTTTGAGAGCCGAAGCTTGTGTAGGCTTATTCTAGGTTTTTTCCCTCTCCACAAGAAGTTGTTCGGTATTTTGTCTAGTCTCCTGTGGAAGTCTTCTGTGTTAGTAAGTGGGAGCATGGTTAGCATGTAGTTGACCATCGGTGTGAGCATCATTTTTATCGCTTCTACCCTTCCCCACCATGTTGTGAATCTGGGGGACCACCCTTCTACTTTATCCTTGATTTTTTGGATTGTTGCTTGTTTATTATGTTCCAGTGTCGTTCTTGGGTCTCTCTCAAAGAGGATGCCTAAGTATTTTATGGGCTTCTGTTGCCAAGCTAGTCCAGACGTTCCTAGTACCGTTCTTGTCGTGTGGATGTTTAAAGGTTTGCACTCTGATTTGTCTGTATTGAGTTTGTACCCTGATACCTGCGCGTATTTTCCGATAGTGTCAGTCAGTGCTTTAATGGATCTTTCTGGATCTTCTGTGACTATTAGTACGTCATCAGCGTATGCCGCTAACTTGAATGTTTCTCCTCCTATTGGTATCCCCGCTATGTCTTCGTTCGTTCTGATCATTGTGAGGAGCGGTTCTATGGCTAATAGAAAGAGGGCTGGTGAAAGTGGGCAGCCTTGTCTTGTTCTCCTGCCTAGGTGTAGTATGTCTGATGTGCCTCCGTTGACCACCACCCGTGCTTTGGGGTTGTTGTATAGAGCCATCACCATCCTTCTATAGTTTGGCCCTAACCCGAATTTCCCCATGCAATGGTCTAAAAAGGGCCATGAAACCCTGTCGAACGCTTTCTCAGCGTCCAGGGCTATCATGACAGCTGCATTGCTGCTTCGGGAGGAGTGGCTGATTATGTGGCATAGTAGTCTCGTGTTGTCATGGGACATACGGTTTTTGATGTAGCCCACTTGAGAGTTGTGTATCAGTTTAGGTAGGTACGCATTGAGTCTATTGGCTAGTATCTTTGCGTAGATCTTGCCGTCTACATTTATTAGGGAGATCGGCCTAAAATTCTTTGCCTCATTCGTGTCCTTCCCCTCTTTAGGTATAACAATTATGTTTGCTTCAGCCATTGAGGGTGTCATGCGTCCATTCTGGACACATTCCGTGAATACTTGTTTCAGTGTCTGTTTGAGAGTGTGCACGTAGAAGGCAGCTGTGAAGCCATCCGGCCCCGGTGCCTTATTGTCCTTGAGGCTTGCCGTGGCTTTCTCTATCTCATCCTCCGTTATGGGCAGCTCTAAGATGTCGCGTTCTCGGTCTGATAGTGTAGGTGTGGTTATGCTTCCTAGCAGCTCCTTGCCCCCATCCTCCTTAAGCGTTTCATCTTTGGTGTACAGTCCCTCATAGAAGTCTCTGAAGACCTCTAGGATGTCCTTGTTTGCAGTCTGGGACTTGCTGTGTCTGTCTTTGATTGCTCCTATCGTGTGCTGTTTCTGTTTCCCCTTCAGGTAGGACGCTAGGTTTTTGCCCGCTTTGTTTGCAGTACAGAGGTTGATAGATTTGTATTTGTTAATCCAGGTCCCTGCTCTCTCACTCAGTATTCTGTTAAGTTCGTACTTCCGTTCGGTAAGGTTCGTGAGTGTGTTACTATCTTCCATTCTGGCTATGTGGCTGTTTTCCAGCTTTTTAATCTCTTTCTCTAGGGCTTCAATTCTCTTGTTCCTTCCTCTGTTCATCCTGCCCTTAATGTTCATTACTGTACCCCTGATGGTGGCTTTTAGGGCGTCCCATAGCCCTTCCCTGTTTGTCTCTGATGTGTCATTTATTAGCAGGTATTCCTTTATTGCCTCCTCTATCTCAGCCTTCGCTGAGGTATGTTGGAGTAGGCTGTCATCGAATCGCCATCTCCGGGTTGGCCTTTCGTTGTGCTTCCCTGACAGGGTTAGGCTTATGTGCGAGTGATCTGATATTGATCTGGGGCCTATCTCAGTGTGGTCTATGAGGTGGGTGTGTGTTTCTGACTTTAGGATATAGTCTATTCGGCTGTATGAGTTATGTGGGTTGGAGTAGAATGTGTATTCTCCGGCATCTGGGTTGCTTAGGCGCCATGGGTCTTTCAGTCTTAGTTTGGAGCATAGATTCTTTAGGATGTTGGGGTTGTTTGTCGATTGGCTCGGTCTGTGCGGGTGTTTGTCAATCGATGGATCAAGAACTTGGTTCATATCTCCTGCAGCGATCAGCAAGTCACCCAGCGGTAGGGTGTGTAGTTGTGCTCCTACCCCCTCCCAAAATGGTTTGTCCTCGCAGTTGGGGCCATATATGTTGGCTACGTGGAATGTCTCTCCCGCTCTTCTAAGTGTGGTCACAAGTGTTCTTCCTTGGGTGTCTGCCTGTGAGTCTACCACTGCTATGTTGGAGTTTTTGCTGATGATTGTTACTGTTAGACGGGGACCCTGAGGGTCGGCCGGATACTGCGGGAGAGATCCCCGAGGGGGACCGTCTCCGGCGATCGTACAGACAAGTACCCTCCCTCCCCACAAACAGGCACCACACCAAGTCGAGTTCAAGGCTTTATATAAGGTTCTTAAGGCAAGGATATCAGCGATACAGGATAACTTGGACCCGGGGGTCCTCTCACTTCTAGTCTCTGTAGGGAAAGGGGGTAGCGGGACAGTCTTGGTACCGGATCGGTACAGGTAGTGGTAAAAGGCGAGCTCACAATCCTCGAGCTGGAGGGTCTGTGGATCGGGCCGCGGCAGCGCCAGCAGGCCAAGGTGATAGTCTCATACAGCAGAGGGCCGCGGCAGCGCCAGCAGGCCAAGTCGATGGTTTCACGAGGCAGAGGGCCGCGGCAGCGCCAGCAGGCCAAGACGATGGTTTCACGAGGCAGAGGGCCGCGGCAGCGCCAGCAGGCCAAGTCGATGGTTTCACGAGGCAGAGGGCCGCGGCAGCGCCAGCAGGCCAAGACGATGGTTTCACGAGGCAGAGGGCCGCGGCAGCGCCAGCAGGCCAAGACGATGGTTTCACGAGGCAGAGGGCCGCGGCAGCGCCAGCAGGCCAAGACGATGGTTTCACGAGGCAGAGGGCCGCGGCAGCGCCAGCAGGCCAAGACGATGGTTTCACGAGGCAGAGGGCCGCGGCAGCGCCAGCAGGCCAAGTCACGGATGAGTTCTTCTCGGGTCTCTCGACTCCAGGATACAACTGCCTTCCTGGTCTGGCCCTGCCCCAGTTATAGGTCTGGTCCCCTTTGATGTCCGGACCCTCGCGCCTGGGGGCCGGGAGGTCCGGGATGAGGGAATCCAGACACCCAGCAGGGGGGTGGAGCCAGCGCCCAGGCGGCCTGGGGTGATCGACACCTGGCGGAGGAGAGCCGTTGACGATTCCTTCTCCCATTGACTCGCCAAGTGGTCACTCTGCCTCCTGGGAGGATGGTGGGGCCGGCCGGGCCCGGGGTTAGGGTCGAGTTGAGGCCACGCGGCCTCGTGCTGCAGTGCCCCAAGATGGCGGCCGGGTCGATGTCGTGGGGTAGATGGTGACCCGGGCCAGCTGGGTCCGGAGCTGGTGTCTTGTAGTGGAGGGATTGCAGGGTACTTCGGGTGGTCGTTTGTGGACTCTGGTTGGGGATGCAGGGAGAGCCAGGGTCCGGGTCCCATTGCGGGGAGGGGGGACAGCTCGAACATGCGGCCTGTCCAACATGCGTCCCCCCCAGCTGAAGGCGGGGAGAGTCATCCATCTTCCTGGGGACTCTCCTCGCTGAGGCGGAAAAAGCGTGACAGGCCGTCGGCGTTGGCGTGGTCCTGGCCTGGACGATGCTCCACCGTGAAGTCCATCCCCTGCAGGGAGATGGACCAGCGCAACAGCTTCGGGTTTTCCCCCCGCATTTGCATCAGCCATTGCAGGGGTCGGTGGTCTGTTTGCACCCGGAAGTGGGTGCCGAAGAGGTATGGCCGGAGCTTCTTGAGTGCCCAGACTACGGCGAAGGCCTCCCTCTCAATGGTGCTCCAGCGCTGTTCTCGGGGCAAGAGGCGTCTGCTGATGAAGACCACCGGATGGTCGACCCCTTCGGTGTTGAGTTGGGAGAGGACGGCCCCCACACCATGATCGGAGGCGTCCGTCTGCACAATGAATTCCCGGCTGTAGTCGGGAGCCTGGAGCACGGGGGCCGTGCATATGGCGGTCTTTAGCTTCTCGAAGGCTGATTGGCAGTCCGGGGTCCAGTTGACGGTTTTGGGGCTCTTTTTGGAGGTGAGCTCTGTGAGGGGCCCCACGATGCTGCCATAGTCCTTCACGAACCGCCGGTAGTATCCGGTGAGCCCCAGGAAGGCCCGGACCTCCGTTTGGCTCGTAGGGGGTTGCCAGGCCTGGATGGCAGCAATCTTGAGTTGGAGAGGGGCCACCAGCCCGCTTCCCACTTGGTGTCCCAGGTAGGTCACGGACCCTTGGCCAACTTGGCACTTGCTGGCCTTGATGGTGAGCCCGGCTTGCTGGAGGGCGTGTAGAACCTCCCGCAGGTGGCGGAGGTGGTCGGTCCACTGGTGGCTGTACACAGCAATGTCGTCCAGGTAGGCGGCGCTGAAGTCTTCCAGGCCCGCCAGTACCTGGTTTACCAGCCGTTGGAACGTTGCCGGGGCGTTTTTCATGCCGAAGGGCATGACTTTAAAGTGGTAGTGCCCGTCTGGGGTAGAGAAGGCGGATCGTTCTTGGGCCCTAGGGGTGAGGCCGATCTGCCAGTAACCCGCTGTTAGGTCGAAGATGCTCAGGTAGCGGGCGGCCCCCATCCGGTCAATTAGCTCGTCTGCCCGGGGGATGGGATGAGCGTCGGTCCGGGTAACTGCATTCAGCCCTCGATAGTCCACGCAGAACCGGAGCTCAGGGGCAACGCCCGGGGCAGCTGCCTTGGGAACCAGGACGACCGGGCTCGCCCAGGGACTGTCTGAGGGTTCGATCACTCCTAGGGTCAGCATCTTGGACACCTCGGTCTGGATGCAGGCTCGTACCCGGTCTGGTACGCGGTATGCTCGGTGTCGAATAGGAGGGCTGTCCCCGGTGTCCACATCGTGGAGGCACCAGGGGGTGACTCCGGGGGTGAGGGAGAACAGGGAGGCGAACTGCCTCAGGAGCGTTTGGCAGTCTTGGCGTTGCTCCGGGGACAGGGCCTCGGAGAGCTGGACCCCTTCCACTGAGCCATCCTGCTCGAGGGCCCTCAGTAAGTCCGGAAGGGGTTCGGAGTCTTCTTCTGTCCCAGTATCGGTAGCCATCAGGAGGCTGAGTTCGGATCGCACAAAATGGGGTTTGAGCCTGTTGGCATGGAGGACCCGTAGGGGGTTCCGGGCAGTCTCCATGTCGATTAAATAGGTGACGGGCCCCTTGCGTTCGATTACCTTGAAGGGCCCGGACCATCTGTCTTGGAGGGCACAGGGCTCAACCGGGGACATCACCCAGACCTGTTGTCCAGGTTCGAACTCAATGGAGGACGTGTGCTGATCGTACCACCTCTTCATGTCCTCCTGACTGGCTTCGAGGTTGGCTTTGGCGGTGTCTCGGAACCGCCGGGTCTGGTTGCGGAGAGCCAGGAGATACCGGTAGATGTCCGGGGGAGTTTTCTGGGGAGGCTGCTCCCAACCTTCCTTGACTAGGCTGAGGGGGCCCCGGACGGGGTGCCCGTACAGTAGTTCAAAGGGGCTGAAGCCGAGGGACTTCTGCGGGACCTCCCGATAGGCAAACAGGAGGCATGGAAGCAGTACGTCCCACTGGCGTCGAAGGGGTTCTTCTAGACCCATAATCATCCCCTTGAGGGTGCGGTTGAATCTCTCGACCAGTCCGTTTCCTTGCGGGTGATAGGGGGTCGTGAATTTGTAGGTGACCCCGCATTGCTGCCAGAGGGACTTCATATATCGGGAGATAAAGTTCGTGCCCCTGTCACTGACGACCTCCCGGGGGAACCCCACCCGGGAGAAGATCCCCATCAGGGCCCGGCCCACCACGGGGGCCGTCACAGTCCGAAGAGGGATGGCCTCGGGATAGCGGGTGGCGTGGTCTACAAGGACCAGGATGAACCGGTGTCCTTGGGCTGTTCGAGGGTCGAGGGGCCCCACAATGTCTATTCCCACTCGTTCAAACGGGGTGGTGACGACAGGAAAGGGTTGTAATGGTGCTTTGATTTTTCGGCCACTTTTTCCGCTGGCCTGGCAGGTGGGGCAGGCCTTGCAGTGGTTGGTGACATCCTTCCGCATGTGGGGCCAGAAAAAATGGGTCACCAGGCGGTCGTAGGTTTTATCCTGCCCCAGGTGTCCGGCAAGGGGGACATAGTGGGCTAAGTTCAGGAGGAAGTCTCGGAAGCGAAGGGGCACCACCAGCACCCGACTGGCCCCTAGTTCTGCAATTTTCTGCTCGCTGTAGAGCAGGTCTTGGTCCCAGTAGATCCAGTGGGCCCCCGAGGTATCCCCGGTGCTCTGGGCCAGGGCTTGCTGCCGGAGTCCTTCGAGAGAAGGACAGGTTTTTTGCTCGGCCCGGAATTGTTCCTGCGTGGGGCCTCCCTCCTGCCGCCATTGTGCCAGGTCAGAGACGTCCTGAAGCTGGTCGGGTCCTTCTTCGGTTTGGGTCAAGGGAATGGCTTCTGGGGCGGCCTCCTCTGGGATGAGCGCGGGAGGAGGTTCTGGCCACTCGGGCTCTTCTGGGCTGGGGACCGCGCGGGCGGTCATGGACCGGGTCGTGACGCAGACCCATTCGGGGAGGCCAAGCATCCCCAGGTGCTCCCTCCGTTCGACAGCTGCCCAGGGAGAGCTTTCAAGGTCGTTTCCTAGGAGGCAGTCCACGGGGGCATCATCGCGGACAGTTACTTTTAACATCCCTGTTACTCCTCCCCACTCGAAGGGGACGCAGGCCATGTGGCATAGGCTTTCGGAGTTGTCGGCTGATCGAACAGGGCAAAGAATGTTCGGCAAGATTTGGTCTGGAGTGACGAGGTGGCGTCGGACCGCCGTTACACTGGCCCCGGTGTCGCGGAGGGCTTCCGCCCGGCGGCCATTGATGTTGACCCATTGACCGTACTTCTGTGTGTTGGCGGGAAGGGGGGCCCGCGGAATCATGTCTCTCTCCCCTAAGCAGACCAGTGCCATGGCGGCGGGTGCCCATTCAGAAGGATCGGCCTCGTACTCCTCTTGGTCTTCCGGGATTATTTCTTCCCCTAGGGCCGCCGCTGCAACTTGGCGGGGAGTCGTGTTCGGATTCTTTGGGCAGTTGGGATCACTGGCGTAGTGGCCGGGTCGCTGGCACCTGTGGCACGTAATGTTGGCCCGGAAACCGGCCCGGACGGCAGGGCTTCCCCGGCCAACCGGGGTCGAGGGGTTTCTGGGGGGTGACGAGGGGCCGGGGTCTCTCCCCCGACCCTGACTTCCTCCTCCCCCTCGGGGGCGATACGATCTGGATACTTCGCTGGGTGCGCTCCGGCCAACTCGGGTGCTTTCCCACCGGTCGGCTTCGGCGGCGAGTTGTCGAGGGTCGGTTAGCTTGCTGTCCAGGAGGTGTTGCCGGAGCTCCACGAAGCAGTTGTTCGACAGGTGTTCCCATACGATAAGGTCAAAGAGTTGTTCGTAGGTGGTTACTTTGTTGCCCTTGATCCACCCCTCGAAGGCTCGGCTAAAAAAGTTCACGTACTCCACCCAAGTTGTACCCGGAATCCGTTTGCAGTCGCGGAACCGTTGGCGGTACATCTCAGGTGTGAGCCCGTATCGAGTGAGGAGGGCGGCCTTCATGTGGTCGTAGGAGGTCATTAGCTGGTCCGGGAGTTGCAGCAGGGCGTCCCGCCCTTCGTTGACAAACCTCCCCCATAATCCGGCTCCCCAATCGCTTCGGGGAATCCGGTGGGAGGTCATTGCCACCTCATAGGCTTTAAACCACTGCTGGATATCATCGTTCTTGTGGTATTCCCGGATGACATCTTTGGGGATGTGAACCTTGGGCTCGGTCGAGGCAGACGGGGTCGGTCGTTCGGGGAGCCCGAGGTCTTTATTCTGTTTCTGAATCTCCAGTGCTTTGAGATTGCGCTCATGTTCGTACTCTAGTCTCTTTTCCTCTAGCTCCCTCTGTCTTTGCTTGTCTTCCCGCTCTTCCCTGAGCCGTAAGTGTTCCAGGGTTATTTTTTGTTCTGCCAGCTTGAGTTCCCCATCCAAGCGAAGTCGGGCAAGTTCTAATTCGTGGAGTCTGGTTTTTTCTCTTTCTCGGATCTCTTCCAGGGAGAGATCCGCTCTTTCTTTCGTTGGTGCGGGGCTCGTTTCGGTTGTTGGTGTTCGGGGTACGGCCGTACCCGTTTCTGCCCAAGCTTCTAGGGCTCGTTTGAAGTCTTCCTTTGTGCTAAGACCTGTGGTTGGAAGTCCAAGTTCTATGCAATATTGCTTCAGTTCCCGGTGGTTGTAGTCTTCCAATTTTTCCATCTGAAATTTTTCCGTTGTTCCGCTCTCTATTGACATGGTTGTTGTGTGTGGTGGGTCGAGTGACTTTCTGTACGATTATGCGTAGGTTCGGATCCCGTCGCTGGCCACCAATGTTAGACGGGGACCCTGAGGGTCGGCCGGATACTGCGGGAGAGATCCCCGAGGGGGACCGTCTCCGGCGATCGTACAGACAAGTACCCTCCCTCCCCACAAACAGGCACCACACCAAGTCGAGTTCAAGGCTTTATATAAGGTTCTTAAGGCAAGGATATCAGCGATACAGGATAACTTGGACCCGGGGGTCCTCTCACTTCTAGTCTCTGTAGGGAAAGGGGGTAGCGGGACAGTCTTGGTACCGGATCGGTACAGGTAGTGGTAAAAGGCGAGCTCACAATCCTCGAGCTGGAGGGTCTGTGGATCGGGCCGCGGCAGCGCCAGCAGGCCAAGGTGATAGTCTCATACAGCAGAGGGCCGCGGCAGCGCCAGCAGGCCAAGTCGATGGTTTCACGAGGCAGAGGGCCGCGGCAGCGCCAGCAGGCCAAGACGATGGTTTCACGAGGCAGAGGGCCGCGGCAGCGCCAGCAGGCCAAGTCGATGGTTTCACGAGGCAGAGGGCCGCGGCAGCGCCAGCAGGCCAAGACGATGGTTTCACGAGGCAGACGGCCGCGGCAGCGCCAGCAGGCCAAGACGATGGTTTCACGAGGCAGAGGGCCGCGGCAGCGCCAGCAGGCCAAGACGATGGTTTCACGAGGCAGAGGGCCGCGGCAGCGCCAGCAGGCCAAGACGATGGTTTCACGAGGCAGAGGGCCGCGGCAGCGCCAGCAGGCCAAGTCACGGATGAGTTCTTCTCGGGTCTCTCGACTCCAGGATACAACTGCCTTCCTGGTCTGGCCCTGCCCCAGTTATAGGTCTGGTCCCCTTTGATGTCCGGACCCTCGCGCCTGGGGGCCGGGAGGTCCGGGATGAGGGAATCCAGACACCCAGCAGGGGGGTGGAGCCAGCGCCCAGGCGGCCTGGGGTGATCGACACCTGGCGGAGGAGAGCCGTTGACGATTCCTTCTCCCATTGACTCGCCAAGTGGTCACTCTGCCTCCTGGGAGGATGGTGGGGCCGGCCGGGCCCGGGGTTAGGGTCGAGTTGAGGCCACGCGGCCTCGTGCTGCAGTGCCCCAAGATGGCGGCCGGGTCGATGTCGTGGGGTAGATGGTGACCCGGGCCAGCTGGGTCCGGAGCTGGTGTCTTGTAGTGGAGGGATTGCAGGGTACTTCGGGTGGTCGTTTGTGGACTCTGGTTGGGGATGCAGGGAGAGCCAGGGTCCGGGTCCCATTGCGGGGAGGGGGGACAGCTCGAACATGCGGCCTGTCCAACAGTTACCACCCCATTCTTCTTGTTCTGCGCTGGTGATCCCACTACCTCACCTATCCAGTTTGCACTTATGCGCCTAATGTCTGCTGCCTCCAGTCTCGTTTCTTGGAGCACATATATGTCACTTTTTTGTTTCCTAAGGTGTTCGAGTACCTTCCTCCTTTTCACTGGGCTGTTTAGACCCTTGACGTTTAGGGACACTATCTTTATGTCAGCTGTGATGCTGCTCTGGTTGCTGTTTGTCATTGACTCTTCATTTTAAAGTTTATTTTCAATCCTGCTTGATGAAGCAGCAGTGCTTCATTCACCCAGCAAATACCTGTGAGTAGCGAGAAAGACTGATCACACCTTCCATCGGTGTTTTCACGAGTTAGTGCCTGAAAACGAAGCACAAGAGCTCAGCTAGTCAGAAAGGGAAGGGCTCTATCACATCTAGAGCATTTACATATATAGATTACACATACAGTTCCCTGTTTAGTTGTTTAATACGAGCATTATGCTAAACCTACTTCAAAATGTGTACATTAAGTAGCCAAGAATGTGTGAATAAGCAGAGTATGTGCATATTTAAAAGTGTAGCAAGTTGTGGTATAATGAATATTCAACAACTGACCATTGATTCCTCATTTCTCTTTGCAGATTCTGGCAGAAGAGTACGGTCGTCATCATTCACGTTCATTCCTACCTTTCCACCATGCCAGAAAGGTAATTTTTGTAAAGGAAAAATAGAAATCTTTTCCTTTTTTAGGTTTACAGCAATGGTAAAAATTCCTTTACTGGCTACAATTATACATGTATATCTTTCCACAGCAGTGGCTGCTTGTGTTTAAATTGAGTACAAACTCATTGAGTGTATATGACATCAAGGAAAGCGCTTCAGCACCGCACATGTTTAAGCAGTTTAGTTTAGCGACCCCATATACCTGGTTGTGCTCAGGGTCTGCTTATACACCACGGCTTGCTCTATTTTGCCTGTTTCTTCAACTTTCAGAGTGGGGGAGTGCTGTTTGCTTCTACAGCCCGTTGTTTCCGTGTTGCCATGTTCAGGGACACACCCTGGTTGGACTTCCCCCTCCTTTGAAAGAAACTATCCCTAAAGTTATCAGACTCTTAGAAATATGGCAAACAATTTCTTCTGTTGCCCATGGTCTTGGTCTTCTTCTTACAGCCTCTCCATGGTCTGGCACTTTGTGTGTCATGGGGTTTGGTGCAACCTCTCTGTTAAACACCCTGTATGATGCACCCAATGGTTCTAGGAGTGCACACATTTATTTGGTTGAACGTTCTCGCCTCCCTTATTTTCTATAACTAAATCTAATCGTATTAAGGTTTTTTGTGTAATTCTGGTGAATGAAAGTTTTTAAAAAAACTTTTGGCTTACAATGTATTTGTAACGCCAGCTTAATACAATCACAAACATGAATAAATAAAAAATACACAGACGTTAGAGGGAGACTTTGGGTTTGCACCATTCACCGGCTGTGCTGTTGTCATTCACATTTTGCTTCTTCCCATGAGAGCATACATCATGGGCAAATGGGTCAGCACGCTTTAGCCCTTGGCTGTGTTGTACTTTTATGCAATTGTTTATTGGCCTCTTGCACATCTACCTAAAAATTACTGTGTTTTACTGTCAGATCTGTTGGGCCAGTCCTTTACTTTTCAGCTGTCTACTTTCTTTTTCATAATATTTTTTGCCTTGCCACTTTTTATTTTTATTTTTTTTATAATGTTTTTATTTTTGAGCAACTGGCAACTCCCAAAGAGTTCTAATGGGCTGATCATTTATCAGGCTGCAGCTCGCAGACTTCAGTACCCTATTCAGTGGCTATTGTATTGGGTGGCTATCTTTTGAATTCTCTCCTTTCAATGTTTTATTTTTATTTTTGCCTTTTGCAATGCATTAGCTCTTGTAGTGCTGCCAGGCCTTACACTTGCGTACTATAACTTGCAGTGTGCGAATTTCTTGTGTGATCACTGCTTCGGATGACCATCTTTGAATGGTCTGGCCCGTACTTTATTATTGTTTTTAAGCATTGTCATATTTCACTTTGTTCTCTAGAGGAAGTTAGAACATGAACACAAAGATTGGTTCTGATGCAGGAAATAGGCAGGGCGCCCACCTCGTTGACATTAATCGGAGGGGATTTGGCTGGCAAACAAGAAACAGCAGACCTTGATTGCCGCTTTTGAAATTGTGGTGGAGGTCGCGCAGTCATGGGGGAGTCTCCACAATGGGGGCGGAATCTCTGCAGTGAGAATTCTCATTGCGGATATTCCGCCTTGATTGGGGGGAGTCCCCCATGACTGAGCGGCCTCCACCGCCAGTGCAGATGCTCTTTGTGAATCAGGCCTTCAGTGTGTCAGCATTGCGAACCCTGTTCCTTAAAGAGACGCAAGTTACAATGCCATAAGTTACATATTGTGGGTCATTCGGTCTATGCGACCCTTATCTGCTCATCCCGATGTACGTTGTCTGCTCAAGCTGAGTATAATCTTTCCGGTTTTAACAGCGTACCCTTTGCTAATGGCTAATGACTGCTCTCAGTAGGTGCAAACCGTCTCAAGGTTTGTGAAATCAAAACGTTTTGAAAAGCCTTTGTGCACTGTGAGAAAATGCCATCTTTTTTGCATTGGTATGCCCCCACGTTTTGCTGAACTGCTGATGTGCTTTGACTGAGTGTGCCCTGGGCTCCTGCCAACCAGGTACCCAAGGCCTGTGTTCCTTCCCTAAAGCTGTGTTTAACAAAACCCAATTGGCATCTCTGGTCACCTATCAGCCCCTAGTAAATGGTACCCTAGGTACTAAGGGCATGGTGACCAGAGAAGACCCCTAAGGGCTGCAGCACTTATTGTGCCACTCTTAGGGGCCCTGTACCCTGACACCCACACACTACCTTTGCAGGCTGAGTGTCTAAGTACAGAACTAAACAGAGAGTCGACATGGCACACATCCCTGTGTGCCATGCTCACAGCCCCCACTGCCCTGGCATACATCAGTCACCCCTCTAGCTGGGGGCCCTATGCCAGTGGTGTGGGCACAGGTGAACGAGCCCTGTGCCCCTACAGTACCCAGGGCCATTCCTGTGCACTGTAAGTGCAGTGCTGTCATTTAAGAGTATATGGAGCTGGGAGGTTATCATTATGTATTCCACAGCACCATGATGGCTACACTGAAGACTGAGATGTTTGGTATCAAATTGTCCGGCACATTAAACCCGCATTGATGCTAGTGTGAGGTTTAATGTAAAATGCACCAGAGGGCATCTTAGAGATGCCCCCTGAAACCTAACCTACTATCCACGTCTAGACTGAGGGGCTGCCTAGGCGGCCACACAGCAGACATGTTGCTGGACCCCTGGGTGGAGAGCCCCCCAATCTCCTGGGCCTGCAACAATGCACATCCCGGGCGAGGTGCTAGGTCTCTTCCCCCAGGATGGGCAGGGGGAAGCTTCAAAGGCATGCTGCTGTACCCAGCAACTGGCCCCCACCAGTTCTGACCCCCATTCTGGCAGGAAGACTAGCGGGAAACCCTAAGTCAGGAAGGGGGGGTGTGCCAGCCGGTGCCAACCCCACCCCTCAGGTGGGGGTGGCGAGGTGAAGCACGACCCCGGGCTCTGGCCATATTGAAGATGGGGAGCCCTGCCCAATCACAGCTAGGTTCCTGCCCCCCTCCCACCGGAGCAGGCTAGGGGGTGTACCTGCCCTTGCCCTACCTATAACGCCCCTAAATTCAGTATTTAGGGCTCCCTGAACCTTCCTTCCTCAGATCCCAATAAGAAAAGAAGAAAGAAGATCAAGAAGAAGACCCGCCGTGCAGCTGCTCACAACAGGACGACACCCACTGACTTGGCCCTAGCCCTACCAGCCTGTCGAGACGCCTTCACCTCCTCCTCTTCCTCCAAAGAAGAGAGACATTGCAACCTCTCCATTAAGGGTCCCTTCTCCACCACCTCCCCATACTGGTCCTCCTCCTACACCTCCTCCACCACATCATTCTCCTACACCATCCACTAATCCAAATGATGATGTAGATACACACTCTGATGACACAGGTGGGGGTGCACATGACCCAGCAGGGACCTATAGTCCCCCTCAGTCCCCTAATCCATGGGATGATTATAACACCCCTGATGTGCCTTACGTCCCACAAGATGACGTATATCCTGCCAGATCTTCCGCACCAGAGGACACTATAGGTTTTAACCTACTAGTCCAGAGAGCTGCTTAGTACCATGGGGTTGACTTGCACACTGATACTGTGGAGGAAGATTTCCTATTAGACACTTTTGATAACACACAAAGGTCTACTGCCATTTTGCCAATGCTTAAAGGTGTCATCAAGCACGCAACAGAGGTTTGTAAAGATCCTGTCATTGCTCGGGTCCTCAACCCTCGCATTGAGAAAAAATTCAAAGCTGCCCCTATAAATCCAGTTTACATTAGAGGTCCAGCACCACTAGATTCTTTAGTAGTGTCTAATGCACGTAAACGTGCTAATTCACAAACATCAGGTGAGGCCTCACCACCAGATAAAGAATCTAAGCTCCTTGACACCTCCGGTAAACGAACAGCGTCACAGGCAGCTAACATTGGCGCATTGCCAATACTCAAGCGGTTTTGGCAAGATGACAGGGCACATTATGATGAACTGGAGTCCATAATGCAGCATCTACCAGACAAATATAAAAATAGGGCCAATGAACTCCTACAAGAAGGTAAAAATATTACTAATACTTCCATTCGTTGTACCCTAGATGCTGCAGATACTGCCTCAAGGGCAATCAATACCAGTACCCTTCTACGTAGACATGCCTGGCTACGTATTTCAGGTTTTAAACCTGAGGTACAAAATTCCATCCTTAATCAGCCATTTGATGAGACATATTAATTTTTCCCAAATGTTGATGTGTCTTTAGAAAAAAATGAAAAAAGACACCGACACCGCAAAATCTATGGGAGCCTTGCAGCAGCAAGCTCCCAGACATTCTTTTCGTCGCTCATCATATAGAGGCAACTCAAGTGGCTACTCCTCCGAATGCCCTTCCACTTCTTACAAAACCCCTAGCCAATCCACATTAACTAGGGGCTACCAAAGTGGGGGTTACAGAGGTAACAACAACAAAGGCCAAGGCAAAACCAACAACTCCCGCTCTGCCTCCACCCCCACCCAATGACTTTCCTCCCCTTCCCCCCCAAACATTCCACTCCTGTGGGGGGAAGACTGCAACAATTCCTTCCTGCCTAGAACAACAACACAGAAAAACCGAAGGTGATGATGGACGGAGCGTTGACAATACAAACACTCACCCCCAGTCAACTGATCTGGGTTTAATCCATTACCGTTATTTAGCTCACTCCGCCACCCCAGTTCAGACATGGCCATATGCAAATCAGTCTGACCCTGTGCCTCATGGGAACAGTCCAGCCCGAACTGCCAAGCCATGTCTTCCCTGGACCGGAATCAAGCGTCCCAGGACTGGTTTCTGGCATTACAGCCGTCTTCAGCCGGGCTTGCTTGACTCCAGTGAGCAAGGGACTCACGTCTGAGCATACCCTGCCAACTTAGGGCGAACAAAGAAAAAACAAAGGTGATGATGGACGGAGCGTTGACAATACAAACACTCACCCCCAGTCAACTGATCTGGGTTTAATCAATCACCGTTCTTTAGCTCACTCCGCCACCCCAGTTCAGACATGGCCATATGCATCACAACATCTCATCATACAGGTGGGTGCGACAAACTATTCAATCAGGTTACTGTCTAGAACTAACATACCCCCCAAACATACCACCCAAACAGCGTCCAGTGTCACAAAAACATCTATCACTGTTAAAGCAAGAAGTAATATCTTTGCTACAAAAAAAGTGCAATAGAAACAAGGGGGTTTACTCCCTCTACTTTCTTATCCCAAAAAAGGTCGGCTCTCTAAGGCCTATTCTAGCCCTCAGACCGCTAAACATATACATACAGTCAGACCATTTTTACATGGTCACACTCCAACAAGTCCTTCCTCTCCTGTTACAAAATGACTTCCTTGCTACTCTAGATCTCAAGGATGCATACTTCCAAATTCCAATTCACAAAGCTCACAGGAAGTATCTCAGATTTGTAATACACGGGCAGCACTATCAATTCAAAGTACTCCCATTCTGAGTCACAACAGCACCAAGGGTATTCACCAAGTGCCTAGCAGTAGTGGCAGCACATTTACGAAGACAGCACATCCATGTCTTCCCTTACCTCGACGACTGGCTCATAAAGGCCAGTTCATACAACCAGTGTGTGGAACACACTTATACCACGATCCAACTGCTCCACAACTTGGGGTTCACAATAAAACACACCAAGTCTCATCTGCAACCATCCAAAGTACAACAGTACCTCGGTGCCACTATAAACACCTCAACAGCGCTAGCTTATCCCACTCCAGCAAGGATAGCCAGCATGCCAACTCTTCTCACAAAGTTTCAGCCACAACACTCCCTTCCAGCACGAGTGTTCATGCAGCTCTTAGGGATGATGGCCTCTTGCATTTTCATAGTCCCCCATGCAAGACTTCAAATGCGTCCTCTACAAGAGTGCTTAGCATGTCAATGGAACCAGGCTCAAGGTCAATTAACAGACCTAGTGTTGATAGACGGTCGGACTCATCGCTCGCTGCAGTGGTGGAACACCAAAAACCTTTCCAAAGGGCGACCGTTCCTAGAGCCAGTTCCCCAAATAGTCTTGACAGCGGACGCATTGCTCCCGGCTGGGGAGCCCACCTACTGCAGCACACCATGCAAGGCAGGTGGACACCACAACAAAAGTTACTCCATATCAATCACCTGGAGTTACTAGCTATATTCCTAGCACTGAAAGCTTTCCAAAAACAAGTATCAAACAAAGCTGTGTTAGTCTGCACGGACAACATGACAGCCATGTATTACATACAGAAACGGCAGAACACACTCCCTGCAACTTTCTCAACTAGCTCAGGACATATGGCAATAAGCTATACCTCAAAATATATTCCTTCTAGCCCAACATGTTTCAGGAGTACAAAATACCATAGCAGATCTGTTAAGTCGTCAGACACAACAGACCCATGAGTGGGAACTTCATATGCAAGTTCTTCAACCATTCTTTCCGATGTAGGGAAAAACTCAGATAGACTTCTTTGCCACTCATGAAAACGCCAAATGCCCAAGCTTCGCCGCCAGATACCCACACCCACTGTCCAAAGGCAATGCGATATGGATGAACTGGTCAAACAGATTTGCGTACACTTTTCGACCTCCACCTCTACCACTCATGCCACTAGTAGTACACAAACTACAGCAGCATTCTGTGACCCTCATCCTAGTTGCTTCAAAGTGGGCCAGACCGCCGTGGTACACCACACTGCTACAACTGTCTGTGGTACCGCACCAAAAATTATACCTGTCTCCACACCTTTTAACACAGAACCATGGAGAGATCAGGCACCCTGAGCTCAGCTCAGCCTAGTGATTTGGCTCCTGAGGTCTTAGGATTTGAATATCTGAACCTTCCTCCAGACTGCATGATTGTCATAAAAGAAGCTAGCCGCCCAACCACTAGAGCATGTTATGCAGCCAAGTGGAAACGCTTTGTAATATATTGTCACAACAATAATATTAATCCCTTAGCGTGTCTATTCAGCAAATCATAGGATACTTACTGCACCTCCAAAGATGTAACTTAGCCTACACGTCTATTACAATGCATCTTGCTGCAATAGAGGCATATCTGCAAAACAGACAGCATCTATCTCTGTTCAGAGTGCCTGCTATTAAAGCCTTTATGGAAGGTCTTAAGAGAATAAATCCTCCCAGAGTGCCACCTTCACCTGTGTGGAATTTAAACATTGTTCTCACACGGCTAATGGGACCTCCCTTCGAACCTTTACATAAATGTGAACTACAATTTTTAACATGTAAGGTTGCGTTCATAGTAGCTATTACTTCTCTGTGAAGAGTTGGGGAACTTCAAGCACTATCCATTCAAGAACCCTTCTTGCAAATGCATCATAATAAGGTCGTTCTACGCACTAATCCAAAATTCCTGCCCAAAGTCATTTCTCCCTTCCACCTCAATCAATCTGTGGAACTGCCTGTTTTCTTCTCAGCCAAAGACAGTAGCAGAAAGAGCTCTTCATACCCTAGATGTCAAAAGAGCATTGCTATACTATATCGAGAGAACACAACCCTTTTGTAAGACAAAACAACTTTGTGTCTTTCTCACCACCACACAAAGGTAACCCCAAAATCTGGGATAGCTAGATGGATTGTCAAATGCATACAAATTTGTTACCACAAAGCTAAACGTACGTTATCTGTTCCCCCTAAAGCCCACTCTACACGGAAAATAGGGGCTTCAATGGCATTTTTAGGGAACATTCCCCTAGATGACATCTGCAGAGCAGCTACATGGTCTACACCGCACACATTCACAAAACACTGTTGTGTAGATGTGTAAACCAAACAACAAGCTAATGTGGGCCAGGCTGTTCTCAAAACATTATTTCAAACTACTGCAACAGATGGGGGTCGCCGCTAAGAGTGGGTACTGCTATACAGTCTATGCACAGTGTGTAATCTGCAGCTCATATGCCTCGAACGGAAAATGCTTCTTACCAGTATGCATTTGTTCTTGGCATGTAGAGCTGCAGAGTTACACACGCCCACCCGCCTCCCCGGCTACCCTTGTCTGTTCCAGTATTATCTTAATTAGATACAGATTACATGGACCTCCTTCCTTTTTTTGCAAAGCTCCATCATTTGCCTAATGGCGAAAAATGAGGATGGAGTCGATGCCCATGCGCAATGTGGTCCAAAGGAGGAGTCACCTATCTCATGACTTCCAAAGAACTTTTCAGGACAACAACAAACTGCAAGCATCCGGGCCCAACACTACGTGGCGATCTATGCACAGCGTGTAACTCTACAGCTCTACATGCCAAGAACAGATGCATACTGGTAAGTAGCATTTTCCTTACATGCAATCTGAATTTTCTCCCATTGGATAACATTGTCAGATTTTCACTGAAAAGTTTCTAAGTGTGAACTTTTAAAATACTTTTTATTCCTTAAAAATCATTGCAATAACCGAAACGTTTTTACTAAACTGTTTCCAGCTTAGACTTCAGGACTGAATCTAGGATCCAGTCTTGGATTTACAAAAGTAATCTACAAAGAAATCAACTGTAATTGTGTAGAAAAACCCATTGAGCTCAATGCTAAATTGTGTGTAGAACTGTGTTGCCTATTGCAACCCCTGTACCTATTGTGTTTACAAATCCATTGCCTTTCTGAAAAGCAATAACCTGAGATTACTCATCACTGTGAAAAGTATATTTTGATACTTGTTGGTTCTAAAAATAAAACAACTATATCTTTTGATATAAAAACAATTGACCTGGAGTTCATTCCTTGAGTGTTTGAAACCTTTTGCTGACTGAGTGTGTACAACACATGCTTTACACTGTCCTCTGGTACTGCCTTACTGCTCGACCAAGCTACCCCTTTTGAGAGGAAGGTCACCCTCTGTTATACCTCTGGGGTTGGTGGCCTCTTTACACACTGCACCTTACTTTGGTCCAGTACATATAGAGCCACTTTCTCACATGCATACCTTTGCTAATCGCAAAGGAGAGAGTACTGTTATCCAGTATTGGGGTATCTTTCATAGATTCACAAGTCATCTACGGTACCGTCGACGAAGAAGCAAAGTTCCTCGACGATGAGCCCGTCGATGAAGTCGACGTAGTCCCGTCGACGTCGAGTCCGTCGACAGTGGTCTCGTCGACGTCGAGTTCGTCGACGGTGGTCCCGTCAACGTCGAGTCCGTCGACGGTGGTCCCGTCTACGCCTCCAGCAGGAATAATAGCTACTGCTACAGCAAAGCCTCTAACCACTATACAGGCTTTTTCTACGCCACTTTCTTCTAAAACTTTACAATTAATATCGTACCAGCGGCAAGAAGGTGCTTGCATCTCGCCACTTATGCCCTCCCATCTCTTAGAGACATATGCTCATGAGGAGGAAGATGATTTTGAGGATGATGACAGTGAGGGAGCTTTTGGGATGGCGCACCATCTTTCAGAATTGAACATTAAGTGCCAGGATGATGAGGAGGATGAAGACTATTCAGAACATTATTATCAGGAGGACATTGTAGTGCCTCATCAGACAGAATACCAAAGGTGATCTCGTCCTTCGGAATCCAGCCATCTGCCACCGGGTCTAATACAAGATTTACAGGCCATGCTGGCAAACTATAAGCAACGTTTTCCGCCGCAGCAGGTTGTGCCTCCACCCCAACCTGCGGTTCCGGTTCCTCAACCTGAGATTCCACCACCTAGGTCTCCGGTAACAGAACTACCTCAACCTGATGTGCCTATGCACACCCCGGATACTTTTTCGGATGAAGAAGTAGAGGAGGGCGAGTTACCAGATAATCCTCCGTTGGATCCGTGGATATGCCGTCTCCACCAACTCCACAGCCTTCAGACTCATCCCCTGAAGATATAGGTGGCTTCCATAATCTTCTGCAGCGAGCTGCAACTAGATTTCAACTGCCGGTAACAGTGGAACAGACAGAATGTTTTCTTCATGATTTTAAAGAGGAGACTAGGAAGTTGTCAAGAGCCATTCCTATTATAGATTATATATGGAAAGAAGGAGTCAAAGTGATGAAGAATCCTGCTACTGTGCCGGCTGTGTTACCAAGGATTGATAAAAAAGTATCGCGCTCCTCTCAATAGTGCTTCATGCCTCATTGGACACCCGCGGCCGGACTGTGTCATCTCGCAGGCCGCGCAGCAAAGATCGAAACACCCAGCCAACCCCATCACAACACCACCAGATAAGGAGGGGAGTCGTTTGGACCTTATCAGTTCAAAAAATTCCACCATGGCTGCTGCCTCGATCAGAGCTGCAAATTCTTTGGCGATTATAGGGCGCTAGGATCGTCAAATGTGGTCAGTGATGGCTGCTATGATCAATCTAATTCCAGAGGATAAAAGGCAAGAGGCACGCAAAATCTTACTGGAGGGGGAATGTGCAGCTGCAGAAACCATCGACTGTGCTTTGGATATTGAAAATACAAACTTTAGACAACTCGCAGGAGCTGCAGTTCTCAGACGACATTGCTGGCTAAAGGCTACCACCTTTAGGCCCGAGGTCCAACTAAAGATCTTGGACATGGCTTATGACGGAGAGTCTCTATTTGGAAAACACAACGACGAGGCTCTCCAAGCAATCAAGACGGACACTGACACCGCAAGATCCCTAGGTGCTTTGCAATATAAGAGAGGATCTTTTAGAGGTGCAAGAGGACGTGGATATCCTCTAGAGGAGGTTACTACCAACAAGGCAGACAATATCAGCCTCAGTACCGACAGAACTATCAGTCTTCTTATCGCTAGTCCAGAACGGCTAGTTTCTCTCGCCAAGGCGGACGAAAGCGCACAAACAATCAGGGGCGAGACGCTCACAGAAAACAGTGAGTTCAGCCGGGCGCCAACCTTAGTTCCTTCCCTCCCTGTGGGCGCGAAGATATCTGACTTTCAAAAACAGTGGAGGCGGATTACATCCGATCAGTGGGTGCTGGACTTAGTTCAACATGGACACACCCTGGAGTGTGTCACCAGACCACCAATAACTCCGCCCAGGGGTCCCCCTCCCCCTCGTCTTCACTTATTGTTCAAGGAAGTTCATTCAATGCTCCGCAAGAACGCTATATAAAAAGTCCCAGTTCATCAGAGGCGGACAGGCTTCTATTACCGTTTTTTTCTCATAAAAAAGAAATCAGGGGTATGGCGACCGATCTTGGACCTGCGCAATCTCAACAGATATCACAAGAAGCAGGGTTTCCGCATGGTCACCCTTTCAGACATCTTAAATTGCCTAAACGAGGGAGATTTTATGGCTTCTTTGTACATGGAAGACTCTTACTTTCACATCCCAATTCACTCAAAACATCGAAAGTATTTACGTTTCACTGTGGCTGGCGCCCATTATCAGTTCAAAGTACTTGGCCTCAAGTCGGCTCCAAGGATCTTTACAAAGTGCCTGGCTCCGGTAGCGGCAGCACTACGCTCGTCAGGGATCCAGGTGTTCCCGTACTTGGACGACTGGCTAGTCAAAGGTCCATCAAAGTGCAGAGTGCAGAACGACATAGCAGAGTGTCGCAATCTCTTTGCATCCCTAGGGCTCTCTGTGAATCAAAGCAAATCTCAGACTCTTCCGAAAAGAAATCTGCCTTTCCTAGGAGCTCGTCTGGACACGAAACAATGCAGGGCATTCTTGTCTCAAGAAAGGCAGCACAGTCTACAAGCATTGGCCATAAAATTGTCAAAAAGAAAGTCACTTTCTGTTCGCCTGTTTGCTTCACTTCTGGGAATGTGTTTGTCGGCCATAAATCTCATTCCACTGGCACGTCTCAAAATGCGGCTCCTACAGGAGGAGCTCTGTCTCCAGTGGCAACAAGCGACAGGTTCCTTCGAAGACATCATCGAAGTCACCCCACGCATGGTAGATGCTCTTCAATGGTGGGCACAACTGCACAATCTGAAACAAGGACTCACATTCTTGCAAACTCCTCCGGACTTCGTTCTAACGACAGATGCGTCCATGGAGGGCTGGGGAGGTCATCTCCAGGACTTGTAAGGGCAGGGCAAATGGTCCCAGAAATACAAACAATGTCACATCAACAGTCTAGAGTTGAGAGCCATCTTTCTATCCCTACAAGCGTTCCTTCCCAGAAACGCAGGGTCTTCAGTCAGGACAATATCACCAGCATGTTTTATGTAAACAAGCAGAGAGGAACAAGGTCAGCTATGCTCTCAAAGGAGGCTCAGGAGTTATGGGAATGGCTGACACTTCACAACATAACTATCAAAGCAGAACATGTCAAGGGCCTCCACAATACCCTAGCAGACAAACTCAGCAGATCCTTGTCGGATTGCCACGAGTGGGAGCTGGACAACACTCAATTGACCAAGGTGTTTCAGACTTGGGGCCAGCCAACGTTGGACTTGTTTGCGACCCAACAGAACAAGAAATGCCGGAATTACGCTAGCAGATACCCTCAACAGGGATCAAGAGGGAATGCCCTGTCCATGCGATGGTCAGGGATTTATGCCTAGACTTTTCCTCCGATGCCGTTGATTCCACGAGTGTTGCTCAAAATGAAACTGGAGAGCTGCCGTCTCCTTTTTTTAATTTTTTTTTACTGTTTTTATTGTTTTCATACAACACATCGGCATAAATCACAGGTTGTTTACATTCACAATGCACAATTAGGTTATTTGACCCAAGACAAGTATTCAAGTTCACCTCCCCTTACATTTGAATAACATCACTCATGGCCTTGGGCAATTTGTTTACAATTATCACTCTATTCTTCCCCAGAGTCATCGTCAGAACAGCCTCCATCAGAGTCTGGTATCGGATCGCATATATCCCCCGGTATGCATTCCATGTAGCCCATATTGTAGTCCATTTCTGTGGGCACTTACGGTTTATGTAGACTGTTCTTTCCGCTAGCATATTAAGGTCCATATCCCTGTACCAGGTCCCCAGCAAAGGCACTTCCCTCGCTCCCCACTTCTGTGCTATATTACGTTTTGCTACTATGAGTCCCAGCGTGACCCATACTTGCCCATGGCGTGTTAAGTCATTTGGTTCCCATACATTTAAAAGGCACCTGCGCGGTTCTGGCAGAAGTAACACTGCCATTGCCTGTGATATTATTCGCAGAACTGCTCGCCAGTATTCTGCTCTCATTGGCAAGTCCCATATTGTGTGGAAAAAGGATCCCTCTTCCCCGCACCCTCTGAGGCAAAACGGGTGTTGTGCTCTCCCCATTTTGTGTAGCGTGGTCCTAGTATGGTACGTGCCGTGTAGGATCTTTAATTGTACCAAGCGAAGCCTGGCTGGTATTCCCACTTCTCTAGGTGATGCAAGGGCCTCCTGCCATTCAGTTTCATCCATGTCGCCCACATTTTCAGCCCATCTCACTTTTAACAGGGCCATTGGGTCTGGTAGATTATTAATTATTTTGCGATACGTAAGAGACGTGGCTTTCCTGGACCGTAAGCAGGCGATCTTCTAAAGGGGACGCCTCAGGGACCTCAGTGTCTGGTGGTATTACCGTCATCAAGCGTATTTGAGCATAACGGAAAGTCTTCGTCGGGCCTAGATCATATTGCTGCCGGAGCTGATCAAATGGCAGTACTCTCCCCTTGTCCCAAAGGTCTCCTACTGTTGAAATACCAATATTGTCCCATTGGTCAAACCCTCTGCTTTTTCTTAGTTGTCCTAACCTTTTAGTGTCCCATAGAAGTGTTAGTTTTTTAATTGTGCCTTTCCACCCCATCCGAGTCTGTGCTACGTGCCAAAGCGTAACCGTGTGTTTCGTGGGACCCAGTAGAGTTGTGGCTTGTCCTTTGTTGTATAGTATTGCGAGCATATTTCCTGTGCCTAATTGGGCCCTGTCTGCCTTATAAGCTGGGTCTGCTTGTGATGCATGTATCCATTGGTTTACTATTTTGAGGTGTGCTGCCCAGTAGTACATCTGGATGTTAGGGAGTGCTATTCCCCCATCATACCAGCTACGGTGCAACTTTACTTGCGCAATTCGTGCTGGGCTGTTACCCCATAGTAGTGTGGATACCTGTGCTGCTATCTGTTTGAAATATGTTGGTGCTATTGGATAGGATGTGTTTTCAAGGGTGTATAAAAATCGAGATAGTGCCATCATTTTAAACAATGCTGCCCTTCCTAACAGTGTCAAGGAAAGGGTTTCCCAGTGCTTCACATCTCGTTTCAGGCGTTCCAGGGGGGGGCGCCAAGTTTTTGGCGAAGAATTCAGCTGCGTCTGCCGTAACGTGTATGCCCAAGTATTTAAATGAGTCTTGTGTGATCATCAGGGGGCAGTTATCCGGGAGTCGTGGAGCGGGGCCCTTTAGGACATATAAGACAGACTTCGACCAGTTAATATTGTATCCTGATATCTTCCCGAAGCTATCACATGCCTCCAGCAGCACTGATATGGAGTTCTCGTTGTCAGTAAGATATACCAGGGCATCATCTGCGTATAGAGAGAGGCGGTCCTCCCATCCCTCCGCCCAGTGTATGCCCTTCAGCAACGGTGTACCTCTGATCCACGTCGCTAGGGGTTCTAACACTAAGGCAAAGAGGAGTGGCGACAAGGGGCAACCCTGACTAGTTCCCCTTGACAACAGCACAGCCTCCGATATGTGCCCATTCGCTGTTACGCATGCCATTGGTTTTGTGTAGAGAAGGCGGATGCATGCGCAGAACATAGGGCCAAGCCCCAGGTGTGCGAGGACCGCGAAAAGGTAGTTCCACTCCACCATATCAAAAGCCATCCTCGCATCCAGTGACACGAGAACCGCTGGGTCCGACAGTGACGGCGCTTTAGCCAGTGCCCCATGAAGGCGCCTAAGGTTAAGCGCCGTGTTTCTATTGGGCATAAAGCCGGACTTGTCCGGGTGGATTAATTGTGGGAGATAAGTCATGAGTCTATTTGCCAGCAGTTTAGCCAGAATTTTAGCCTCTGCATTTAGTAGTGAAATTGGGCGATAGGAGGTACATTCGGATGGAGGTTTTCCCGGTTTTGGGATAGTTACTATCATGGCGGTACGTTGATCAAGTGGGAGTTCGCCTTTTTCCAGACTTTCGGTGTACATTTTAAGCAGATGTGGGCTGATAGTTTGCGCTAGCTGTTTGTATAATTCTATCGGGATCCCATTAGGTCCCAGTGCCTCTCCCGACTGCAGTGAGCCTATTGCCACCTGTATCTCATCTTCTGTAGGATCAGCCGCTAGTTCCAGAGAGGCTCCCTGTGTCAGCTTGGGCATTGCTATATTGGTTAGAAATGCTGCTGCCTCTGTCTCTGACACCCCTGATGTGGACGTGTACACCCCTCGGAAGTATTTGGCTAATTCTTTCACTATATCCCGGGTGTCCGTCGTTAATTGCCCCTCCTCCGTCCGTATTTGCAATATGCCTCTACCGCCTCTTTCTCGCCTATCTAGCCATGCCAGGAGTTTCCCCGTCTTGTCCCCCACATCATAGATTCAGTGTTTGGTCGCTATGTGGGCAGACACCGTTGCATCTCTCAGGTATTCCCTATAGTGGTGTTGCTTAAGATGTAGAGTGTGTGTATTCTCAGGTGTGGGGTCTGTCGCGTGATCCGCCTCGACTTTGTGTAATGCCAGTTCCAGGTCCCTTAACTCCTTTTGTGTGTCTCGCGTATGCCCCGTAATGGTTGCTATCGCTTGCCCCCTAATGACCATCTTATATGCTTCCCACACCACCGATGGGGAATTGACCGACTTCGCGTTTTCAGCAAAGAAATGTTTAGTGTCTGTCCGGAGCTGCTTCCGAATTTTGGGGATTTGTATGTACCCAGGGTAGATGGGGTAGAGTCTGCGCTGCGTTTTATGGTGATAAGAGATAGTCAACACCACCGGTGAGTGGTCTGATATGCCTCTGGGCTTAATTGCAATGTCTTCAACATTGTGCAGATTGGATTCCACCATCATAAAGTAGTCTATCCGAGACCCCGTTGTGTGGGTTTGAGTGGAACGTGTACTGACATGCTGTGCGATGGGTGTGTCTCCAAATGTCGACCAGTCCCAATGCCTGCGCAAAGCTCTTGAGGCGTGAGACCCCAGTTGTCGGTGTCCTGATCGGGTACCTATCCAAGTCAGCATACATTGTGGCGTTAAAGTCTCCTCCGATAAGGAGTTCTCCCTCTGGTAGGGTGAGTAAGAATTCCCTAAGTGCCGGGAGAGCCACCGCATGGAGCGCCGGAGGGACATAAACTGAAACTACATTGATCAGCCTACCCTCCCACTGTCCCTGTAGTGCGGCAAATCTACCTTGTTCATCTATCCTGGTCTGAAGCACTATAAAGGAAGAGTTTTTCCGAACCAAAATGCCCGTACCCCTGGAGCCTGAGGAAAATTCTGAGTGTATCACCATCTTATATATCCATCTGTCCAGCGCTTTACAGGCCGTGCCCGTGAGGTGGGTTTCTTGCAGAAGAGCCAGTGTTGGAGCCTGGCGCTTCAGGGCCCGCAACACTAATCCCCTCTTAATTTTGTCCCCTAGCCCGTGGACATTCCAGGTTAACAACGTGAAGGGGGGTCACCTGTGCTTCGGGGGTCGTGCCCTGTGTTAGATCAGCTGGGGAGCGTGTCGCCATAGAGGTAATGATTGGTGAGCATGTACCATTTCCTAATTGTGACCCCTGGGGATTCGTTAATCAAAGGATGGTGCGCCCCGTCATGTGTGCCGTAACAAACTAGAACAAAGAAAAACTGAATCTGAACTTCCCTTCCCCGTAACCCACCCACCTACCCTGCCTCCCTGCCTCACGAACTCAAAACCGCCCGCCACCCCAACTCAGCAGAGTGCTTTGTCCCTCCCAAAGTCATTGTACTTGCGTGCTGGGGGTGAGAAGCCCAAGTGGGGGGGGGGGGGGGGAATAGTAGACCCTCCCTCCCTTCCAAGTCCTGCTGCCGACCAGTGTCCAAGGCCGACACGACCACCGCTATGTCTATACGTGGGTAGGTCCCTTGTGGCTGCTTGATCGTTTTAAGTGTCATCCGTGGTTGGGTTCGTTCGTGTCTGCTCGCTGTGAGGCCTCCAGGTCCGGTTGTAGTGAATCTTGGCTGTCAGAAGTTCCTGCCATATTTCTGTGGCGATGGGCTTTGTTCCCTCGGCGTGGTCCGTCCACTCGGCGCCACCCCTCGAGCCAATCGTGGGCTTCCTCCGGCTTTACGAAAAACCACGTCTTGCCCTCTGCCACCACTCTGAGCTTTGCTTGGAACAACATGGAGTAGGGTAGTTCTTGAGCCCGCAACTCTTTTTTGACTTCGAAGAAACTTCTCCGGCATCGTGAGACCGCTGCCGTGTAGTCCGGGAAGAATGAGATTGTCGAGTTCTGCCGTCTCCTTTTAATTGCTCCCAGATGGCCTCGTCAGTATTGGTTTCAGGAGCTCATGTTGCTATCGCAGAAGCCTCCAATCAAACGTCTCCCGGCTCCAACACTACTGTCACGCAA
Source organism: Lissotriton helveticus (assembly GCF_964261635.1). NCBI lineage: Eukaryota > Metazoa > Chordata > Amphibia > Caudata > Salamandridae > Lissotriton > Lissotriton helveticus. Next base: position 352,080,671 of record NC_136059.1, on the reverse strand, counting down.
CGGGGGTCAGATACTTCACCCAGACCCACAATCTCTGAAATTGCAAGCATGGCTCCTAACTTCTTAGAATTTCAACACCTCCAGATTCCTCAGGATTGCCGGGACATCTCAAAGAAAGCACGAGCCCAGAGCACATTAAAGACTTATCGTCTCAAATGGAAGCGATTCTGCTCCTGGTGTACTTCAAACGCTTTACACCCTATTGAAGCTCCAGCAGAAAAAAATCTTCCTTATCTCTTACATCTGGCTCGTTCTGGTCTTTCTTTCTCTTCGATAAAGGTCCATCTAGCGGCTCTATCCAGGTTCAGGAAGGTGGCTGACATTCCTTCACTATGCTCTTCATCGCTGGTAAAACAGTTCATGAGAGGTCTTTTCCGGACTTATCCTCCGGTTAAAACTTCACCACCGGAATGGGAACTCAACACGGTCCTTTCACAACTCATGAAGCACCCGTTTGAGCCAATTCACAAAGCCGACCTCAAGTACCTAACATCGAAGGTCGCCTTCACTTCTGCCAGAAGAGTGGGAGAAATTCAGGCTTTCACTATAAAGGAACCTTTCTTACATTTCTCTCAAGAGTATGTCACTCTTCGAACGAATCCAACTTTCATACCCAAAGTGCCTTCTCAGTTCCATCTAAACGAACCAGTGAAATTGCGAGTTTTCTTCCCAAATCCTACAACCCTGGCGGAAAGAACACTGCATTCTTAGGATGTTAACCGATGTCTGAAGTTTTATCTTCAAAGAACAAAAAGCTTCAGGAAATCAGATCAGTTGTTTGTGGCTTATGGCTAAGCTACACTGAGAAAAGCGGTCACTAAAGCCACAATTTCCAGGTGTGTAGCCTCCGCGATCCATTTTTGCCATATCAAATCCAACCGACCATTACAAAGAACTGTCAGGTCGCACTCTACAAGAGCTGTGGCAGCGTCTACAGCATTGTTTGCAGGAGTGATGCTGGAGAATATCTGCCGTGCTGCGACATGGAAGAATGTCCACACGTTTACAAGACATTACTGCCTGCAATCAGCAAATCAACAGGATGCGGCAGTTGGTCAAGCGGTTTTACGTCACCTGTTTCCATAAGAACAGATTCAGGTAACCAATGTTGTGTTCATCTTATAATAAGTCTATGCCTTTCAATATTTCTGTAAAGGTTAAAAGATGTACATGTTTTACAGATTACTTTGGTAGTGATATTATATGACTGCTCTTTAGCATTTAGTCATGTTTTTCATTAGTAATGTATTTACTTCACTATTATTGGTTGTTAATTATATGTTTATGGGAGTTTATCACAATAAGCCTCCCACCATCCGCAACCGACTTTTGTCTGGCATACTACTTGCTATTCTGATTAAGGCATGTGAATCTATGAAAGATACCCCAATACTGGATAAGAAAACCAGTTACTTACCTGTAACTTCAGTTATCCAGTATTGGTATCTTTCATAGATTCACATGCACCCACCCGCCTCCCCGGAGAGTCAGTTCTCTAATTTTTGGGATACTCATCCCCACTTGTGCTAACGAAAATCTGAGGAGAACTGGCTCTGCAGAGAGGGTTCTAGAGGGTGCTGTGAGCTGATTGGTTGAAACAAAGACTTTGGGTTTTTAGCATAATGAGGTAGATAGGCTACTACAATCTAGGCCTCAGGCCTTTCTCATAGGGCCTACTACTGTAATTTACTTTTGGCGCTGCTTTTTTATTTATATACCGTGGGACTCCCGCCTCGGGGAGTCCCACGGACGGGGAATGATTCAGGCATGTGAATCTATGAAAGCTACCAATACTGGATAACTGAAGTTACAGGTAAGTAACTTGTTTTCTTCTTCGCCACCCATTTTTGACACGTGGTCACGATGTGCGCTTTGTCTGTGTAGTTACCAACCAAAAGGGACTATTCTGCATTTGAACTTCAGAATGCATTCACAAAGCCATGAATGCAAAATCGTTTCAGAATCAAGCCCCTGGTGTACTTCCAAAAGTTTGCCATTTATCCAGTCAGCCCTACACTGTAGGTTGGTCGTTGGGTGTAGCAATGTTTTATCATATCTGGTGGTAAGGTCATACGTTTATGTTGAACACATAATGCAGCTCTGCTGGACTACACTGAGTTATGTGCGCTTCATATACATATAAGGTCATCCAGCAGTGCTTTGTAATTCATATTGCAAGCCTTTCAGTCTGTATGCCACTGGCCATGTACCTCATGACAGAATTAGCTGCAAAGCTGCTTATACTTCTATGACAATTCAGAAACTATGCCCAAAAATTGCTTGAATGTTGTAAATTCTCATTGTTCATTTGTAAATATGAATCCAATAACCAACTGTACATCAACACCGAGTGTTTTGAAATCCACTGTGTTCAAGAGTATAGACCCTCCTCTGATTTTGAAATATGCTCACGTCGGTGACAGACTTTGCCTGTGCACAAAGGACGGCCATGTGCCAGTGAACCGGTTTAGGTGATAGATGCCCTAATTCCAAACTGAAAACCCTTTCAAGGCCACAATACACTGTCATGCATTATTAAGAAATTATGAAAAAAAGTGGATTTGTAGATGAAAGAAGGGCAGAAAAGCATATGTTTAGATTGCTAAACCGATAAATACTTTAAAGCTACGGAACATTTTGTTTTGCAGTTAGAAAGAATATCTTCATGCCCTCAACGTTTTCCTCCACAAAAACTGACGCCACACTTGCCATTGGATCAGGTATAGAATTAGCACGTTAATACTGAACACAACATTCAGAGCGACTGTGCTAAAGTACTTTTAAATTTCATTGTAAAACTGCAGAGACCTAAAATTTCTGTTTTACGTTTACTTCTAAGGGAACACCACACAACGACATTTAATTAGACCTGCCATCTTGCAACCACCGAAGGTTAATTTGTTTCCAGAAGAAACAAAGAAAATCCCGAATAAGGTGTCGGAGATCCCGAAAAACCAACCAACTTGCCTAACAACAAATACGTCGAGTATGAAGGTGAAGCCATTAACTCGTCTGTACTTTCTCCCAAAGAAAACAAGTATTTCAGTGCTGGATTATCTGGCACATGAAGACAAGGCATGCAAATTACCTAAACTGCAATTATTAGTAGAGTTGCAATAGCCACTTTTTGCTGTGCTGATTTTAAAACTCGTGCTTCCCTTTCTTTTCAGAATGTCACAGAAAAGTCCGTCCCACTTGCAGAACATTTTCCTAAGCCAGAAAAAGGTGCTGGCTCATATAACTGCGCCCACATTTCTAACTCCAAACCTCCAAGGTATGTTTATTGGTGTAGTGTGTGTGTAAGTGTACATACATTAAAAAGAGATGCAAAATTGATTATTTTACATGCTATGTAGCTAAATATGTGTGCATCTTGAAAAAACACCGCTTTAAATTACAAAGGTATTGTTCTAGCCTCAATGTGATTTCTGACAGATACTTATTACTGCAGATTCTTCACCTCACACTACATCTCCCAGAATTTTTTGTAGCAGGGCTCTCCTGTCCCTAGTTGGTATTGTGCAGCTCTACTTTGACTCCAGACTGTCCTGGAAATGACAGAGCAAGGCCACACACAGGCTCCACCCCTGTCAGGGCCTGCTTTAGCACTGTTGGCGCACCGTGCGACAAGTATTTTTGGCGCCCCCACATCCCATGACCACCTCCTCAGAATCTCTCACTACCACCGGGCAAAAGTGTCCCTCATCTCTCCAATCATAAGCTATTGCTAAACACAGCGCCCCTACCCGGGGTCTGCACTCCCTCCACAGGCCAGCGTCCAGTGCGGCTGCACCAGTCGCACTGCCCTAAAGCTGGCCCTGACCCCTGTACACTGATATGCGCATGCTGACGGATCTGGAGCGCCTCTCCTGACTTTGTTGGTTTTCTGGTTACTCCAAAATATTTTGTTCCAGGGAGCAATATCCCCACAGAAAATGTTAGGATTCAAGCTATGGCATTACTGCAGGAAGAGGATATCATTCACAGACCCGCAAGAAGTGTGGCTTTGGTGCACCCCCATATCCCCACTCTGACGTCAAAGAGAAGGCACAAGGGGGCCAGTAGGTCAAGTGGCACTCATCGGAGGCCACTGGCTAAGTATTATATTCCTTAGTTGGTCCTGACGTGCCCTGAGTTTCCTGCTCCATCCTTGACCCCGCAGCGGATCGAGGCTGTTCAAGGGGACATGCCTCAAATTTTCCATAGTGCTACCAGCTACCTTTGTTCTGCCTTTGGGCCCTACTGGAACTACTGCAGTCTCCAGTCTGGTTACCCCTTGTGGGTGTCCCTCCCTGGTGCTGTCTGTCCCCTCAGGCCCTATTACTGGGCCTGTACACCCTGGCCCCAAAATCCAAAGCGGTTCATAGCGCCAGTGGATATTCCTGACCCGATGCCCATGTCAGATGTCGAAACAACACCGGTTTGGGCTCGATCAATGTCACACTATGAGATTACAAAAGTGCAATGTTTTGTCGCTCACTCTAATTTTAATCCTGTGCCTCTACTACGTCACGGTTATCAGCAGAGGTTCCATTTGTTTCTTTGGCTCTGATTCTGACCCTGTGCTAGAGGAGGGCACACCCCAGAATATTGTTGATGATGTGGAGGGGAATGGCTTGCTCCTCACTCTTTAAACTTAATGATGCCTTCTATCTTCATTTACGAAACGCCATTAGGCTTAATACCTCACCTGAGACCGCTTGATTCGTCACTTCGGCCACTATTCAGACAAGTAAATGACTAGTACCTTCCCCAGTAGCTTTGTGATCAGTTCCTATTACCCCAGCGCCAAGAGACTGATCGGTGAGTGTGCGCTCAACAAAAAGAGGTAACATAACTAAGGGAAGTTCCTCATTTGCAGTGTTAGTTTGTAGTGTGGTTCATCCGAGGTACTGGAATTACAGCTTCCCTCCACTGAGACGAAACTAGTGATTTGATGGAAAATATACAGCCTGGGCAGGCAATATTGGAGCCCTTGCTCTCATTTAATGGTGTCCTCACAGAAACTCTGATAGATCCGTGCTCAAAGCCATGTTCTTACCCTCCTGTTAGCAGCAGGTGGCTAGATGTCCTAGACTGGCGCCTGGTGATCGGGATTTGCTCATCAAGTACCCCACTCTAGAAAACCTTATTGTACAGGCTTGCCCACTAAGGTGAACTCTAACTCATTCCGGACAAATCCTCCAAACAGAGAATCCAAAGGGATTAACAATTTTGGCAAAGGTATGTTTTCCACAGCCAGTTTGTTACTGCGATTCATAAATGCAGTCTATCTGTTTGGCTGATATACACATGACCTTCGGGATCAGTGAGATCTTGTCGGGGGTCCCAGAGAATTTTGGACCTCTGGCTCAGACGATAAATGACAGGCAAGGCCTGGCCAGTTATATTATCTGTGCCATGTATGTCATTGGCAGGGCTGTTGATACCAATGTTGTTCTTCATAGTCATGCCTGGGTGAGGTACACCAGTTTCTCTGGTGTTGTACAAGCTTCGCTCATGAACATGCCCTTTGATGGGTCTCGCTATTCGGAGAGAAGCTGGACTCTGCTTTTAAATGCTTTAAGAATAACAAAACTAGAGCACATTAATTTAGGACTGTTAACCCCTGCCAAACAATTTCTCCCCCAGTTCTGGAAATTATGGGGCTCTTCTGGAGGTTGGGTCATCGGCAGAGACTGCATTCTCTGACAATAATGCAGTTTTGGGGCTGTGAGCCCAGCTCTGGTAGGCAACATGCAGTTTAGTGGGGGCACCGATTTAATGGGGGCACCATTCTCATTACTCCTCTTCTCCTATTACAATGGGCAACAAACTGCTGTAATTTGTGTTATATCCTGTTGTCTCCTAGTTGCTTAGCCTGTGAGAATGTGATGTCATAGAATGTTAATTCGTGCCTGGTTTGTATGAGTGTTCAGTTGGAATGGGTGGGGCTGAGAAGCAGGATACTTCTCCCAGTGGGGCACATTACTTCTCTTGTAGGGGATTTCCGTGAATAGTCCTACTCATGTGAATAGTCCCGCCCATGTGCGTGGATCCCGGAGCACTTCATTAGACATATCTTAAGTTGTCATCTTCTGCTTTTCTTCAGGAAGGCCTGTATATACACTTAAGAGATAAAAAGACAATAATGCAGCCTAACTAACTAGGCTACACTGGCCATTACTTCATCTTGAAGTGAAAAAAAGATAGCCAGTTAACTTTTAAATTCAGTAATTTTACAGAGTTTCATGATAGAGTTGAAAGGGTTGGACAGAGAAGCCCCCATAGGCTGCCATTATGTGTCTGCAAATGGATACCGTGCCTTTTAGAGTCTCCAGAGACTCCCGGTATCCCATGATGCATAGCCAGAAGCAGTTACTTTTAGTTCTTTTTTCCGGCTCCTGCTAGCAGGACCCTGGAGCATTGAGCTCTACCTTTTTTGGTATTTCCTTCAAAATTTGCTTCGGTAATTGAATTTTTGCAACTTCACTCAATTTGTTTGACCTGTATCTACCTTCTGCTGTCCTTTTTTGACTGAATTTCTACAGTTTTCTTGTCAAAATGCCTTTTCTGTTTGACAGGTGTCCTGACTGTGATACGAAGAAGGCCAAGTCTGATGCACACAGAGTCTGTATTCTGTGTCTGCCTGTCTCTCACCTGCTCTATTTGCAAGACCTTTTCTAGGCGCACCCTGCGTGACATGGAGAAGATTCGACTCCCAAGGGTTGGAGCAGCGAAGACCGAAGGCAGCATATACAGCCTCTGGGCAAGGAGAGGGTAAGTCCTCTACCAAAACCCATGCTTCAACCTCTGGGAGGCTCCCCAGTCAAAAAACGACGCCGGTCCTGGTCGACGCCGAAGACTACGACGGCGACATTAAGAGCAGGTATGACAACTATATGCTCTATGTCGGCTCAGGGCTCTGGGTCGAGGAGAAGAATGGCGAGGTCTCGGACGAGATCGCCATTGCAGATTTCCCCACGTTCAACGCCGACTCATCAACGCAGATCGCCGTCATGACATCATTGTCGTCGATCGAAGTCATAAAGGCACCGGAGGTCGCCGTCGATGCATCATCGCCATCAACGTCTACGAGAAGGTAGACATCAAGGAGATGGTCGAAGTCCAAGAGAAGGTCGATGTCAAGGAGTCGCCACCGACGTTCGACGTCGAGGTTCCGTTCCGGGACTCTCCGTAGTGAGCCTATCGATGTCAACAGTGAGTTCGCGGTCGGGACAATGTGGCCATTCGAGCAGTAGGTCAACGTTGAGAGGGAGGTCTGACGTGGAGTCCAGGGCACCTTAGGTAGACATCAAGGAGATGGTCGAAGTCCAAGAGAAGGTCGATGTCAAGGAGTCGCCACCGACGTTCGACGTCGAGGTTCCGTTCCGGGACTCTCCGTAGTGAGCCTATCGATGTCAACAGTGAGTTCGCGGTCGGGACAATGTGGCCATTCGAGCAGTAGGTCAACGTTGAGAGGGAGGTCTGACGTGGAGTCCAGGGCACCTTATTCGCAGTCAGCTCGAAAACGTAGGAGGCTGGTCTCTTCTGCAGATTCGGAGTACTCAATGTCGCCTCCTGCTCCTCGTCAACCGTGGCCCTGCCAATGACGACGCCACCACCGCCTCCTGCTCATGCTCATGCTCCTCCGCCTCCTCCTCCGGTTCATCCTCCTCCTCTGCCTCAGCCTGGGCCCCCAGCTCCTCAGCCCACGCGTCCTGCAGAGCTTCGAAGGCCAAGGTCTCGGCCGAGAGATCACTCCCGTAGACACCGCCAGTCTTACACGCGATCTCATTGCTATGAGAGATCCCGCTCCCAACATACCAAAGACACTTCTTCCACGAGTACGGGGAGGTACTCACCTACTCTAATGGACTCTCCTCCTCAAAGAGTGTCTCCTGTGGATGATATCACCACCTTTCAGTAGGTCCTGGTCAGAGGGGAGTTAAAGCTTAACATTCCCTTGTCTACTCCTGTGCCGTCGACTTCAGTTATATTTGAAACTCTCCAGCAGACAAAGATCTTGTACTTTGCTTCCGTTGGTGCCTGGTTTAGTGGAACCGGCTATGGAACTGTTCTTGACACCATCTTCTATAAAATCTGTGCCTTCTAGGCTACAGCAGAAATACCACCTGCCTGGTCTGATCCTGCTTTCCTCCGACTGGACCCACCCCGTACTCCTTCATAGTGGTGGCGGCGGCAAGGAAACAGGGTGCTACGGCTCCGACTTAAACAGTACCACCTGATAAGGAAAGGCGTAAGCTGGATTCGGTGGGGAGAAAAGTTTGCAACATCGCAGCTACATCCATGAAGGCGGCCAGCTCTACTGCCTTGCTGGGCCGGTATGACTGATCCCTGTGGGCGTCGCTTCAACAATTTGTGGACCTCCTGCCCAGGGACAAGAGGGAAGATTTTCAGATGATATTGAACAAGGGCCTGATGGTTTCGAATCAAATCATCAGTCCTGCAGCAGATACTTCACTCCTGTCAGCCCACGGGTATTGCCATGGAGTTGCTCTCCAGAGACATTCCTGGTTTCGTCTCATCTCACTGAAACCGGAGGCGCAACAGCGCATCTCTACTCTACCATTCTCTGGCACGACTCTTTGGCTCCCATGCGGATGACAAGATGGCCCGCATGAAGACAGAAATAGAGACTTTGAAGGCTGTAGGTCTAGAGAAACCTAAAGAACAGTGAAAAGCCTTCCGCCCCTTCCAACGACGTTATTCCTCCCAGAGGTTCCAATGATCTCAAGGCTGTCAGTCCAATCAACAGCAGTTTCAGCGGTCTTTTCAGCCGTTTCAGAAACGCCAGTCACGAGGACGGTCCAACTAGCAGCCTGCACAAGGGAACAAGGCTCCTGAAGGGTTACTTCCCCCTCTTCCATTACCCATTCTGGTGGGGGAAAGCATTCCAAATTATCTGGCAGAATGGCAGAAAATAACTCTGGACAATCGGGTGCTGAATATTGTTCGCACTGGATACTCGCTACGTTTCACAAGCCCTCCTCCATCGATTCCTCCAACTCGCTAAAGCTACATGCTACCTACACGAGTTACAGAGGGCAGCCAACATCCTCTTACAGAAAAGGGCGATAGAATCGGTTCCTCATGCACAGAGGAACAGGTCTGTATTCACGGTTCTTTCCAGTTCGCAAGAAAGACGAGAACGAGTTCAGACCCATCCACAACTTGCGACTGGCCAACAAATGGGTTAGCAGAGAAAAGTTTTGGATGTTGTCCTTGCATCAAATCTACCCTCACCTTCATCAGGGAGACTGGCTATGCGCAACAGATATGCAAGACGCATATTTTCACGTGCCCATAGTGAGGAAACATCAAAAGTTCCTGCAATTCACCGTAGGCAACAACCACTATCAATACTCCGTGCTTCCCTTCGGCCTGAAGTCAGCACCCCGGACATTTTCCAAATGCATGGCCGTAGTTGCTGCACATCTAAGGAATAACAAGGTGTTCGTCTATCCATATCTAGATGACTGGCTGATCAAGGCAGCTACGTCTCCGGAAGCGCAACTACATTTCAATCAGACTTCCAATCTCCTTCTTCGTTTGGGCCTCCACATCAACCTCACAAAGTCTGTCTCTACTCCTGTCCAATGTCTACAGTACCTGGGAGCCACCATCGATGCACGCACAGCAAACGTGTGTCCTTCGGAGGAGAGACGCTTACCGATTCTTCGGAAGGCTCAGGCTCTTATGACCATGCCTTCCCCGACGGTGAGGAAGGTATATTCTCTCCTGGGCTGCATGGCCTCCTGTATCTTCCTCACTCCAAATGCTCGCCTTCATATGAGGCCCCTGTAAGAATATCTGGAGGATCAGTGGACCAGAAATTGGGAGATTGGGAAGACCGGATTCAGCGGTCGCAGCAGGCTGTCCAGTCCATCCGATGGTGGTGTTCTCCCCGCAGTCTCCTCCGGGGGATCCCGTTTCACAAGGAGATACCGACACAAACCACAGTGACTCTTGCGTCTCTCCATCACTGGGGTGCACATTCTGAACACCTCAGATACAGGGAAAGAGGCCACGTACCACATCAACTTCCTGGAACTTCAAGCAGTTCATTTGGCGCTGAAAGCCTTTCAGCTGTCGTTTCACACCAGGTCCCTGCTTGTCCAGACGGACAATACAACAACAATGTTCTACCTCAACAAGCAGGGGGGGCTTGAGATCTCGAACGTTCTCGGGAAGCGCAGACCATTTGGAAATGGCTGTTGGCTAGGAGCCTGACCATCACAGCAACTCACCTCCCATGTGTTCAAAATGTTAAGGCAGACTCTTTCAGCAGACTCATTCAAAAAAATCACTAATGGGTCTTTAACGACGAAGTGGTGCAAGACATCTTCGGAAGATGGGGTACTCCAGAGGTCAATCTGTTCTCTACAGCGGAAAACAGCATATGCTGTGACTTCGCCTCCAGGTTTTTCCAACCAGGGACTCTGGGGAATGCACCGTGGATCAACTGGTCAGGTGGCTTTCTCTACGCTTTTCCTCCAATTCCCCTGATCCCTTACAGTGTTGATCAAGCTCTCACAATCAGGGGCCAAGATGATCCTCATTGCTCCGGAGTGGCCCCGTCAGTGATGGTTCACAGACCTACCCCACCGGTCTCTCCTGCCACATATCCGCCTTCAATGCCGGCCGGACCTTCTAACGAAGTTCGGCGGACAGATGGTGCATCCCAACCTCTTGTCCTTGAATCTGGCAGCATGGCTCCTGAGTTGGTACAGTACAGACATTTGAATCTCCCTCGGAACTGCATGGAGATATTGAAGGAGGCCAAACGACCATCTACATGCACTTCCTGTGTATATAACTGGAAGAGATTTTGCATCTGGTGTGCATCTAAGAATGTGGATCCTACTTCCTGCAAGGAAGATGTCATCCTTCCTTACTTGCTACACTTGGCTCAATCTGGCCTTCTGTTTCATTCGATTAAAGTTCACCTGGCAGCTTTAACTGCTCATAGAAAATATCCTTCACAAACTTCTTTTTTAAATCCCAGTCATAAGAGATTTTCTTGAAGGTTTGAAAAAAGTGTTTCCTCCCATTAGACGGCCTTCGCCTCCTTGCGAGCTCAATGTGGTTCTTTCTCGTGAGGGAACCGTTTGAACCCATCCATAAGACTTCTCTTCAGCATTTGTCTTAGAAGACAGCTTTCCTTGTGGCCATTACTTCTGCCCGCAGGGTTAGCGAACTTCAGGCACTCTGTTGTAAAGAGCCATGAACTGTTTTTCATTCCTCTAAGGTAGTTATGAGGACTCAGCCTAAGTTCTTTCCTAAAGTAGTTTCAGAGTTGCATTTGAGCCAAACTATTACACTGCCTACATTTTTTCAGAATCCCTCTTCTCCTGCTGAGAGGTTGCTTCATTCCCTTGATGTCAGGAGGGTCTTGAAGTTCAATTTAGACAAGACTAAGGATATTCTTAGATCAGACCAGTTATTTGTAAACTATGGCTCGGTCCGGGCTGGTCTAGCTACCTCCAAACAATCGATTTCTAGGTGGTTTGTTTTCTGTATTAAGTTGTGTTACCAGAAAGCCAACAAGACTCTTGTTAGTAAGCCTAGGCTCACTCTACCAGAGGTAACGTACTTATTTTGGAAATCTGTAGAGCTGCCACTTGGAAGTCAGTCCATACATTTACTAAGCACTAATGCCTAGGCACTAATGCTAGGGAAGATGCTCAGGTTGGGCAGGCTTCACTTCGAAATCTGTTTGCACAATAGTGAGGTTATTCTCTGTTTCTTCCACCACTGGGGTGTTGTTTTGGGATGGGCTTGCTAGTCTATAAACATGATTATGACTATACACGGAAATCCCCTACAAGAGAAGGAATAGTTTCTTACCTGTAACTTCAGTTCTCTTGTAGGGATATTTCCGGTAAGCAACCCGCCCTCCTCCCCGGTGGCAGAAACAGACGTACCCATGACTCAGCAGGCATTGCTACTCTTCGCCTTCAAAAAGAACTGAAAGTAACTGCCTCTGGCTATGCATCATGGGATACCGGGGGTCTCTGGAGACTCTTAAAGGCACAGTATCTATTTTCAGACACATAATGGCAGCCTATGGGGGCTTCTCTGTCCAACCCTATCATCTCTATCATGAAATAAAGGAGTTTTGTGAAGGGGAGTTTTCTATGTGTTGAAACTCAGCAAAATTACTCAATTTAAAAGTTAACTGGCTAACTTTTTAAAGTAATGGCCAGTGTAGCCTAGTTAGTTAGGATGCATTATTGTCTTTATATCCCTTAAGTGTCTATACAGGCCTTCCTGAAGAAAGGCAGAAGATGACAACTTAAGAAGAAATATCTAATGAAGTGCTCCGGAGTCCACGTACATGGGCGGGACTATTCACCCAATTATGACTATCACGGAAATACCCCTACAAGAGAAATGGAGTTACAGGAAAGAAACTATTCCTTACCATCTTACCTGTAAATGAATAAACCTACCTATATAATCTACACTACTGGCTACTGGACTGATTACATATAAGGACCTTATTTTGATTACAAAAGTTTGATCCCAGCAGTACATGCCCAACGAGTGCGGGTAGTAATCAGCAATCAATCACTTCCGACAGACAGATTGGTCTTATAATTTGCTCCTAACCCAAAACTTTGCTCATACCAGGAAGAAATTAAGTAGAGCATCTGCTCTCCCAGGGAGAGGGTACTTCTTGTAGGAGAGTGGGGTCTGCAATCCCATGGCCACCCCAGATTTTTGCTTTTTGCTTCACTGGTTTACGACTTTCCCTGGCTGTGGGCCTGCTAATCAGACCCACAGCCTAGCTGTTCTCTCTCTAAATTACAACCATGTACCTTAGGTGCATTTTACCAATTGGTACTGGGCCACCTTATCAGTCCCTGTACAGCATACCTTAGGTATCCAGGGCATAGGTGTACCCAGGGCCTACCAGGGGCTGAAGCATGTATTATGCCACCCCTGGCTGGCCACCCAAACAGACACAACTGGCTGCACGACAGCTGGGGCAAGGTGGTGTAAACACCCTTTGCTTTAGATATAGTATTCCTATATCTAACCCTAAAATGGACACATATATTCCTATCAGTCACTCCTATGGCAGGCCTTATCAATCCTGAAGGCAGAGTGCTTGGAATTATGTGAGATGGTGCTCTGGCAGGAGCTGAGCCCGTTTGCAGCTTGCGGAACCAAGTCCAAATAGCTGTTCCATGATAACGCTATACCATATACTCTTAAGTGCATTATAATCCTTGCGGTTAAATGCGAACTTTGGTATAGCATTATCAAAACATGTCGAGTAAGGGGTCATACGAATTGGAATACTAACCCCTCGCCAATTCTGGCGACGGGGTTAGCATTCCACTCTTCTAGAGGGACACGACATGTATGTAACTGTGAACCCCGGTTAAAGTCAGACACCGCCTCAGCTCCACAAAATGGATGCTGCCACTGAGACACAAGTCTGCCCTCCTGCTGCTGGGAGTCCTTCCAGCAACGGAGGCCTGGACAAAGGGTTTCCTGTCAGGGGCGGTGCTAGCACCATCCCAGACAGGATTTTGTGTATCCCAGGTAGGCAGGGCTGAAAGAAAGGTGACTGCAAGTGGCACCCCGGTGCTCACTGTGCATATGCCGGCTCAAACCAGTTCCTGGGGCACACCAGCCCCTGAGCTGGGGAGAGACCGGACAAAGGAGAGGGGTGTAACCACCCCCCTCCTAGTCCCACCCATAGGGCAGGACTTAGTCGCGTGCCAGCCCCTTTTCTTAGGATAAAGGTAGGAGCAGGCCCCCTTCCCAAATTAGATAATCTTGAATCTTGAAACTACTTTCCACGAAAGGAACTCTTGACTCTTCTGAAGACTCTCCCTTATGGCTAAGGAGTAGCCACCCTGCACCAGCAGGCACCATCGAAGCTCTTGCGGTTTGCTGTAAGTCCATCCTCCGGATCAAGACTGCCCAGCTCGACGAGACCCGGATTCCCTGCCATATCTGGCCTCTACCTACATCATCCAGCCCAGCTGAGATTCGTGGGTGTGACGAGACCCGTGGGACCGGCCATCTTCAAGACCTGCACGACGCTTCTCCAGCACGACCCTTGAGTAAGTGCACTGGGGTTTGAGAAGCCCTAACCCTAAGCAGCTCCAGCACCGAAGTCCAGCCCCCCAGCATCCACGAGATCTGCGTGGGGCCCTTCTGCTTCTTTGCTGCTTGCCACGTTGTCCGGTCACTTGCCCGTTGGCTAGTGACCCTCTTGACGACGTACCACGACGTTTTCACCGCTGGTCTAGGTCCCCTAGACTGGCCCTTGCTTCTATTCCAACAAGAAGTGCCCTGGACCCTCCTGGTCCACTCCAGACGCCATCTTGACTCCACCGCGTGGGCTTGCCTTTGCCAAGGTTTGTTGCTCAAATCCTGAGTCCAGCATCGCCGACAGCCTTGTGGGACAGCTCGCACCTCCAGCCTGGTCGCCGACAACGCCTCCTAGCCCGTGTGACTGCAGAGTCCAGCGTCGCCCACTCACCTGGTCGAGGTGACTTCATCCGGTGCCATCCTGGTGCCCACATAATCACTGGCTAGTGATTAAGAACTGAGTCCCCTCTGCTTTCAGGTCGTCTCCTTCACTGATCCAGCCTTGGATCACACCGAACATCTTCACTGGTCGCCTGCCAGCAACTTCTTCTTTCAGGCTCCATAGACTTCAACGAGGATTCCCGACGTCACTTAAACCCTATGCAGCCGCGGCCCCTGGGCTAGGTAACTTGAGTATTTCGGTACTCCAGCACAGGTCCACTATCCAAGTGTCCAGATCCTTTGTCGTTTTCAGTCTATCTAGTCGGATTCGTCCGGAAACAGTAACTTTAGAAACGCTAGCATCCATAGACTTCATCCCGCGTGAGAGTGCACACTCTGCACCCGATCTCCCTAGGCCTCCTGCTCCTAACCTTAGGGTTCAGTAGTGTAGTCCTAGCGATCCTGAAGCCTCTGAATCTTGTTACTTACCTGCTAGTATTTCGCATTCCACTTTTTGTGTATATGGTTTTTCGTGCCCCTCGGGCATTTGTGTAAATTGTGCAACTTGAAGTATTTTCGTAAGAGTTTTTTATTGTGCTTAGCTCCCTGACTCATAAAGAGTTCAGGGTAGAACTGTTATTAATAAATATCCTATATTTTTATAACAACTTGTGTGGTGTCCTTTCACTTGGTGTTCAAGGGGTATATGTGATGGTAAAACAGCTGGCTTAACACACCCTCTAGAGTTTAGCCTGAAGACTGCTCGTGTCCATGCTACTAGGATAGCTGGTCTGAAAGGTTGACTTACAACCAATCATCAATAAGGGTTGTTTGGTATGATACAAAGTGATCACTAGAATAGTGAGCACTATATATTGGGCCAACTTCTCACACTTCTGACTTGCAAGATGTATATTTTCATACACCCATCTTGCAGTTCCACATACATTACCTGCAGCCATCGCTGCCCATCTTCTAAGGTCGAGAGTTCCTGTATTCCTGTACCTCGACTGGCTGCTGAAGGTTGGCTTGCCACACTCCGTCATGGACCACCTCCGGACGACTGCTTAACTCTTAACAGCGTGGGTTTCACCTTAAGCGAGCTAAATTCTCACCTAATACTCGCACAGAGGTTTAGTTTGTTGGAGGAATTTTTGACATGGTGATGTTCAGTGTTTTTCCTCCGTAGTAACAAGTCCAGGACATTTGGGCTATGATTCAGAAGTTTTAGGCTCGATCCTCGGTGCAGGTCAGGATGCTTTGAAGGCTTCTTGACTTCTTAGTCTTGTGGTATCTGCCTTGTCAACCGTGCTAAGTGGCACATGGGACCTTGCATTGGAACCTGAAATCTGAATGGGTCTAACGTCAAGGCCGGCTTTCCGACATCCATGTTTCGGAGGACAGGGCTGAAGATCTGCAGTGATGGCTGACCGATCACAATATGTCCTGTAGCAGGCCACTCTCCCTTTCCCACCCAGAGCTGCCAGCGGTGATAGACACATCACTGCCGGTTTTGGGGGGGGACATCTGGGGGCGATCAGATGGCTCTGGCTTCCAGTGTGGGGCCTATTCTACATGAGCCTCCGTGACCTAAGGACCATTTGTCTAGCCTTGAAGGCATTCTTCTTGTTCAGCAAGGGTAGGGTGGTATAGGTTCTTACGGACACACACAACCGTTTTGTGGTACTGAAAGAAGCAGGGTTGAGTGGGGTCCTGTGCCAGGTGGCTTTGCGCCTCTGGAAGGTGACTAGAGTGCCAGTGCATCTTTTGGGTCACCAACCACCTGGCATGGTCCCTAAATGCCAGAACGATGAACTAAATAGATGTCATCTACCAGATCATGAGTAGTTTCTACATCACATGTGGTGCAGGGCGTCTTCAGCCAATTAAGGAGCAAGCCTCTCTGGATCTTTTCATCGCTGATTAGAATACAGTGTGTTCTGCAAGACTTTTTGGTGTGACCCTACTCCACAAACCCTCCACCTTGGGCAGTTACTGCTTTGGTATCTATTCTAAGGTGGGTAATCTGCAGTTAGAAGTATGCCTCAGACAAACAAATTACTTACCGTTGGTAACGCTCTTTCTGGTGGATGCTCTCACCTAACTCCTCACTGCCCTCCCATTTCCCAGTTTTGTTGAATGGCCTTTTTTAACATCTAAAAATGTCCCAAGTTAGTGATCAGCAGTGCTACAACAATAGTTCATGAGCCACATCTGAAGAAACTGACGTCCGCGCGGAGGTGTAGCTTTTATTAAGGGTGGGCGTAGTTCGCGAAGTAGCGCTACGCGAAGCTACGCGAAGTGCACTTCGCACTACGCGAACTTCACGTAGCACTACGCGAGCTGCGTAGTAGCATGTTCGCACTGTGCAAGATGCGTTTTCAATGATTGCACAGTGCGGACAAGCATCCGGCACTGTGCAAGCATTGAAAACGGCATCTTGCACAGTGCAAGCTGTAGTTTTCTGCTGCTCGAGTAGATTATTACTCGAGCTGCAGCTTTCTCAACGCGAACAGGTAGTTTCTCATTGAGAGCGGTCGCGAGCATGCGCAACCACTCACAATGAGAAACCTGACCTCCTCGCGTTGAGAATCTTGCCGGGATGTCATTTTGCTTGCTCGCGGTCGCGAACATGACATTCAGGACCGCGAACAAGCAAAAAATGACCACTGCACTACGCTACGCTGCACTACGCATGTTCGCACTGTGCTACGTGCAGCTCGCGTAGTGCGAAGTTGCGAAAACTTCGCAAACTCCGCGAGCGTAGCGTAGTGCTTCACCCAGGGTTAGCTTTTATATGCTCCTCCACTCTTTCACTTCTGGAGTGAATTGGGATCAGTGCGGAGCCATATGTTTCTGATTCAGATCCAGTCTGGTGTCTAGGGGATATTCTAAGGGGAATAGTATCCACCAAAAAGAGAGTTTTGGAAGGTAAGTGACTTTTTCATTGGAGTTATTTCAATTTGTTTTAAATAAATAGAAGTGAAAGATACTCACACAAATGTGACACCATTATGTTGTGATTATCTACCATGTGCATATTGAATGATCGGAGTTAGAGCAAAGAAAATTATATAGGAGCAGATAAGGCCTAGTGGGTAGAGCTTCTGATCTTGCAACCTGGGGATCAGGGTTCTAACCCCAACCTCAGTGTACAACTCCACATCATGTGATTGTGGGCAAATCACTTAATCTCCCTGTGCCTGAAAATGTGAAATGTAATGTGTGGATTTATTTATTTTAATTACCCGATTGATGTACACGATCGTGTAGAATGTCGATCATTTACTATACCGTCAAGTAATGTACATCACTCCATTGCTTCCTAGCTATGTTCATGCTGTATAAAAATCAATTCATAACCAAACAAATGAGCAAATTACAGACTTACACAGCTATGTGCAGAAATGTGCAAACACAATTCTTTTTACTTCCTAAATGTAATCATAAAATCTATGCATTCATTGAGAGATTTGCTCAGTGGAGGAGGACTTGCAGCACCTCATTTGTTCATAGCGTAGATACCATTTTTCTAAAAAATATCAGAGATAGTATGCAGCGGGCTCCGTCACTTCCTGGAGAAGTGACAGATACCTCTATTCATTATGCAGTGGTAAAGTGGCTTTCTAGCCTCACTGGGTTTGTATGGTTGAATTCACAATTTATAATGTAGAAGTACACAACTGAAAGATATCGAAATAAATGTAGTGAAGTTGCGGCGTGGCCATCATGAAAGCAGTTTCATACTATGGCTAAGTGTAAAGTAATGGTTGTGATTGGATGCTGCGAGGTTTAAGCACTTGGACGAGCTGCTGGTGTGTTTTGAGGTTTAAGCTCGTAGGCGAGGTGCTGGTGTGCTGTCTGTGGCGCATCCCTTAAAGAACAAGCATTTGCAATGCAATAGGTCTCGCATTTTTTTTAAATTTTATTTATGTTTTCACAGCGTCAACAAACAAAAATACATTACAATTCAGAAAGCATAGATAATCATTCAAAGGAAAAAAAAGGTCAATAGGGGCATACAAAATAAAAAAAAAAAAATAAGCAGCATACATCATACTATTCAGTTACAGTTACAATATACACGCAGAGGAGGGACAAAAGAAAAATGGGACTAAACCAAGAAGTAAGATGCTTCCTATCGTTCAATATCTACTCATTCATTCTTTTTCAGAAATATTAAACCTCATAATAATCACGAAAAGCTCCCCAAATTTTCAGGCCCAGTTGTCTCTTCCTGGGCCCCTTTACAGAGAAGAGCCCCCATTCCAGCTTGTATAAGTTGTACATTTTTGCTCGCCATTGTTGAAAAACAGGTGGCTTTTCCTGTAACCATTCAGTTGCTATACACAGGCGTGCTACCGTCATAGAGAAAAAGACAAAATATCGGTGTTGATATAATACATCCGACGAGCTATTTATGGGTATTTTACCCAACAACATCATGGCGGGAGTAATAACTAAAGGTGTATTGATGATCATTGTCATAAACTTTTCGATGGCTGCAATAAAGTTCTGCAATTTAACACACCCCAAAAAAATATGTAATCTATCAGCATCATCCTCCTTACAACGGAAACATTTACCATCATACCCACCCCCCCATTTTGCCATTCGTACCGGAGTGTAGTATAAATCAAATAAAGTCTTAAAAAATTGTACTTTTAAATTTGCAGACATTAAGGATTCTCTCGCCATGATAAGCATATCTGCAACTTCAATATCAGCCTCCCCTAAAGCAGTAACCCACTTCAACCTAACTTTACAAAGATCATCTGACCTACCCAGTAGCAGTGTTTGATATAAAATTCCAATCCTAACCTGCCTTCTTACCCCTTCGACCACCGTATTTGTTTGCATGACAGGATTAATACGAACTAAAAAATCTCGAATTTGTAGAAATTTTAAAAAATAAGTTCTAGGAAAAGAAAACTGGGTCATTAATTCATCAAATGATTTACAATTCCCATTATCCATATACAAGTCACCCAAATACCTAACCCCCTTCCTCTGCCAATCTAAAGCAATACCATCTGAAAATATACCTGGTAGCACCCTATAAGCTTTAAAAGGAGTGTAGTACATAATCTTCCCCATTTCAGTTAATTTTGAAATCCATTTCCATACTTTGAGTGCGCCAATCAATACTTTAAAGCGAGTACGTTTAAAGTCGCTCCGTCCACTTCAGTGACTAGATACTGCTTAGCGATTGAGCCTAGTAAAATTTCACAAATTGTAGGTGCAGTGGCAATATTAGGGGCAATCTCCCTAGTAATCATTACCCTCATTTTTAGCAGAAAGCATGTAGCATAATACATGAAAAAATCGGGCGCCGCCATGCCCCCTCTCTCAAGAGGCAAAGTCATAAATTTCATTGCCCATCTAGGTCTCCCTGGGCTCCATATAAATTTACCACAAATTGATTGTAAATACTGTATACTCTTTTTAGGTATTTCCAATGGAATTGACCGAAATATATAGAGAGCTTTCGGTAATACATTCATTTTTACAATATTACACCGACCAATAATCGAAAAATACAATCGTTCCCACCTATCCAGTGAAATTTTAATTTTAGAAATCAACGCATTCCAATTAACCTCCACGAGCTCAGTCATAGTTGCTCTAATTTGTATCCCTAAATACGTAACTTCTTTTACCACCCTATCATCCTGCCATACTAAGGTGTCCGAGCATAAAATTTGCGTCTTTGATTCATTAAGCTTATAGCCCGTTATCCTACCAAACTCCTTAGCCAGCCGCTCTATTTCTATAATAGCAAGTGTGGGATTCTCTGTAGCTATCGCTATATCGTCCGCGTATGCAAACACAGAAAAACAATAATCAAAAACTCGAAACGGTGGAATAAGTACGCTCTGTATTAATTGTTCAATAAAGGGATTAATATACAAAGCAAACAAAAGAGGGGAACGGGGGCAATAGGTCTCGCATTTACCCAAGTTTAAGCTATTGGCATTGTAAATGACTGCCTTTTATTTATGTTTTGAAAACGAAAAAAAATAAAAGGCATTGTCATTTGCAATGTCAATAGCTCAAACTCGCGAGACCTATTGCATTGCAAATGCTTGGTTTTTTGCTTTTAAAAATAAATACAGACAGGAAATAGATTGTTTTGTGTCTGCAATTTTCTGGAAAAATCAGTAAAATCGGAAACTGGAAGCCTTACCCATGGCATACCCATGCTCGGAGGCACAAACAAGACTCAGGACGCATGTGTCACGACACTTGTCTGTTTAGAAGACACAAAATTGGCAGCCCTATGTGCGTCTTCACTTTGTTCTTTCCTGCGTTCAGAAACCAGGATTGGCAAAGCCCAGACATATCTGATTTGCCAGTGCTTGCACTTTTTAATCTTTCTTTTGGACTGCTGCATTCCATTATGTTTTTAGTACTTTGGTGATTGTGGAAGGGTGAATAGTTTAGCTCTATTTTCTGTTACCTGTTTCTCTTCATGGTTTTCATTGTTTTTCACGCGTTTTAACGTTTATTAGTGATGCAAGCCATGCATTTATTTAGAATTCTTTCCATGCCTTTGGACCAGGGTCACGCTTTATCAAATGGATAAAATGACATTAAAACATAAAATATTAGTTTGAAATGGGCAATGTGTCTGCTCACCGTCAATAGCAATTCCTCAGGTTTAGACTTCTGGCCCATCCGTCTGCAGATAATGCCGCTTGTGCAGGGTCGGAGTAGGATAATTAATTTTTCTCAGCCATAGACCAAAAAACACACGTTGCAAGACTGGTCAGATTTAAAAGTCTTGCATTTACTTCGGTTTAGGGAAGATGAAGCAACTGAGCTTCGAGTCAAGAGACGATACCTTGACAGGAAAACGCGAACAGAAAAAGCCTCTTATCTGGAGAGAACAAACCTGACGGCGAACCCGCAGAGAGTAACGGCCGGTGCATATTAAGAGCAAAGCAGGAAGCAGCAGTCTACATCCGACGAAAAAAGTGTTTTATTTTTCTGATATTTGATATTTGTTTTGGCGGCAGTAACATTTAGAAAGGTAGTTTTGTATTTTGCACAGCTCCGATACTGTCTGTTTACACCAATAATTTGAATTATTAATACAGGCGGATGTGATTCATCCCAAGGGATAGACGCTTTTTATTTGCATAGTACGTGTCGAGAATATCAACATGTGAATATGGTCTGAACTGCACAGATTTTTGTAAATAAGATCTCCATTAAGGCACTGTCGGGTAGGCTTCTGTAGTATACAATAGCCAGACTCAAGTAGTTGATACAACTGCCTTTAAAAGGTATTGTTTTGCACATTTATGCTCGCCTCCCGCCAAAAGGCAGAGTTACCAGCTGAGAAGTATCGATCAGGGAAAAAGATCACTTGCCTGTTCGATTGCAGACTAAACATGGTGCCACTTTCGAGCGTTTGTAAGGAGCATTTGCAATTTCAGCAACTAACGAGTGGTGCGCGGGCCACAGCAAGACATCTGGTTTCAATTATCGCGCCCGTGTCTGGGCACGATAATTGAAACCACATGGCGGCCATGCGGGTAACGACACCAATAGGCCATGGGCGGAGCAATGCGCCCACCTTTGGCCAATTGCGTGCTGTCATTGTTAAAAAGACGCACGCAAAGGCCAATAGTGTGGGCCAAAACTGTGCGATTCGTAGGTTAGTTTTGAAAGCCCCTACATGAAGTCGTCACCAGAACAGCGCATCCGCGCTGTTACAGGCTCGACCTAAAAAAGAATGCTGAGCAACTGTGAGCTGGACAAGCATGCATCAAGTTACATTTGCGCACTTATGCACCCCATAATATTTGTACCCATTTAAATGATCTGTGTACATTTGCAGTTTTGTAGGTGCGTACATTTTTTTCAGTTCATGTACAACTGGAAATATTTGGAACTGGATTTTTGGACTTTGTGTAATATTTTAATTTCATAGGCTGTATCACAATCTGTTCTCTTCTTTTTTTTCTTTTTTTTCTAGAAGTCAGCCAGGGGATGGCCTAGGCATGTCATACAGCACCAATACTGAATTTGTATTTGGCAAAAACATGGAAGAGCGAGTTTTGGTGAGAGATGATTTGTTTTCCTTCCTCATTTAAAATTTGCTTGCTTCTTAGATTAAAGTAAAATGGTGATATTAGTAAACATTCGCTTATGCTACAGGTTAAATTAAATGTTGGTGCTTAGGTTACCACCAGAACAGTGCACTCCATAATGTATGCTGAAAAACGGAATATTTAGATCTTGCCAAATAGCATAATTCAACCCATTGGCAATACAGAGGTACTTAATGAACTGTTTCATTGGTTGTTTACACGATGGGATATATCCATTGTGGTCTGCCTCTAGTACATACTGCTTTTTATTACCTTGTTAGCAAAATGGAAAGTGAATCGTGCTTTGACTCAAGAATCAGATGAATTTTTGCCACGGAGTGTATTCAAAACAATCTAGGTTCACCATTCTCCTTGGCAAAATAAGTTGTCCTCGGCGTAAACTTTAAGAATATGTTGGGTATTGGGTATTTATGAAACTTTGGAAATCCAATATACCTAACTTTGCTCATGTGATTTTAATATTGAAGTCCTTTCTAAAATGCTGTCTTATTGGGCATGAGGTCAGTTGCCTAGTACATCATATTGCTAACATTGTCGAATTGTATGGAATAACTTACATTTCCAAGAGTGCAAATGTGAAAAATAAGTATAAACTTAAGTGAACACGTTTGCTTATGGCATCACGCATGCCTCGTGAAGTACACCACAACGGACAGTAGGCCTACCAATTTTACTGTGCCAATGTTCATTCATATACACGTGCTTATTTAGTGAAATATTTCCTATATGCTCACGTGGTTGCCTTCTATACGCTGCATATCTGAGAGGGCATGGAGTTACTTTGTAGTGTCACTGCACACTACATGGCTCATTCAAAGCACATTTGGTACTGAAATGCCCGTTGTTTATTCAGGGCGGTATTTAGCTCAACTTAAACATTAGGCAGCCTGCAGTTTTTCAGAGCTCAGACACAATATTTCAGTGCTAAGTGAAGGCTAGTTTACTGTAGTTTTGAATTTGGGTCAGGGATTAATGTAGCCTTCACACAGTAAGAGGCAATGGCATACTTTCCCGTGCCTCTGCTTCAAAGATGGTTGCCCATGCTTCAACTGTGTAAGATGGAAAGTACTCTGCAATATCTATATAATATCGTTATCTCATCTAGCCATTTATTTTTCTTGTATTATGTTTCTGAAATTTCCAGAGTCCTCAAAAATCGTCTGACTGTCAGATAGAGGCTGCCCAGTATAAGCGAGAATCTGCACTCCCGGCGAGCGTCCCTCAAAGTAAGACCTGTTTTACTGTCTGTTGGGGTAGCAGCTTATGGGGTGCCTGCCGTATTTGCCTATATACAGCTGTAAAGGAATCATACATATTGTGAGGTAATGTAAAACTCCTAGGGGGTAAAGAATGAAGTCGCTGGAGAGGAGAGCCCCACACATGCCTCTATACCCTAAGGGAGGAAGACCAGTTCTTTTTTGATGATTTCAAAGGTTTGTGACATATGCTATATAAAAGTGGCTTTTGCTAAAATATTGGCTAATAAAGGCAGGCATGCTGAAGCCTTGGCCAATAAATATAAAAATCCATGTTGAAATACCAACTGTTGTGAACAAGCATTGGCAAAATCAGTGGTGTCGCCTTTGGGATCACCCCCTTTTGTCGATATTGTACAGCTTAGGGAAACATGAAATGCTTTTTGCTGATGCTCTGCAGCATCATAAATACAAGTAAAGAGCTGGGATGACACAATAGCTGCTGGCGGTCACATAATTCCACTGGTGCACGCATGTGCGATAATGTATCGCACAATGCAGTCTGCAGGCACCGAAAATGAAAGCCAGTTACTGAGTTACCGCTCCCTGGCCAGCCTGATTCAGGAGCCTCCCAGGAAGAGGGCCCTATGTTCCTAAACCAAGTGAAAGGACACCGGGACCCAAGTAGCCGCAGAGGACTAATAACAGAGGTACCAAACCCCTTGCAGCACACAGACCCCATGAGAGTCCAGTTTGGACTCCCATTTCACCGAGACAGAGCAGCCATCGAGTGACAATGCCATGGCAGAGACCAAAGAGGCCCAGCTGTCCTGAGTTTGCACCCTCAACTGGGAAAGCCGACAACCGCATGACCTTAGGACGCACAGAGCCCAGCTAACCTTTCCACTCTGCACCCGAGTACTCCAGCCCGGGTACCAATGAACCGGCTGTGCCCCCTCGTCCCCAGGAACCCTGTGACCCGAAAAATCACACAGAAGGGCGCCCCTGAACGGATGCCTAGACAGGGGAACAGGGGAGATCACAAGTAATCAATAAGGGAAACCCACTGCCTGAAGATAATTGGAGGAGAATCTATACATCAAGGATAAGAGAAAAGAAAAGCAAAATCACTTCCCCCCCCCAAGAGCTAAATTACAGTGTGAGCATGGTTATGTTAACAAATATATCAAATGTATTGTAACGATTCTCAATTTATTAAAAAATAAACAATTAATACACCTTCAATAAATACTCCACAAGATATAATCTATAGTCAGACACATGGTTACATGTATAATGAAAACCCAGGCTCAACACACATACTCATAACCAACTCATGCTCTCAACAGAATCATACTCAATCATTCAAGCAATCACAATATTCACAAAGGGCCCACTGCATCAAAACCAATAATTAATAATCTCCCCAGCAAGGTCTTTGAGGCTGTTGTACATAGAGTGAACCTCAAAGTGCTTTATAATTTGTCCATTTTGTCATAAAGTCACCATTTCAACATACATTTCCATTTGGTGAAGATAGTGATTTTTTTCCAAGACTTCATGTGAACCTCAAAGGAGTCCACAACATGATGGTATTAGAGGACACATACAGATCAGGGGACAACAGCGCCGACTCACGTTTCGGTAGACAACTCAGCATGTGGGTCACACCTTCTTCAGGGCACAGAGGGACAAGAGGCAGAACAAACTGCGGGCACCTGGGATTCCTGAGCAGGAATCAGTTCAGCCTGAACTGACTAGACGACCTAATGGTCCAGGTGGAGTTTAGGATCAGAGGGGCCACCCAAAGGATGAAATTTGGTAGGCGGAGGGACCTACAGGGCATCAACTAGGTGCAGGGATCGGATAATCAAAGCATCAGAGCCAAGAAAGATACAAAACAAAGTCAAAATAGTGGGTGGCGAGCCCCGAAAGGCAAGTGTTGACGATCCACATTATCTCTCGGGCTGGGGAGTTCACACAATTCCGTGTGACTCTGGGCCCGGTGGAGCTCATCTGATTAAAAACGCCTTATCCTTGATGTATAGCTTCTCCTTCAATTATCTTCAGGCAGTGGGTTTCCCTTATTGATCCCTCGTGACCTGAACCCTGCATTGGGAGCTCCCAGACTTGTCCCCAAGTCCCCCCTCTTCATCCTGTTTCTAGGGTGCCCCACCTTCTTTCCACCGGCGTAGCGTGCAATGCTACCAACCCGACCAGCACCTCTGCACCTGGAGAACCACATGGCAGGTAATGAGTAACTGCTAATGGTACTTTGGACCTTGGCCCCTAAGCCCCGAAGGGGACCTCAAGAACCCGCCTGTAAATAACTGTATCCAACTTATGCCTTTTGTACCATATATAAGCATTGCTGATTAAAGACACTTTCAAGTGTACTGTTTACTTACCTGTGAAAATTCATATTTAAAAAGTGCTTACTTGCTAATGAAATTCTTGATATTAAAATTCCTATAAAAATAGTTATTTTTCTAAATTGGATTTTGATTTATTCTTGAGTGTGTTTTTCATTTATTGCCTTTGTGAGTACAACATATGCTTAGCACTACTCTCTGATATGCCTAAACTGCTCGCACACACTGCCACAAAAGAGAGAATTTAGTGTTATCACATTTGCCTCTGTGAACCAATAAGGGTTGCCTAGACTCTCTACACAGTGTACCTAATTTTGGTCCACTATATAAAAGAGCCAGCTTCCTACAGCAAGGAAATGAGTGGCAATAAAGCCAACTAATAGCAAGCAATGGATGGGCTCTGAGGGGCACATGCATCAAGCTAGGTTAATAGCGATTACTAAGGAATCGCTATTAAGGAATCACAATTGCCTATGCATGTATATTTCGCTAAAATATTAGTCATTCCTTAATTGAGAATCGCAAATTGCAATTCGCAATTAAGGAATAGCTTCCCATTCATTCCTATGGGCCAGGAAGCCCATAGGAATGAATGGGATTGCATTCGCAATTTGCGAGTACCAAATAAGTACTCGCAAATTGCGCATGCAATTTGCAAGGGTGATAGGGGTCTAAAAGGCCACCCTGATGCACCCCAATACAGGTAAGTGCACATGTGGCACACATACATGCCATCAGAGCATGTGTGTGCGCCACATGGCACTTACAAAAATGCAAAAAAAGTGCATTTTTCTAAGGATTTGCAAATTACCACCAACTTAAAATTGGTGGTAATTTATGAATCCTAAAGCAGGGTCGCACATTTTTCATGCTTCCTGCATTGCATTTAGGGAATTGCAAAATGCGATCCCCTAAATGCATTTGTATAATAGGTAATCGCATAAATTGCGATTCCCTATTTTGCAATTTTCTTTGGGCTTGATGCCTCCAAAATAGCTCAATATCGGTCGCAAACGGGCCGATTAAGTGAATCGGCCTCTTTGCGACCGGTATTTTGCTTGATGCGTGTGCCCCAAAGCCCCTTCAATTCTTGGTAGGTCTACAATAGGTCTTTGGCAACCAGACACCTTGTGCAAGACCTAAAAATCTTTAAGATTTATAAAAAGTCACACTGTTCAGCTATAGCTGTCTATATCTGGGTTTTTTTCTAATTTGTTTTTTATTAAATTTTCAAATACAAAATATAAGAGCTAAGACATAAACAATACATATCTGGAAAAAAAAACAGTAAACACTAAAAAACAGATGCATATCACTAATATCACAATCCTTGGATCAAATAAAATAATACTGATAAAGAGAGGATTGGGGGGCAACGAGCAGGCAGGCAGGTGAAGGCGTCTTAAGTGTGGAGGCGACACAAGAGGTGAGAAGACAATATATCACTTTTCTGTAGCAGGGTGCCAGATTTCCGGGCAGACCCCCTACAGCACGAAAGAGGGATCTGCAGCAACGGCCACCAGTGAGTGCATAGAATGAAAAAAGCCCTTGACGGCGATTAGTCATCAGAAGCATCAGGTTTAGTCATTTGGCGTGCACAGTATTGGGCAAAGAGACCCCAAAAACTCTTCGGGCGATTACATGGTGGCCCCATCTCATTGTAAACCTCTGATTGGGTATGACAATATAATATATCTCGCTCCCATTCTGCTAGGGTGGGCAATGGTCCTCTCATCCATCTCACTGCCAGTCTACGCTTGGCTAAGAGGAGGCCTAGAGCAACCAATTTACGCATTACCTTCTTAAGAGGTTTAGTGTAGCCTAGCAAGGCTAACAGTGGGT
The DNA here is from genome assembly GCF_964261635.1 of Lissotriton helveticus. Classification (NCBI taxonomy): domain Eukaryota; kingdom Metazoa; phylum Chordata; class Amphibia; order Caudata; family Salamandridae; genus Lissotriton; species Lissotriton helveticus. Next base: position 352,052,645 of record NC_136059.1, on the reverse strand, counting down.
CCGCGGATAAAGGTGATCCAACGATGTCGCTGAGCTTATGAAAGATCGAGGCCGAATACTGCGCGACCGGGGGGCAGAGCCACGCCAGACGGTAAAAACCTGCCTGAGGGGTGTCGCATCGCTCACAGCTATCAGTGTCCCGTAATCCAAACCGGCGCAGGCGCAGGGGGGAATTGTACACCCTATTCAGGAACTTAAAACCGGCAAGCCGATGTCGGCCATTTATTGAAATGTGGCGCGTTATTGTTCAACAGTAGAACCAGACTTCGTCCGTGATAGGGAAGTCTATGTCAGATTACCAGCATTGTCGAGGTTTGCTTATGGGGGTACATTTGCGGCAAGGGCCGAGGTGTACAATTTGGAGATCAGCTTGTTCGGGCCCTGGGCGCCCAAGAGCGGAGTTAGAGGGGGAATGTCCAAGGGTTCCTGAAGTTCCTCACCGAGGACCGCCTGCAAAGCGTGGCGGGTTCTAAAAAAAATGAAATTTAGTCAGTGCTGTATGTTCTTCAGCAGTGCCCGCCACCTCCTCCCATGTGCGCACCCGCCCACTACGAAATAGATCCCCCATAGTCTGTATATGTAGTGTGTGAAGGGAGTCAAGGACTCCCCTGTCTGAGCCAGGTCCAAACCATTGGCACCACTCAACCCATAAACGGGGGGATTAAAGTTGAGCGCCATCGTACATATCAAGGAGCGCATTCCATGCATGAGAGACGGAGTTGATGGAGTCAAGTATACCACAACGACGAGAAGGGATCTGTGTTAGAAATCGTGGCAGAGAGTGCGGGGCAGCCGCACCCCTTCCACCTGAAGGTGGTGTAGCTCCTGGGGCCCATGCACCCAGCCATAAGCGTGCGAGGCCTGAGCGGCCCTGTAATACAATTCCAGATTCGGGGCGCTTAATCCCCCAGAGGAGTTTGGGAGCATTAGTGTGTCCAACGTCCACCCTTGGAGTCCCACCCGCCCTGCTAGTTTAGTCATTAAGGAGCGGAGGTTACGAAACATGTGCTGCGGGAGGACTATAGGTATATTAACAAAGAGGAAAAGTAGGCGTGGGAGGACGACCATTTTCATCAGTGCGATACGACCCATCAAAGAGAGAGGGAGATGTATCCAACGGTCAATATCATCTGTGAGTTTCCCTATCGCTACACCGTAGTTGGTCCTCAAGATCACCTCCGCATCAGAATGGATTTGGATGCCTAAGTATCGCACAGGTTCCGTAGTCCACTGCAGTTGATATTCTAACGTGAATTGCTGCGTCGCAGGTGTCAAGGGGAATATGAGGGACTTGTCCCAGTTAATCGACAGACCAGAAAGGCCCCCAAAACAAAGGACTTCTCGCATTACAGGAGACAGATTGACTTCGGGGTCCCTAATACATAGGAGGGTGTCATCAGCGTATGCAGTTGTTTTGAGATTGTATCGGGGGAAGCGTAGTCCTCTGTGACTGTGGTATTCTCGTAAGGCCTGCAGCAGTGGTTCAGCTGCAACCTCGTATAACAGCGGAGACAGCGGGCATCCCTGGCGGTTTCCCCGGGAGATTGGAAACCTAGTCGACACCGCATCACCCGCCCGGACCCTGGCCATAGGAGCGTGATGCAGCGCTGAAATCATCTGCAGGTACACTCCGCCTACACCCATTCGAGTCAGTACAGCCTTCATAAATTTCCATTCGATTGAATCTAAGGCCTTTTCGGCGTCAAGAAAGACTGGCGCAGCCTTGACCTCCGGTCTCACGTGCTGCAGGGCACCAAAGATAGTGCGGAAATTCTGCGTGAGTGTACGACCAGGAAGCTGTCTATATCTGAGACATACCGGAGCAGATAACTGTAATTCACTGTGGGCTAACTTTCATGCTATCATATCTCCTCTTTTTCCCACCAAACCTTTCTAATGCTGAGCATTACTCTCATCATGACACCAAGTGACAAATGAGTCTGATTAGATCATGAAATATTAGTATTATAAGCAAAACGAATAGCAGCATTATATTACTGACTGGCACTGTTTAATACCTTAAGGCAGTTGCTTTACAGTAACGAAATAAGTGTCTTTCTCTGGAATTCTGCAACTTAATATGATACCTGGCAACTGTTTTGTAGAGGGTATGAGAAAAATGTGAAGGTACACAGAGAATGGGTATATGTGAACGGGGAATTAAAGGAATGCTTCTTTTAGACTTTGGTAATGGAAATCCCATAGATGTATCCCTTAACTCAAGTCAGAAACATAATCAGTGGGGGGAGGGGGGGGGTCCACGTTTGACTTTCACACTTCCTATTGTCTCTCAGTTCCTTCTCACTGCATACATACGTCCTCCTTATATTCCTTCTGTCACCTGCCACCAGCAGCACCCTGTGGTTCTGGTGGAATTATAAATGTTTACAACCATTTTAGTCTTTTTGACGTTCCTCTCAGAGACTTCCTTTCTGCAAAAATTGAGTCACCCAGTTTGTGATTTCCTGGAACACATCCAGTTCTCGTCTCTTGACTACAACAATATTTCATTTGAAATGTAGATACCTTTTCACTTATAGATAACACTTCATTTTTCAGCAACCTCTTTCCAGTCCTACCCATCCAGGTTGGAAGCCCCTTGGAGCACTGCTTCCTCCCATGCAGCAAACAAACAAGCAAATCACCAGTAGCTGAATGAGGTTATGTCCTATAGTTCCAAAGAATCTTCACCATTGAATCAAATTTAAAACACTGATTGGAAACATGCACCCAAATACTCGATTAAGGGGTTGTACTAACCTATCTTTCCCGGGGAAGCACAAAGATGTCTTGTAATGGTTCATTCCATACCTCTTCAAGAATTCTTGTAAGCTTTCTTTAAATTGTGGACCATTGTCGATGATCTACAGCCACACATGCCATTGAACGGATTATGGCCATTGAATGGATTATGTTACTTACCCTGTAAGCATCTGTTCGTGGCATGTAGTGCTGTAGTTTCACATGCACCGACCCTCCTCCCGGACACCTGTGGCCATTACAGTACCTATACACTATTTCATTTGCATGGACCCACCTGCGGGAAAACAGTCTAACAATGGAGCCGATGCCTATGCGCTCGATTAACAAGATGAGGGGTCACTTTCTCTTGTGACTCAAAAGACTTCTTCAAAGAAAAATAAGTTGCACACTGACCCAACACTAGATGGCAGTTGTATGAAGAGCATGTGAATCTACAGCACTACATACCACAAGCATATGCTTACAGGGTAAGCAACATAATCCATTGTCTTCATTAACAAAATACTAATTTCCAGTGACCTTACACCCCTTAAATGTCAGGTTGGTTGGAAAACATCCCAGAATAGGTCATTTGACCTTGCAGTACTCTTCAGGACTCATTTCAGTGCTATTTCAATATTCTATAATGTCAAAGAGGTTTTCTAATCAATTAGACTGCATAGAAAATAGAAAATAGAAAATGGCCGCCGAATAAGAGCTCTGTGAAAGAGCTCCTGGGGTAGGGATCACCGTAACCGGTTTAAATCCCAGGAATACCCCGAAGACGAGCCATCCCCCCCCATGAAGAATTCCAAAAGATGAGGAGGCGAAGAACTACCAACTTAAAGAGCGTAACGGTCAGTGTAACGAGCGCATAGGAAGACCGGTCAGCAAACAACGGACACCGGACACTCACTGACCTGAAAGAGAAAGAGAACCACCGGAGGCGGACTGCCTAGAAATGATGCCTGGGGGAAGCTGGACGTAGCGTGCGTATAATGCCAGCAAGCCAGCCCCAATACTAACGAGGCGGCAACGGAGACCGATCAGCGCGGGAGGAAGCGAACCAACTCGTCTAATACTTCAGCAAACTCCTCCGAAGCCGCGATCAGAGGAAAAGATGCGAGGCGGCTGAAGCAACTGAAGCAAGGGCCTGTGGAGGCTCCCGTACTGCGGTGAGGAGGAAGCGGGAAAGCGGGACCTTTCATTGCATTACGAGATAAATAATCTTAAAGAGTAAACAACCCGGGGAGCCAAATACCGCCCTGCCTGACTCTAAAATGGCGCCCAAACCGGACAGGAAAAACAATAACCCGGTTAAGGCGAACTAAGCGTGAGATTATCAAGGGGCTTTCAATGCAATACCAATCGAGAAAGGTAACATCCAGAACAGTGCAAAGCTATTACCCCCTGGAAATAACAAATAACGAAAGTAAATAATAGTCGAATTGTGAAGAGGGACTCACTCACTCGAAGTAGTGGAAAGAGAAAAAGTCTTCTCTGCTCAGGGAAGGAAGAAGTGAAAAGAGAGAAAGTCTTCTTTGCCCAATGAGGAAAGCAGTGGAAAGAGAGAAAGTCTTCCCTGCTAAATGAGGAACCAGCTCGACGGGAGCCATCTTACAATGCCTGTCTACTATACTGCTCAACCCAGAGACATTGCAACTAAGAGATACCGAGAGAATTAGGAGATCTCCAATTGCTACCAACAGGAATTACAAAGGCTATAAGATAATCAGAAACAAAGTGTCTATCCATACACGCCTAGATTTGGAAAGAGAGCATAAATCTGGAACATAGCAACACCAGTAGCCACTCTAACCGGAGACAAGCTGAGGAAAGAGACACTTGTAGACCTGCTTCACAGTGCCAATATGAGCGGGCGATACCTAGAGACGGTAGGCTCGAAAGCTCAGATTATAAAATACCCACCTAATCTATCCAAAAATGCAGCCAAAAAATTTAAACACGACACCCTGAGAAAAAATCACGACATACTATTTACGGACCTATATTTCAATATAGCCAAAGGTACATCAATGAATGACCTCATATTCCACACGAACAAAACAACAATTTGGCGCAATACCTTCTCAAGGATGCTTACCATAAAAACGACCACAAACATCCCTCATGGCACAAAAATGATGACCTCACCATCACACAGATGTAGAGCAGAACTAAGTATCACCATATATAAATCGGGTACCGTGCTGATTCAAGCAGCAAACCGAGAACTGGAGAAATTTGCCAAGATATTCCAAATGTTGAAAGATTCTTTAGAAGACCCAAGACACCAACTACTCCTGACCCAACCAGAAGACACTCCCGTCACTAATGATAACATCAGAGGAGACATTAGAATCAGGGAACACCATGCTCAAAGCGTTGAACGAGAAATTAGACCTGAGATGGTAATGTCCAAGCCTGAGAACACGTCAGAAAGAACGGAGAGGTGTAGCAAACGCGCGAATAAGGACAAGGACCAGCCCCAAAGAGAAGAGCAGCCCTCGCTCATGAACGAAGAGACCCCCCAGGCTGAGCATACACCGGACTCGAGAAGAAAGCCCCAGGATGACCAGGAAGTGGACAATGGAGAAGGTGTCTACCCCCCTACACCCCCCTCGAGTACAATACCAACGTCATGCAGACTATCACCCTCAAATGCTCTCACAGCAACACAGAACGGAGCGAACAATGACGACATCTCCAACAGTAACGGAAGGGCCAATCAAACATGGGTTACAAAGGGAAATGAGGCTGAACTAAGAACAGATCCATACAAGAGAAGAACAAAACACAAATCCCGGATAAACAGATCTGTCTACCCCAAGAAATCACATCAGAACAAGAAAGATACTAAGATGTTCCAGAAACTAATAAACAAGATGGCACAAATCACTATAAACACCTCACAGGCAATTGAAAAAATGGAGGAGCTGACGGCGAGCATTCACGCCAAGGTCACGCACATCCAAAACGTTGTAAATTGTTCACAAAAAAAGAATAACGAAACGGTCTGGCAGCTGAAACATAATGATAACCGACCGAATAGGACAAAACCATTATCAAAAGAGGAAACTCTGTCCTTAACACGATCGTATGAAATACTGGACCGCGAGAAAGAGGAAAGAATCAAAACAGTACCACTCGACCCTAACAGAACATCGAGAAAGAATGATAGAACATCTAACCTACACAACCTACAACAGATACAGCTCACAGCAACAGAGAATAAGACTGGCGACCTTAACAACAAAGAAAAACCCCTGACATGTCTACTACTCAATTGTCGGTCGGCAACCAAACATTCCTCGGATATAGCTGACCTGATCATTAACAAGGACATTGATATAGCAGTCCTCACTGAAACGTGGCTCACGGAATCCTCATCCCCTTCCATGGATCTCCTAGTACCACCCCAATATAACATTTTGAGACTTGATAGACCCATAAAGCTAGGAGGAGGTATAGCCTGCATTCACAGATCTGTTATTGAGGTCAAACAAATTCTAACCGACCCTCTAGAATCCAGCGAATACCTAGGCCTTAATATAAGAACAACCAACAACCAAAGATGCAACCTGCACTCTTTTTACCATCCACCAGGAGACAGCGCAAAGTTTACAGAGGAGCTAATGGAGATCATAACGACCAACTCAAACGACGGCGCCAACAACATATTTCTTGGTGATTTCAACTTACACTGGGAAGACCACAACGACAAACTGGTCAAATCGCTGAAAGACTTCCTTGATGAACTGAACCTTACTCAAATATGCACACAACCCACTCACTCGAAAGGAGCGACGTTATACTGGATTATCTCACGAAAGAAAGAGACATCAATCCTCTCTATAACACCATGTGACTGGTCGGATCATCATGCCATAACATTCGTGATACCTATAATGATAAAAGGCATGACCAGACAACCCCTCAAGACCAAAAAATGGGTTAGAGACGCAAGAGATGCAAACTTAAAGCTACTAGTTGAAAGCTGTGAAAGAGACCTAAAACCGCATAACAACGTGCATAATGTGAATGAGCTGACCGACCACTACCTAACAACAGTCGAAAATATTGTCAACAACACCATGCCCCTAAAATTGAAAAATATCTCGGAAAAGACAAAAAATCCATGGTTTAATGAATCACTAAATGAAGAAAGGCGCAAATTGAGAATGGCCGAAAGAAAATGGAGACAACACCCTTCATCCCCAGAGCTGAAAGCACTCAGAAAAATTAGAGGCCAATATAACAAAAAGATCATCAACTCAAAACAAGAATTCATACGGTCAGAACTTGACAATGCCAAAAACAGACCACGGAAACTCTTTGAAATCCTAAAGCAACAATCAAACAAACTAGCTAAATCAGTCCATGAGAACTCCAAAACACCTCTAAATTGTGAAGAATTTTCTACATTTTTCACAGAGAAGGCGAAATCGCTAGAAGTAGAGCTCAAAAACGCAGTGGCAAACCTTCCCATAGATCCAATGCCTACGAGAGATACTGCTGTGACTACTGAGAGTACCATGACAAAAAACGAGGCAAGGTGGGATACGTTCGAACTATATGACCAGCACAGTATCGCCAAAACGCTTTCCGAAATAAAGCCAAACAACCACTACCAAGACCCATTACCTGCAAAATGTGTAAAAGAAATCAATCACGCCTTGGTTCCAATATGGACTGAAATTATAAATGCGTCACTATCACAAGGGATCCTCCCAGACTGCCTGAAAACAGGGCAAGTTGCTCCCATAATCAAAAAACCCTCAGCAGATAGATCAGACCCAAACAACTTTCGCCCAGTGACCAACATCCCGCTACTGGCCAAACTAATTGAGAAATGCGTTCAGAACCAACTAAGCCGACACATCACCAAATTCTCATTGCTTGACGAATGCCAATCAGGATTCAGAGCAGGGCACAGCACTGAAACAGCGATCCTCCATATTGTCGATGATGCTCTACAGGCACTTGACCAAAACAAAGCATGTCTACTGATTCTCCTAGATCTGTCCTCGGCCTTCGACACTGTAAATCACGAAGCCCTATTGACCAGGTTACGGGACAGGATGGGCCTGTCAGGAACCGTGCTGGATTGGTTTATCTCTTTTTTACAGAACAGGACACAGCGATTCCTGGTTAATCAGTCCATCTCAACTCCATGCCCTATTTCAATTGGAGTCCCTCAAGGATCATCATTATCCCCCGATCTGTTTAACCTTTACGTCGAACCGCTCACAGAAATTCTCCAAAAATCACAGATATCCTATCACATGTATGCAGACGACACGCAAATATACTTAAAGATCTCTTCCCTAAAAGACATGGAGCTAATGAACGAGACTCTAAAAATGGCTCTACAATGGCTAACCACCAACCAGCTGAAGTTGAACGCTCACAAAACAGAGTTCCTACTAATCTCACCAGCTAGGAGCCATACGGAAATAAAGGAATGGACAAAAGTGGTGACTGCGTTAAACTGCAACCCAACACTAATCAAGTCAGCGAAATCGCTAGGAATCACTCTGGACGAGAACCTGGACATGAAAGCCCATATCAACTCAATGGCTAAAAATGCCAGGTTCCACCTGAACTACTTAAGAAAATTGAAACCATTCATCTCAGAAGCGGATCTCAAATTAGCAATCCAATCCTTAGTTATCTCGAGGATTGAATATGGCTGCACCACCTTAGCGGGACTACCAAAATTGTCCACAGCACCATTGAAAGCATGCCTAAATGCTGCGGCAAGAATTATCACCGGATCAAGAAAATACGATCATATATCGCCACACTTGAAAGCTTTAAGCTGGTTACCCTATGAAGCTAGAATCCAAATGAAGATGGCATGTATCACACATAAAGCGCTACACCACAACACCCCAAGATACTTAGCGAAGAAAATCCAGCTATCGGGAGGTAATCGACCAGCGAGGAGTACTGAGGAATTCCTACTACGGCCAGCCCTTTTCCACAAGAAAAAAACCTACGACAGAGCGTTCTCAGGAGCTGCCCCCAGAATATGGAACTCTCTCCCTCCTAACATCAGGAAGATCCAAAACGTGGCATCATTTAAGCGAGAAGTGAAGAGCTTTCTGTTGAAGAAATACACTACCTAGAATAGAACATTCACGATCTGATGATGACCTAACTGTCAGACTTGCTTTTACATTTTACCTAAGATAGAAATACACCCACCATTGACTATCAACGCTAACTGCACACGTGATATTTATATTTATCATCTACCTCATATTTGTTGTCCATATAACTGTCGTATATATATGTCTTTCCCATATGCCTTCTATGTTAAGCGCTCTGATACCCATGGGTCTTGTTCGCGCTATACAAAACTTTATAATAAATAAATAAATAAATAATAATTAGGGTGTAAGATGAACAAGATTCAGCCCACATTTCTATTTTTGGCCTCTAAACTGTACCTCTCTCCAAGGTGAATCACCACAAAGGTGGATATTAAATATCATCTACACTCTGCGCTTGATTTAAAGTAATTTTCTGTTCACACCCATTATCCACTACCAACACATTCTCATCATCACGTCCATCATTTGCTACCAACATATTCTCATCTGTACTGTCTTTGTCCACAATATTGGTTACTTTTTCTCATTTTTTTCTGTCATCCCTTCCACTCATTTTAAATACATAGAAAATATGTCAGATTCTCTTGCATTTGTAGTATTGTTGCCTTAACGCAGGACTATTACCAGATGATGCTGTGTGGTTTTTATTACCCCATCATTAACGTTTGGACTTTTCTTCTTTAGACAATTTGTTTCCCTCCGCTTTTTGTTTTTCACCATTCTGTTTCCCTTTTTTCCTTGTTACTAATCCACCATTCTGTTTCCCTTCTTTCCGTGTTACTCATATTTATATTTTTTTATACTAGCAGCTGCTGTGGATGTTTACTTTTAACAGTCATTTTTATTTATGCTGTTGTATTTTCAATTCTCTTAGCAATGTTGATGGCTTTCTCCAAACAAACTTCCCTCTTAATTGCTTTTGTTGTATTCATTGGTTCTGTTTATTGGTAAAACACTGATAATCTCGTCTTGTAAATCTTTAAACTGTATATGTGGCTGCCAGCATCCTCACATGGTGCTCCAGAAATTTTACCTGTAAAGTGTGCCCTTAAAAAAAAGTCTGTCTTTCTACTACAGTATTTACTTTAGATTTATAATTGTTTTTCAAAGCCCTCATGGCTCTAACATACGCATCCTCCCCCTCGGTTTCTAAATCCATATCATATAAGCAGTTGCTAAAACAATTTTTGCTGTTCCACACCTAGGGTTGCGTCTCAATAACGCCAATTTCCTGTTAGCTGGAATACTTCCTCTATTATCTCTTAATATGTTTCAAACACATCTCTCCAGGCTGCATAATTATTTCTGCGTTCACCTGAATACTGTAAAAATGCAGGTGATAGGACTACAAACTCAATTTTTCACCAAATTGCAAGAATAATATCCACTGTCTATTCAACTGATGCACAGATAATGAAGCTTAAAGGTAGGAGGAGTTTCCCCAATTTTATGTTATATTGTTCAAGAGGTAAATACCTCTTTTCGACTTCATATGTGCTTGTGTATAGTTTGAGTATTTTCTGTCTCACCACAAGTCCATTTTATGAGTGCTGTGCAAGTTAGGTGATTTATGATGTACAATATATACAAAATCCTTAAAGTGATTTTTGCTTCTCGTTGTTCACCCTGCCTGGGGCACATTTCTCCAAACCTATGAAAAACAAAATGGCCGCACACAAATGTGATCACATCAAACATTGCTGCGTGTAGCATTACGTACATAGTGCGCCAATTACATCAATGTGCTGTCCATTTGCTGCTCCAAGACTTGCCATTTGTTGCCAACCGTTGTAGACGTCTCGTTACCGATACACTAGTGTACTTCCTTTATTTACGTATGTACTGTTAAGGGGGCAAAGGCTCTTCTAAACATTTCCATGGAGTGACGTGTCGTGCTTACAGCCACAACTCTCCTCACTGCTCAGCACTTGATTTCAAAGGTTGATTGGCATTTTCATTGTACTGTATGCTCTGTTGAGAGGAGTCTGCAGAGGTTTCAGCGGTTGCCAGCTCCTGCTCGTCACACTGAAACTATACAAGACTACTTCTAAGTTGTTGCAAAAGAAGCATTTATTTCTAGCTACACAACAGCAATATCTTATCCCCTCATCACACCAGCAACTACTCATCCTTACCTCATTTCACATTCGCTATGCCCACATTCTTAACCATGACATTGACATAGAAAGACCCCAGCAGCACTATTGGTAGAACCTCAAGGAGCAGCACACCAACAAGCAGAGATGTCAGAAAATCTCAAAGAGCATTTAAAACAAAACTGTCTTGATTCGACCAAACCTTTGGACTCGTCTCTGGTCTGATCAGTGACTGGTGCATTTGAAACCACAAGTTATTGTGAACAGACCATACCTGCAAAGACATGGCACTGGTCTTCTCATTTGCCAAAGGACAAATGCATTTCTCATCCAAACTGTACAGTGTGACTTGTTGGAAGTTTCAATCTCCATGGACTAGAGACTGAGATTACTAAGCTCTCCCAATTCTAGAGTGACATGCACGGTTACATCCAAGCATCATCCTTTTTACACCTATGGAACTATAAGAAGTAGAGATCCAATTAGGGGGGTATGGGAACAAAGGGAAAAAGAAAAGTAGGATCCCTGTTTTTTACTCAAAGTATCTCATTTGCAGATAAAAGCCTACTATTCTAAAGGGCTCCTTGCCAAATAATCCTAAAATTGTAGTTATCAATGTGCCACAATCACGAATCAAAGGACCCATAGATGATCTGGGGACCACAGTCCTAGCACAGTTATAGTCCAGTGTGGCAGCTTGGAGACTGAAGCTGTGGCACATAGAAATAATAAATAATGCACGACTCGGGTAGATGGGTGATACACCCAGACCAACATACACTGTTATCATGCCCTTCTGCAAGATAAGTGCACAAAGGATGCACTCAAATCTGATATTATTGTGCACTTCGCATTGGTGTCCAGAGAAAAGACATCCAGCTACATTTAAGCTTACGCTTGTGAAATAGTGACTAGCCTGCCCTTTTAAGATAGAGCTAATTCCAGAGAGGGTCAATCGGAACGCTAGAGTGCTTAGTTCATCATCCTGTAACGTAGTTCATTCTCCCAGGCTTAAAGGGGGCCCCCACGAAGGCGCGCAAGGCCACATGGCACAGACCACAAACTTTGGGGAAGGGCGGCCGTGTTGGCATTGGGGTGGGGTGCTAAATTTTAACCTAGCATAAATTGAAGCTTTTTGTATTACTGTTCTAGTTTTACACCTTGATTGTTTTAACTGTAATGATTTTAATTAATTGAACAGTTAATAAATAAATACAAAAAAAGTGACTAGGTATTAGCTGCATACCTGGAAACTAGAGCTGTCAATTATTTCAACTGGCCCATGAAGTCTTAGCACTACTCATTCCTCTTGGTTTCTGAAAGACACCCTAATAAATAATATTGCTATCCTGACAGCAATCAGTTTCTAAAGCACCTAACACATGCACAGTTTAGCAAACAAGTGCCTAAGCACAGTGTTTTTGTTCATAGGAGTTTCGAAATACTCGGACAGACTGTACAGAGCCGTTTCTGATGATGAACCCAACAACCGTTGAAATAAAGATGAACTATTGCTAAAACAGTACGTTAAAAGATTGTTCCTCAGTTTCTTTCTTTTTCTCACTGACTGATCTTCTGCCAGTTTATTGCAACACACCCACCCAACACTCCCTTTGCTTCAATTTAAAAACTGTAGTTTTCATTTTCATGTGTGTGTAAAATATATTATCTATTCCAAGCACAGGACTGGTGACTGAATACAAATAAATATCCAAAAGACAGCGGTGCATGGGGTCCCAAAGTTCACAAATCCTGCAAGTAGATTAGTATTGAAGGAATGTAGCCTTTAACTACAAGAGTGCTATGCTTGAAAAACATTTTGCTTGCATCTGTCCTTAAAGGTTTTAGGACTTCTTGTTTTTTCAAGTGTCTAATTGCACACAATGTGGACATTGTTTGTGATTGCTGCATCATACTGTATCTGAGTTTTAACCTACAGCCTCCTCCTGGCGCAACTTTGACTTTACTTCAAGCTACAAGAGGTTAGTCTGCCGTACTAGGTTAATCCAAATACAATGCAGTACTACGGAAGATCAGTTTTGAATTACCGTAGCCCCTATAAATACTATCCAGTAATCGCTGACCGCCCTAGGACCGGAAGATAAGGTTTTTGCATACCTCAAAGATATGGTATATGCAATGGGCACGAGAGAGAAGACTTTAACTTGACAGTTTGAACAAACAGGCATGTTCCAGGCAGAAATAGTCACTGAGTAGGGCCGTCCTTTTTAGGTTCTTCTCAACATGTGACTGAACCTGCAGGGCCTTAGCTTTCTCAGTCTTCCCAATTAAAACGGAGTAATCGGTCAACATTTGGAAGATCCTCTACCTTCTCATTCATATTTTTGTAGAGGTATGATTTGTACAATAATCAAGAGGTCTAAAAGCCATGCTTCAAGGAAGCATTAAGGGTGGTCCGAATGATATTTATAGAATGAGCTAAAAGCTTGTTAAGCTCAGAGGTCACCAAAGTCGCTTCTAGCAGATGTCACTATTATGCTAATATTAATACGCATATTGATCTGCGAGGGGTACAGAGTAAGTCTGCCCTAACAGATGTGAATCTTCTTCGACCTACAATAATATAAACATCATTTCTTATAGTTTGCACAGGTCCAGCCCATCAATATGTATACATTTATGTGGTATTTTTATTCAACATACTTACCCAAAAGCAGCAGCGCACTATACAAGGTCAAAAGCAAAGATACAGTCAATGAGTGATTGGAGAGGAAGCTTGGTTCTGCGAGTTGAGGTTGACTATTACTTTCCTGTGATGTAGTATTCTTTAAAGAGGTGCGTCTTCAGCTCTTTCCTGAGTTGGAGCTATCGTGATGGATATTGAAATTTTGTTCGAGATCCTGGGTGCATAAATGAAGTAGCCTTATATCGGGTGTGTTCGTCTTTGCACATCTTCATCTCCAGTCTGAGGGTGTCCTGTATGCTTGTGTGGAAGAAGCAACTGTGGATGTCAAGCGTGTCAGCCAGATAAGCCGGTCATGATAATTTGTAGATGGTGCCACTGAGTTTGAAGATGAAACGGGCTGGCAAGAGAAACCAGTGGAGTGCCATCAAGCTGGATTGATTCAGTGTATTTCTTCAGGCTCTTAATCATGTTAGATGCCCTTACAGAGGGGCAGTGCGCTGTCTGGCAGGCAGTGGAGCAGGATGTTGCCACTGTTCATTAACTAACATAAGCTTTTTAATAGTGAAACATTTACTTTAGCTTTGTTCTGCTATATCCTAATGTACCAATGATACAGTTGAGAGAAACTTTTTGTGCTGATATCACATTGTTAAATAAACATGATTAAAAGGTGGATCTGATACTTGTAACAGAGTATTACCAATCATATTTCCTAAACTGCACATGTGTCATGGCACAATTAACAATAACATTTGATAGTCAATGTGATACTTACAAAGGTGGTTTATAATTCCATGCCTATTTATTGCATGCCTATATGTAAGTGTTAGATTATGTTAAACTAATACTATTCTGTTCCTCATAAAAATATTATTCTGTAACTGTATTCTGCTTGCTAAGAATGTATAGGTATAGCAGTAAAAAAAAAACCTGCATTACAAATTTTTAAAGAGCCTAATCTACCAAGGCTCTAGTTGGAAGGCTACATGCACAGTGCATCTCAGCCTTGTGCCTAGGGCCACACAATGCACAGGTCTAAATTTGACCAAATGGGACATGTTTTGTAAGGCTAGTCTGTGTGTACTAATGCTGCACTTGCATGCAAACAAAAAGGAATTCTACATTTGGAAAGACACAGGGACTACCTTAACTCAGTAGGCCCCTCGCTCTCCATGTATGTAGATGATGTAAGCCTCCGCTAATTGTCTGGTCCATCCTGTGGCATGCATTTTTTTATATCTCTAAGAAATCGGTGCAAACAGACAAATCTAAGGCTAAGCTCTTGCATTGCATGATCATAGCCATACGGGACTTGCATTGCAGGCAAGGCATCGGATGCAATTCCTGGCTGCCTTGGGCCTTCCCCTGCGTGTGACCTTGATCTGCATAGACTAGACACATGTATATAATGGTGAGGGGATGCATGGATGTTTTGTTTATACAGTTCTGTGAATTGGTATTGTGCTCCCGCTGGCACTTTTCACTTCTGTGCAAATGGGCCAGCCCTCGACTTGCTGCATCGGCACATTAGTATCTTCATCTGGGCCCATTCAAGTGCCTGCATTGAATTTAAGCTTCAGCAAGTTCTTTTTTTTTTTCTTGTGCATGCATACAGTAAACGCATGTCAATATTAGTCTCCATCCGACCTAAGTATTGTATTTTGTATCTGAGTCCCATTATTTAACTAGGCTATGCCCAATATTTCCATCAATATACACATTTTACTTTTATACTTTACTGATGACGGTCCTTTAAAATCCGTATTTTCCTGGTTCTATGAAGGCTGATGTGGCTACGAGTGTTTACCCAGAAGGAACATGCTGCACATGTTTCTTTATTCTCCTGGTAAGTGCCAGCAAAGCTCCCTGACCTGTGAGTTTACACAGGATTCTATATCAAATTACTGGAAACCAGATTTGTGACTAAACACACTGTCCATCTACAAGCACGAGCCCTTAGCCCTTTTCATATCTTATGGTATATCTGTAGTCCGCACGCTATTACATATTGCTATAGTATCAATAACTGTTGCTGTCCCCTGCATTTTACAGGCTGATTATGTGTGCACTTTTTCTTTTAGAGTTGCTAATGTTTTCTTTTGAAGGGGTCTAAATAGTTAAATGTTTGTACCACTGAGTTACTCGTAAGGAATTTGAGAGAAATGGTATAAATCTATTTCATGTGTCATACTTAGCACTGGCATCATAAAATATATGGGGTATAAATAACATGTTAACATTTTGTTACAGCATCATAATTATTCTTTTTTTCATGACTCAGGAACAACTAACATCTGTAAAACAGCATTGGTTGAATCAATTGCTGCCTTTTCTTCTGGATCAAACCTGAATATCAAATTGGAAAAAGTAGAGACTATTACTGGTGAAGAAGCAGAACGTAATGTACTACAGGTACACTGAGTTTGAATCTGGACATCATTTTGTAAACTGCCGTAATAATATGGCTTTGTGAAAAGTAACACTCATAAATCATAGGTGTTTTCAAATCACAAATCTCAAGAATATTCAGATCGTGCAGACTTTCTCCAAAGCAATTTCTCCATCCCTAATTAGGTTTCAGAATACAAAACAGAAAAAATTACTTCATACCTTTTGTCTTTCAATTCTTTGGTGAAATATCTTAATCGTCGTATGCACATGCTGAACTTTACCTCTAGTCATCATCTTATCTGTGCTGCTAGAATTAGAGGAACCTGCAAAATATAGATTAAATAAGCACAGATGAAAGTGGCAGTGATCTGTATGTTTTTGATGCACTGAAAACATTGGCCCCATGTCGTGTGTTTGAGGGAGTATGCAAAAGAAATCTGCTGTACCTTACCATATTGGCTACATGTGACATGATTTTGACCCCAAAACTCCTCTGAGCTCCTACATCAGCTGCACTGTATAATAAGTTGTTATATTGTTACGTAACTTGTTTCTAAGCCATAGGAAGAACACAGCTGCCATTATGAAAAACAATGAGAGATCTTTCTTCAAGATTTATTCTGCTTTTGAGAAATGGAAGATATCCTAAGCATAAGGCCTCTTGCAGTGATATTTCTCACATTTTTCCATCAAAGGCCCTCAAGTGAAAGGCAACAAGCCGTAAATCGTATAAGAGGAAGATATTTTCCTGTAAAGGAGAATTACTTTTTATAATGGACGATGCCATGCTCTCTCATGCACTTCTAGAAAGGCTAAAAAAAAAAGTAGCAATTTGAGTTCCAAAAGTTGGAAATTTTTCAGAAGGGAAAAAAACCAAGATTCCTCTAAACAGTACCTTGACAAAGACTCTTGAGCACTCATATTCTAAGATGGCACCAAACCCCGACTCAAAGAGGGTGTCTTAGAATTCTTGCTTGGCCTATCTTCAATGGCAAGCATCTCATCATCAAAAAAGGAGCACCCTCAATGACCACGCCATTGATGGTGAAGCTACTATTTGGTATTGAAGACTTTGACAATGAAGCCCCATTGGAGAGCAGTGACTTCGTAGATGACTGTCTTGACAACAACCTCTTGTTATTATGTAGATGGTTCAAGTTTATCTGCAACAATTATCAGAGAGAGTGAGAAGAGGTTGTAACAATTAATGAAAGCGCGCTCGCTACCAAAATACAGAACCTCGTTTGATAGCCCTCACTCATTTGAGTAGAGAAACCCATTAGGTTTTTTAAGAGAACCCTCACCCACTAACACAAGTTAGTTGCATGCTTCATCATAGGATTCCCACCTGAGATGCCTAGTGCATCTGGGTGTGCTGCTATGCCTGAATTATAGTGCAGCAGGTTTTTATACAGTGTTTTTCAACGAATAGTGATTTTAAATTTACGTCATGGTTGCCCACCATTCAAGGCGATTTTAATAATGGAAACCTCGGGTAGGGCTTAAAAACAACATTGGATGTGATGTGAGATGATGATGATCTCTCACATCTTGGTCTACATGTCTCTGCCATTTTTTTAATGCCCATTTAGTCAGTATGGCTTTCTTCAGGACCGTGGCCGCATGCGCGCTAAGACATGCAGTGCTGATACGTTGTTTCGTAACTTACACTATTTCTTTTACCACTTTGCATGATTGTTTATGGTGCGGTATGCCCTTTCAACATGGATGCTCCGAGGGGGCGGACCCAGTAGTCACACATTCATCAAGGTGTCTCGCCCGCTCTGTACCTCTCTTGATTCTTGTGAGCTCCGTAAATGTGTCTACAACAGTGGAACTATGTAAGTCTGTGGCTGCACCCCGCTTGTCCCATAATTTGTAGATTTGAACAAACAGCATTGTTTATATCTCAAATTGATGAAAATGATACAGCCAGAGAATGCTGCATGATTTGTCTTTTCATGCTGCATAATTTGGATAACGTTGCTGCATAATTTGGTCCACCTTTGCTGTATAATCCCAGTGACCCTGACAATGGTAAAGCTCTGCAGATTGGTTTGGGGACTGTCATCCTGATAATGAAACCCATGTTTCACAAGGACCTGTGAAATAGTTGCAATATTTCGTGATTTCCTATGAAATATGCATTTTTATGCCTAAAGTGATATTTATTACATTTACTAGTAACATTCTTAATAAAGGCAATTGATACAGTATCAAGTATTTTATATGCCTTAATAACTTCGCAAATTTACATGCAGTTTGTAGCTTTCTTTTCTCTCCATAATCATGCTATTATAAACAGTGTTTCATATATAATAAGTGAGACAAATTTACTTGGTGTGTTAACTAAATATGTTTTTTTTCTACAGATGAACTGCAGGCTCTTTGTCTTGAACAAAGTTACCCAGTCATGGACTGAAAAAGGCAGAGGATCCCTACGACTCAATGACACATCTAGCAATGGATGTGGGACACTACAGTCTCGACTAGGTAGAGGCATACATCATACTTAGAGATGCTTGTGGGGTTGTATTGGTAGACAGCTGGCACTAAATTGTTCTTTCTCCATAGCCATGATAAAGTTAACTTCAAACTGTAGTTTACAAAGTCCTTGTAGATTTAAACCATGGAGAATGTGTTTGCGCTTATGTGAGAAGATACAGGCTTCCAGATTTCATTCTAACCAATGTAACAAATATCAGACTATCTATTTTGTTTGGTATGTGTGTGCTACAAGAATCTTGCAATACTGCTTTTTAAACTGGCCTATTTTAAAGGCAGCCCTGTGAGTGATAGGAAGCACAGCTTCCAATAGTCTAAGTTTAGCATAAGAAGAATGTGTGGGCTAGCAGCAATAAAATGCTCTGTATCAGGAATAGCCCAGCCTGTAGCAGACAGCAGTAGTTCAAATACCATTAGGAGAAATGTTTAGGAAGTGTTTTAGTATATATTCCGGTGAGTATGTTGAACCATATTACTGAATTCATGTAATATTGTATATGAGAAAAATATTAGCACATGAGCAAGCCATTGTGAAACAGTTCAATTCTTCTCTAACTGTTTATATTTTAGTAATGCGAAACCAAGGCAGCCTGCGGTTGATATTCAACACTAAATTGTGGGCTCAGATGAAAATTGAAAGAGCTAACAGAAAAAGTTTGCGCATTACTGCTACCGATGTAGAAGACAGTGATGTCAGAGTATTTCTAATACAGGTAAGTCCTTAGCTCTTACACTGGAACATTGAAAATGTAACATACTAATGTGCACCATGTGTAAGGTGTAAGTAAGACTGTTTCTGAAATGAAATTGAAAGTGTCAGAATATATACCATATTAATAAATTCTACTAAAGTTAGTAGGCACTAGTCTGGATTTACGTAAAACTCAATTCATGTGAGGGTCCAAGGGGAAGTGAGATTAGAGACCTTATAGTACCCTGTCCCCCGCTCTCAGTATACATATAACACAAAAGAGGGTACTAGTGGTCTGAGCTACAAGAAAGAAAATGCATTTGGCAAAGGTCAGGTGATGTAAGCATCTGTTTACAGGAAAAGAAACCCATCAGCCCACCCAATGGCAGAGCATCATCATCTGGGTTCAGTTGAAGAGACTGGTATCCGTTTCGGGTATCTCACTATTTGTATTGTGAGAACACCCCATATGGATCCACCAGTGATGTGCCAAGACCAAATATGGTGCAGGGATATAGGGGTGCTGAAGATAAATTGCAGTGTACTAAAGACTGAATAAAGCAAAATGTAATAGTGAATTTAAGATTGACTATTATGATGCCTAAAAGACTTTATTGTGCGGTCATCATGATGTCAAGATTAAAAATTATATAGTGTAGGATAGTCTGAAAAAATGGTGACTATCTTATGATGGTACATATGGTCGACATGTTTCAGCCAACTGTGGTCAATGTGTAGACCAGTGTCTTTCTTCAGGACCAAATTCAAAACACTACTGCAAACATTCTGTGATAGAAATATAAAAGATACCTCCTACCATGTATTGGTATCCAAGTGTAGGAATGTACTCTCAGTTGTAGAGTTCTTTTCCCAGAGAAATCTTGGGATCAAGCCTCACCTCTCCTGGCACTCGCTCAGGTTATGAGGCCCTGCTCTGTCCGTCGGTACCTCTAGCTTAGTCCTAAGCATAATAGGCAATCTTAAATTCACTATTACATTTTGCTTTATTCAATCTTTAGTACACTGCAATTTATCTTCAGCACCACTATATCCCTGCACCATATTTGGTCTGGCACATCACTGGTGGATTCATATGGGGTGTTCTCACAATACAAATAGTGAGATACCCGAAACGGATACCAGTCTCTTCAACTGAACCCAGATGATGATGCTCTGCCATTGGGTGGGCTGATGGGTTTCTTTTCCTGTAAACAGATGCTTACATCACCCGACCTTTGCCAAATGCATTTTCTTTCTTGTAGCTCAGACCACTAGTACCCTCTTTTGTGTTACTAGTCTGGAATTGACTTGCCTACTATGAAACCCTGTGCTGTTGAAACACACACTATGTCAAGGATAATGTGTTGTCATAGGGTCAACTCAACTCTCAATAACTGAGTCATTTCACTCTAAAAAAAAAAAAAATTATACTCTCTTTATTAACATTTACATCATACAACATAAACGGCATAATGAGCAGCAATTGGTACTCAACAGATATTATTTGTTACAGATATCTAATATCTTACATTTGGAGATATCTCACAATGTTGTTGCTTTTACGGCCGATTTGTCAACTTAGTATTTAACCCCACCTGAAAGTGTTGGGGGGAATAAAGGGGAGATAGGAAACAAGCGGGCAAAAACCAGGAGGTCTTCAGCTACTTTCACATTCTACATTCATCCCGAGATTCCCTATTGTCAAAGACCCCTGTATGCCCTCCAGTCTCTCTATACCATCTCCCACTTCCTGGGACACCCCCTCCTCTGGTACACTACCCGCTCTGCTCCCTGGCACCAATCCATGTCGGATTCCTTCTCGTCCATAGTGGGGGGGGGGGGTGCGGGGAGGGGGGGCTGCTGTTCCCCAAGCTCTTGCAATATTTCTCTTGGCCTCTATTGCCGCTAATGATAACCAGATATTTCGAAACTTAGGCCCTGGCTCCTCAACACTAATATTCAGGAGGAGCTTCTTGACGTCCAAGGGAACCGTCCTCTTTGTTACCTGTGCCATTACCCTTACCACCTGTGTCCAGTATTCTTGAATCCTTGGACATTCCCAGAGTACATGGAAAAGGTGCCCTCCTTGTTACACCCACGCAGACACTGAGATGACTCCGCCCTTCCCATCTTGTGTAAGACAGTCCTGGAGTAGTATGACCTGTGTAGAACACGGAGCTGTACTAGACGGAAGTGGGATCTGATGGCAACTTCTCTTGGACTTTGTATTGCCTCTAGCCATTCGTCATCTTCCTTCTCTCCTAAACCGTTTCCCCATGCCGCTCTTAACCTCATTAGTAGGTCGTGGGAGTTATTTATCAGTTTCTTGTAGATAGAGGAATACTCTATTCGGGCATAGGATTCGCTAATACACAACGATAGCAACGACCGCTCAGGCCCGGACATCCATCTTGCCCTTCCTTTGGGTTACCAGATACATAGATTGGACCGGATAGAGAGAGTAGGGGGTGGTATTGCTAATGTTCTGAAAGATGATTTCAAATGTACTATAACTCCGCTTTATCTCCCAGAATGTGAAAGTCTACAGTTTCACATAGCATTATTCCCTAACCGCACCTTCTTCGGGATACTTATTTATAGACCCCCCAGACACAAGCTGCAGGTTCATGGAGGCATTACCTGACTCACTCCTTAATTAGTCTAGCAATAGAGAAATCCCATATGACTATTTTGGGTGATTTTAATTTTCACTTTGATGAACAAGATACCCCTCACATCAAACTGCTGCAAGGTGATTTAGAAGCTCTTCAACGAACGCATAGTGTGACCTCACCCACGCATGAAAAAGGGCATATACTTGATCTTATGTTTTCTAATTACCCCGAAATCGCTGTACTAAGAACTATCCCAGTCCCCCTCGTCGGATCACTTTTTAATTAGATTTGGCCTACCCAAACCCGCACAGCAGGAGAAATCTCAAGCCCAAATGGTTGTCAGGCGTAGTTGGGCTAGATTGGCCCCAGAAACCTGGCAGGCGGTCCTAACGGACAACAACATCTCAAAATTTGCTGGTACTATAGAAGAGAAATATCAGCAATGGGAAGACTGGATTATCTAGTCGGCTGACATGTGTGTCCCCATGAGAACTATTAACAATAAAACATGCCCTAGAAGAGCACCATGGTACAATGAACAGCTTTTGGAATTGAAAAAACAATGTAAGAAACTGGAGAGACTATGGAGAAAGAATTATGATCTAGCTTTAAAAATCAGATACAAGCTGCTAATTAGGGCTTATCATAATGACATGAAGAATGCTCAAGTGGAGAAGTGTGGCTCACCGATTGAAGTGGCAGACCCTGAGGCAGAGGTCTGGCCTGGGACCAGGGTTCAATCCCCGTCGCGGCAGGGTCTTGGGCTTAATGTCCTTGGACCCGATAATTCTCGCCTCTGTGCCTACTCTAATCATGGGGTTCCACTCTGCAACTCTGGGCAATAGCTTGCTTAATCTCCACACCGGCCCTAACAACGCAAGGATGCCTGGCTTCACCTTGGGGGTGCCCAGGAGTGGACACCTCACAGGAACAGGCCAGGAAGGGTTCCACAGCGGTATTCGTACAGCGCTTAGAGACCCCTGGGTGATAGGCGCTATACAAGTGCAAATTACATTTACATTTACATTTACAAGTGAAATTCTATGAAGAAAAAATCTCTCAATCAGTTAATTATTCAAGGGAATTATTTAAAGGGGTTAAAACGCTAACTAACCCACATGAAAATACGAAATCCTCCCGGTCTCAGTCGAAAATTGTAATGACATAGCTACCTACTACCATAAAAAAGTAATAGAAATATATGACCTATTCCCAAAGGATAGGGACTTGAACTCGGCGATAGGTACAGAGGTGGAAGGACCCTTATCCTTCCCAAATTTAGCTCATTTCCCTAGACTTGAGGAAGAAGACGTTCGTAATCTAATAAAAGGTACTAAATCTGGATCACCTATTGATCCAGCCCGCCCCAGATTTTATCTAAAGCACTGGAGACCATTTTACCCTCCATAATGGAAATGCTCAACCTATCATTAGAAACGGCTTCGGTTCCAAAAGCTTGGGTGCATGCAATCATTAGGCCTTTACAAAATAAAGCCAATATGGACCCTACTGTTTTTAGCAATCTACGCCCTATCTCACTTTTGCCATTTATCAGCAGACTTTTAGAAAAGCATGTAAATAATACCTTGACTAACTTCCTGGAAACTAATGAAATACTGCATCCCACTCAGATGGGTTTTCGTGCCTCCCATAGTACAGAATCAGCAATGTTGGTCGTCACAGAGGAGTTAAAGTGATACCAAAGGGGATGATGGATGGAGCGTTTGAGCAAATCAAACACTACCCCCAGTCAACTGATCTGGGTTTAATCAATTATCATTCTTTAGCTCACTCCACCACCCCAGTTCAGACATGGCTATGTGCAAATCAGCCTGACTCTGTGCCTCATGGGAACAGTCCAGCCCGAAGTGCCAAGCCATGTCTTCCCTGGACCGGAAACAAGCATCCTGGGACTGGTTTTGGGTTCAAAACCCTCATCAGCCAGGCTATCTTGAATCCAGTGGCAAAGTGAGCAAGGGACCCACGTCTACTAATAAATCCCTACAGACCTCCACCTCACTCAGCACATCGCTGTGCCATAGGATGTTATCTTGCTGTCCTTCCCGGGAATTGCGTTGCCTCCCTCCACGCCTGGGTCACCGTTTGGGTGTGCTTCTGTGGGCTGCGCGCTGCTTCTTTTGTATATAGGATTTCCTTATACCTGCCCTGACTCATAGCACACTTATCCATTCTGTAGGCTGGCTCTCCCTGATCAGAGAAGGCCCAGTCATTAACCACCTGTAGTTGTCGCCCAGTAATATAGTTTAACATCTCTGAAGACTTTAAATTTTCCCGCATTTGTATTGAGCCATGAAGGTCACTCTTTCTATCAATGGTGCTATGGACAACCTTTTCTTGTGTCCGGTTAAGGTGGCCTTTTCCGCTGCTGAGCGCGCCACTCTATTGTAGTGCTTAGGCTACAAACGCTGCAGGCAAGGTCTTGCGCCTTCTACAAGTGTTTCTTCTTTTGAGAAACCTTTCCCCTCTTTCTGGGTCCAGAGGTAAAACGGGGGTAGTCTCCCACAGAGAAAGAAAAAAAAAATTCATCTGAAGGGGCATCCCTCATCACTAGAAGCAAAGTTGGTTGCCAGTAACGTGCTTTGCGTGCCTCACGATCAGGACAAAATGCAAAAAGTGTTAAGGGACTTTGTCCTTTGTGAGCCTTGTGACGCATCTCTAGGGCAACGAGAAATGCCAGTGATCACACTGCAGCATGGTGGTATACATGAAGCAGCAGTTGTTGCTAATTTACACTCTGTGTCATCATGGCGTCCTTTGTAAAACAACAGCTGTTGCATGGAAACGCTGTCAAAAACCAGCAGCTGCCAACAAAAAGTAAGATTAATGTGTGCTCTAAGCTGTGCCCGGCTGTTTAGGAAGTAAACTGTAATTGCGCCTATGCCGGGTACTGCTCAGTTAGCAAAGGAGGCCAAATGTGATTGGAAGGCTGTGTCGTCCCCCAGCCAGTGCACCCGATACGAACGCAGCAAACACATCTGTCCCTCCGCCAACACAAACTGTTTCTAACAGTTAAAATAAAAGCATTCTAAACCCAAAATGCACACAAATGGACAACATTTAGCAGAAATCTGCAAGAAATAAAATACATTATGTTCGAGGCATATGGGCTGCAGATCACACACTAGTGCATCGATCGCCATCTGCTGGTGGGCCCGAATGATTACACTTGGTTGTTGTCCTGGAAGAGTCTTTGTATGGTAGATGACACCACCTGTGGAGCATAGTGCGCATGGGCATCAACTCCATCTTCAGATTGTTTTTTTTCCGCCATCGGGCTTGGATGCGTTTGTCGCACGGTCCCGTTACCAATCTCCTTTCAACACCCATTCTTTGATTTCTACCGTCTGTATCGTTTTCGATCGCAACTTCATTCATACTTACCGAAAAAGCCTGCACTTCTCGATTCCGGCGACCGTTGGGCCCAACTGCGCTATTGGGCCTTCGGTTCATGGAAAGAACACCCTTCAAGAAGTGCCCTCAGTGTGGACACAAATTCTCCCACACTGATCTACATGAGGTGTGCAATCTGTGCTTATCCTCAGAGCATGAGAGCCGAGATTGCCAGGCCTGTGCTTCGTTCCGGTCCATGACAACTATCAGGGACCGACGAGCGCGGAGAGTCATGGCACAATCCTCTTCATCAGTACCAGACCTCATCGTCTGAGAGACTCCAATCGATCTAGAAAAGAACCGCAGGAACAAGTCGTCGTTTCCGGAGAAGATGATTCAGATTCCGGAGCCGAAGAGCAGGCAGACCATGACAATCCCATTCCAGCTGGTCTACAGGTCGGGAGTACAAACGTCGACCCTGTTCACACCCCCACACTGGGCCAGGCTTCAGTTCCAACTTTACCTCCGGGTCCAGGTGCACACCGATCGCAAACTTCCGACGCCCCGCCTTCAGGCTCAGCAACGAAGACTACCAAAAAGCCTTTAGGCGACTCGGGCTCGAGTCAGCCTCTCGGTCCCGAAAAACAAAAAGTACTTAAAACAAAACTAACTCCGGCACCAAAACCAACTTCGGTACCCAAATCAGTGGAGCCGAAAAACAAGCTCGGCATCTAAACCCAGTTCCATGAAAACTACCGAACCGAAGCCAACTCCAGTACCAAAATAAGTCGAACCAAAGTCCACTTCAATACCTAAAGCTGTTGAACCGAAACAAGCTTCGGAACCAAAAACTCTGGATCTGAAAACATCCAATCCGAATAAAAAGCAACAGCCAAAGACAGCTTCCGACATCAAGTCTTCGGAACCGAAACCGAAATCTGCTCCAAAGACTGTAATAGACACGGCCGCAACTTCTAAACAACTCTGCTCCAAGCAGGAACCATCGGTGCTGAAGAAGGATGCTTCCACAGAAGAGCTTTTCCGTCCAGATCCAAAACAAAGACTCTTCTTATTCATCCAAAAATGGGACATGTCATTACTGCTCCTGCTAAAAGAAAGCAGGACCCTCCCACCACACCTCCAGTTCCCCTAAAAAAGCCTGCTCAAACTTCTCCTATAAGAGTACCTTCACCACTTCCAGAAGAACAAGACCTTGATATATTTCCCCTGTACATTCACCATGCATCCCACACATCACCAGCAGATGATGATGCGGATGATTACTCATGGGGGATAGAAGATGACCAACCACTAGATGCCCCAGATAATATTCCAGAACCACCATATGATCCTTGTGAAGATTATAATGAACCAGATGCCCCAGATCTCCCACAAGATGACGCATACCCTTCTAGGTAATCTCCTCCAGGTGACACTATAGTGTTCACACAACTCATTCATAGAGCAGCAACATTTCATGGGGTCGATCTACACACTGATCCAGTAGAGGATGACTTCCTTTTGGACACCCTATTACCATCAAATAAAACCACAACCATCCTACCAATGCTTAAAGGGGTTGTAAAACACACACCTGAGGTATTTAAAGACCCCGTCAGGGCCAGGGTAATTAATCTGAGGTTGGAAAAGAAGTACAAAGCAGCTCCTAATGACCCAGCATATATCAAAGGCCAGCTGCCACTAGACTCTTTAGTAGTCTCAAACGCCAGGAAAAGAGCTAATTCACAGACAACAGGGGATGCCCCACCCCCAGATAAAGAATTAAAACTTCTAGATGCTTCAGGTAAGCGCATGATTTTTCAGGCAGCAATGTCTGAAGATTTTGCCAACACCCAAGCTCTATTAGCAATGTATGATAGGGTTCACTCAGATGAACTTGAAACCCTTATGCAACATTTACCAGACAACTATAAGACCAGGGTTTCTGACTTAATACAAGAAGGTAAGGTCATTACTAATACTTCCATCCGTTGTGCTTTGGATACTGCTGATACAGCCTCAAGAGAAATAAATACCAGCAGACTTTTACGTAAGCATGTCTGGATGCGCATCTCTGGTTTCAAATCAGAGGTACAAACCAGTATTCTCAATCAACCTTTTGACCAGCAACATCTTTTTGGTCCTACAGTTGATGCAGCACTAGAAAAAAAGAAAAAGGACACTGACACCGCAAAGTCCATGGGAGCTTTACAAACTCAGACTCCCAGAGCGTCCTTTCGTCGCTCCTCTTATAGAGGCGCCTCCAAAAATGTTCAAACAGATACCTCCACCTCTTCTTACAAAGCACCCACCCAATCCTCTCCCAATAGAGGTTACTACAGAGGAGAATATAGAGGCAACAACACTAAAGGTAGAGGCAGAGGTAACAACAACTGTACTGCCTCCACTCCCAAACAGTGACTTCCCTCCTCTCCCCCCAGATCATTCCACTCCTGTCGGGGTAAGATTACAACAGTTCCCACCTTTCTGGAACTCCATCATAACAGGCAGGTGGGTGAGACCAATAGTTCAGGTTATTGCCTGGAGCTCACTTCCACTCCTCCAACAATACCACCCAGACAGCGTCCCATGTCGCAAGAGCATCGAGCACTTCTAAAATAAGAAGTTGCCACTCTACTGCACAAAAACGCAATAGAACCAGTTCCAGTACGCCATCAAAACACAGGAGTTTACTCCCTATATTTCCTTATCCCCAAACAGGACGGCTCCCTCAGACCTATACTAGACCTGAGACCCCTAAATCTTTACATACAGTCCGATCACTTCCATATGGTCACATTACAGCAGGTCCTTCCTCTGTTAAAACAAGGCAACTTCCTTGCTACCCTAGATCTCAAGGACGCCTACTTCCACATTCCCATCCACCAGGCTCACAAAAAGTACCTTCGGGTCGTACTGGACGGTCCACATCACCAGTTCAAAGTCCCCCCCTTTGGAGTAACTACAGCACCTCGAGTTTTCACAAAGTGTCTCGCAGTAGTAGCAGCACACTTGAGAAGGAAAAACATCCATGTTTTCCCATATCTCAATGATTGGCTAATAAAAGCCAAGTCATACCACCAGTGTGTGCAGCACACACACAAAACCATTCACCTGTTACACAAACTCTGGTTCACTATAAACAAAACAGTCACATCTCCAACCATCTCTATCTCAACAGTATCCGGGTGCCACAATAGATACCTCCAAAGCACTTGCATCCCTGAATCCAGCAAGAATACAAGGTATGCAAGCTATCATACAAAAATTCCATCCGCAACACTCCCTACCAGCTCGAGTGTTCATGCAACTAATTGGGATTATGGCGTCTTGCATTTTCGTAGTACCGCACGCAAGACTCTAGATGCGCCCGCTGCAAGAGTGCTTAGCAAGTTAATGTAACCAGGCTCAAGGTAAATTAACAGACCTGGTGGTGGTGGACGGCCGGACCCATCGCTTTCTGCAATGGTGGAACACCAAAAACCTTTCCAAAGGACGACTGTTCCTAGAGCCAGTTCCTCAGATAGTCTTGAAAGCGGACGCATCGCTCTCCGGCTGGGGAGCCCCCACCTACTGCAACACACCATGCAAGGCAGGTGGACACCACAACAAAAGTTACTACATATCAATCACCTGGATTTACTGGCCATATTCCTAGCATTGAAAGTTTTCCAAAAACAAGTATCAAACAAAGCTGTGTTAGTCCGCACAGACAACATGACAGCCATGTATAACATACAGAAACAGGGCAGAACACACTCCCTGCAACTCTCTCAGCTAGCACAAAACATATGGCGGTGGGATATACCTCAAAACCTATTTCTCTTAGCCCAGCGTGTTCCAGGAGTACAAAATACCATAGCAGATCTGTTAAGTCATCAGACACAACAGATCCACCAGTGGGAACTTCATCCGCAAGTGCTTCTACCATTCTTTCAGATGTGGGGACAACCTCAGATAGACCTCTTTGCCACCCTCAAACGCCAAATGCCCAAGCTTCGCTGCCAGATATCCACACCCACTGTCCAAAGGCAATGCGATATGGAGGAAATGATCAGGCAAATTTGCATACGCTTTTCCGCCTCTACCACTCATGCCACTAGTAGTACGCAAACTACAGCAGCATTCTCTAACCCTCATCCTAGTTGCTCCAACGTGGGCCAGACAGCCGTGGTACACTACACTGCTACAACGGTCTGTAGTACCGCACCAAAAGCTTTACCTATCTCCACGCCTTTTAACCCAGAACCGTGGAGAGATCAGACACCCGGACCCAGCTCAGCTCAACCTTGCGATCTGGCTCCTGAAATCCTAGAATTCGGATATCTTAACCTTCCTCCTGACCGTATGAACGTCATAAAAGAGGCTAGACGTCCAACCACTAGAGCATGCTATGCAGCCAAGTGGAAACGCTTTGTAATATATTGTCACAACAACAATAGTAATCCTCTAGACTGGTCTATTCAACACATCATAGCATACTTATTACATCTTCAAAAATGTAACTTAGCCTACACGTCTATTAGACTGCATCTTGCTGCCATAGTAGCATATCTACAGAACAGACAGCATCTATCTCTGTTCAGAGTGCCTGCTATTAAAGCTTTCATGGAAGGCCTCAAGCGAATAATTCCTTCCATGGTACCACGTTCACCAGTGTGGAATTTAAACATTGTTCTCACATGGCTAATGGGACCTCCCTTCGAACCTTTACATAAATGTGAACTACAATTTTTAACATGGAAGGTTGCGTTCCTAGTAGCTATTACTTCACTACTGAGAGTTAGTGAACTACAAGCACTAACCATTCAAGAACCTTTCTTGCAAATGCATCACAATAAAGTCGTTCTCCGTACCAATCCAAAATTCCTTCCCAAAGTCATCTCTCCCTTCCACCTCAATCAATCTGTGGAACTCCCTGTGTTCTTCTCACAGCGACAAACAGTAGCAGAAAGAGCTCTTCATACCCTAGATGTCAAAAGAGCATTGTTATACTACATTGAGAGTACACAGCCCTTTCGTAAGACCAAACAACTTTGTGTGTCTTTCTCACCACCACACAAGGGCAACCCTATATCAAAAGCTGGGTTAGCTACGTGGATTGTTAAATGCATACAAATTTGCTATCACAAAGCTAAATGTATGTTATCTGTTCCTCCTAAAGCCCACTCTACAAGGAAGATGGGGGCTTCAATGGCATTTTTAGGGACCATTCCCTTAGATGACATCTGCAAAGCAGCTACATGGTCTACACCGCACATATTCACAAAACACTATTGTGTAGATGTGCAAACTAAACAACAAACTAATGTGGGCCAGGCTGTTCTCAAAACACTATTTCAAACTACTGCAACGGATAGGGGTGGTCGCCGCTAAGAGTGGGTACTGCTATACAATCTATGCATAGTGTGTAATCTTCTGCTCATATGCCTCGAATGGAAAATGCTACTTACCAGTATGCATCTGTTCTTGGCATGTAGAGCTGCAGAGTTACACACGCCCACCCACCTCCCGGGCTTCCCTTATCTGTTCCAGTATTATCTTACTTAGATACAGCTTAAATGGACATCCTTCATTTTCTTGCAAATCTCCATCTTTTCCCTAATGGCGAAAAACAATCTGAGGATGGAGCTGATGCCCATGCGCAATGTGGTCCAAAGGAGGAGTCACCTATCTCGTGACTTCCAAAGAACTTTTCAGGACAAAAACAAACTGCAAACATCCGGGCCCAACACTAGGTGGTGATCTATGCACAGTGTGTAACTCTGCAGCTCTACATGCCAAGAAAGCAAAACTTACTCTATCCATTCTCCCTAGGGCTCATTCCACATGTAAACTAGGGCCATCTATGGCTTTGTTAGGCAATTTTCCCTAAGATGTTATCTGCAAAGCAGCTACATGGTCTACACCGCATACATTCACAAAGCACTACTGTGTAGATGTGCAAGCAAAACAACAAACTAGTGTGGGCCAGGCTGTACTCAAAACACTATTCCAAACCACTGCAACAGATACTGGTACTCGCCGCAAAAGGAGAGAACTTCTATGCAATCAATGCACTAGTGTGTGATCTGTAGCCCATATGCCTCCAACGGAAAATGCTACTTACCAGTATGCATCTGTTCTTGGCATGTAGGGCTGCAGATTCACACACACCCACCAGCCTCCCCGGCTACCTTTATATGTTCCAGTAATATCTTAATTAGATACACTATACATGGACATCTTTTTCTGTTCTCACACAACTCCATCATTTACCCTAATGGCGAAAAGCAATCTGAAGATGGAGTCGATGCCCATGCGCACTGTGCTCCACAGGAGGAGTCATCTACCATACAAAGACTCTTCCAGAACAACAAAGTGTAATCATCCGGGCCCACCACCAGATGGCGATCTATGCACTAGTGTATGAATCTGCAGCCCTGCATGCCAAGAACAGATGCATACTGGTAAGTAGCATTTTCCTTCTTCAGGTTTTAAAGAAAATGAATCCTAAATAAAACGGATTTCTGAAAAAAGACCCATCCATAAATTGGAAAGATCCAAATACTACCTAGAACAAAACGATATAAGTCAAAGCTGAATAAATCACATAGAATGTAAGGAAGGTACTTATCTGTTAAGGAGCAGCCAATAAAAGAGGATGAAGGCTATGTGCACTGAATGCTTATATGTTCTAAAGATCCTAAAGTTTATGATGTAGTAATGTTCTTTCTTTAAAGGGCTGCATGTTGGGCAGCAATAAAGGTTGTTGCATAATGGTAGGCTCCGGTCTTGTAATGAAATATGTCCACGACCGCTGAAAGCCCTACACATTCTAGAAGATTCCCACTTGTACCTATATTATATAACTAAGAAAGGACGATTGAAGCTGATGCGCAAAAGCTGCCACTTGGTTGTACCTGAAATTGCAATCAATATGTTTTCATATAACTTGTAATTAATAAGTTAAGGGGAGTCTTAGGGGAGGGTGGATAGGGCAACATTTCTTGCGGTTTCATGTTTTTATTATTGATGAAATACAATTAAAATTAATTCTAGCTAATTAGTTGGATCTGGTACCCAAAATAACATGTTCATATCTATTGTTTTTCAAACTTACTTTATATACTTTCTCTCTACATTGCATGTATCTTTCCGATAGGCTAGTCCAAAGGATGCGGGGCGCTTGTATACAGCAATACATCATAGGCTGGAGGCCCTGCGTATTAGTGCAAATCAGGAGGCAAATGTGAGTCGGGAAGAAGCAGATCCAGAAACGGGCATTGGCCTTCTGAATGTTGATAGTGATGAAGATGAAGACAGCCTGGAAACAATTCACTTTGATAGCAACAGACCAGGTACCACAAAAATATGTTTATATTAATGTAGCAGATCTCAGCTCAAATATTAGCTATTTTATTTACAGATTCCAGTTATAATTAATTATGCCTTTATTCTGCTGGTGATACGCCATCTCAGTTTCATAGTACATTTCAAAATGTCTGTTAATTCCTGTGTACTTCCCTATTTTGCCGTGAGTTGTATAAATTGTTCACTAAAGTTCCCTTTTGGTTGGAATCTGCAGTGGTTTCTGTCTATCACCAAACAATTCATCCGCATTCTTGGCAAACTGTGTGCTCAAATATCTACACTTGGCTAATAAGGAGCCTACAGGGCTCCTTATTAGCCAAGGGTCATTCCACCAGAGCCAAAGCCACCATTACAGCCCTAGCCCAATTTTTGACATCTGCCAGGTTGCTTTATGATTATTCAGCTACAACTTAACTAGGCAATATTGTATCGATTCTCATGTCCAGAAGAAAGTCATTTTGCCTGCTCGTTCCTGCAGGGTTTCCTGGTGTCTTCTTCAGAACCACCTTAATTTGCAGGTATTGCTTTGATATTGATTTAGAAGTTGAGGAATCTTTCAGCAGAACAAGGACATACACTGTAACCACAGATTATTCAGTATTAGGGGTGTCTTTCATAGATTCACATGCCTGAATCATTCCCCATTGTCGAGATGGGAGTCCCCGGTACATAAAGATAGTAATGTCCTATTAGACATATAGAGAAATAGGCCTAAGGGCCTCACCTTAGTAACATATCCTTGTCCTTTTGTAGAAAGGACCAAACTCTAGAGAAGAGCCAATCAGCTATCACCTCCCTCTAGAACCCTTCTGGAAGGAGCCTCAGTCCCTTAGATTTTCTACCGCACGTCGTGCTAAGGGAGTCTCCTCTGAGCTCTGCTCAGTTTTCTCTTCTCAACTGGGTTTCTAGTGTTCTCTGGTACTATTTTTGTTTTCTGGACTAGAGTTACAAATATCTTCATGGCTGAGACACCAAAAAGGGTCTTTTTAGGCCATGTGGTTCCTGTGGGAAGAAAAGGCTGCATAGAGATGACCAACATAAAGACTATCTATATTGCCTGTATCCAGATCATTCTTCCAAAGATTGCAAGGTATTTCGTACCTTCTCCTCTAAAACCCTCAAAGATCATGAGGGATGTCTCCTAATCTGGCTTCAGAGATTGAAAGTTATTCCAGTATTGGAGCTTTCATAGATTAACATACCTGAATCATTTCCCCGTCGTCGAGACGGGAGTCTCTGGTATATAAAAAAGCAATGGTTAGCAGTATAGCTAACTCAAAAAAGGCCTTAGGCCCATTCCCTTTTGCCACCCATAACCTTTGTTATGTAAAAAAGGACCAAACTTTTCCCTTAGCCAATCAGAGTCACTCATCCTCTAGAACCCTCCTGAGAGAACCTTCTGCCCCTCAGATTTTCTACTGGCACATTGTGCTAGAGAGTCTCATTTGAGCTCTGCTCAAACTCTGGATTTCCAACTTTGTAGAAGCTTAATTTTCATTCTATTGCTTGTGGATTTGGGAATTGTATAATCTATTTCTCATCTACATCCTTGAGAATGTCTGGAAAGGAAAAAAAGGGTATTTTTAGAGCCTGTGCCACCTGCTCTAAAAAGAGACTATACACTGATGACCCAAATGAAGACTGCATTTACTGTCTTCATCCGGACCACCAAGCAAAGGATTGCAAGGTATGTCGCACTTTCTCTATCAAGACCCTTGGAGATTGTGAGTGACGCCTTTTGATTTGGCTTCAGAAGATCAAGGCCAGAAAGGAGGTGATTTCTAGTGATAGTGACCAGGAATCCTCCTCTTCGTCAAGGAAATCTCAGAAAAAATCAAGATCTCCTCAGGCTCATTCCTCAGGGGACCGTCCTGAGAAGGCCCTAAAAAAGACAAGTCGAGGGTCTTCACTTCAAAATCTCCTCAACCAAAACCAAAGGAGAGCAAAGGACACACTTTGAGAGAAAAAGAATCCAAAAGAGCCTCTTCTGAGCCTTCAAAGACACCACATTTGGCTCCAGCATCATTCAAGAAGCCATCCTCTAGTAATCCTGAGGAGAAAGTGAAAAAATTGACATCGTCGACGGGATCATCAATGAGTCCGTCGACGAAGAAGTCATCGTCTACGGCGACGACCACGGAGGTACAGGAGCTACCTTTGATTGCATTAGAGTCAGCGTCGACGGGAGCGTCGACGCCGGTAACATAGACGACGACATCGTCGACGACGGTGGTGATGACGGTAATGTCGACGACGGGATCGTCGTCGACGATGATGACAACGGGGTCGTCGACGGGAACGTCGACAACGATTACTATGTCGACGGCGGGGAGTGGTTCTTCAGCACTGTCGATGGCAACAACAGCTTCGTCGACGGTAGTATCGACGACGATCTTGTCGACGGGCTCGTCAACGAGACAAACTCCAGAAAAGCAGAAGAAGAAAATCACGCCAGCAGTGACTTCCCCGAGCAAGATTACTCCTCTGGTCCCGTCGCACCTTTTAGAGGAGGAAGAATCGGATGAGGATGATGGACACTTCAGGTATGCCACAAGCCCATCTGAACTCCACGTAAAATGTCAAGAAGATGATGATGAAGAATACCACGTCCTCTCACACCATCGCTACCAACAAGAGCCTCAGGAAGAGATGGTCGCGATGCTATCTTCAATGATGATGGATTTGCAATTCATGTTGGCGGATTATAAGAAGAGGTTTCCTCCATCAGGGCTCCCTCAGGACGTTCCACCTTCACGTCCTCGTTCTATTCCAGCCAATCCAGTCCGCAGTAGGGAAAGCCTACTAGGCACTGCTCTGCAGATATCTCAGGTCCAACAGCAGCAGGATCATGTGACAACAGATGATGATGACCACGAAGAAGGGGAGCTAACATAGCCCCACAGAGAATAGAATGACTATCCACTTCTCTCTCCACCATCACCCACCCAAGTACCAGAGGATTCTCCACCAGTAGATATTGGTGTATTCCACAACTTAATGGAGAGAGCTGCAAAGAGATTTCAGCTACCAATGAAAACAACTCAAGCAGAGTGTTTTCTTTATGAGTTTAAAAAGCCCTATCAAAAGTCAATCAGGTCCATACCAATCATTGACCACGTATGGAAGGAAGGGTTACAAGTAATGACGACCCCAGTGACGGTTAAACCAGTAATAGCGAGGCTGGACAAGAAATATAAGGCGCCTGCGGACGCTCCGGCGTGTTTATTAGGCCATCCTAAACCGGACTCTATCATTTCGCAGGCAGCGCAACAAAAGTCAAAAAATCCATCAGCACCTATTTCTGCACCTCCAGATAGGGAGGGACGGCGTTTAGACAGCGCAGGTAAACGATTCTCCGCGATGTCAGCTCTCCTGGTCAGAGCATCTAATGTCCTTGCCATCCTGGGCAGATATGACAGACAGCAGTGGTGCGATATAGCTCCATATGTCGACCTCCTTCCGGAAGACAGCAAGCAGGAGGCAAAGAAAGTTCTGCAGGAAGGGGAGAGAACTTCAGCTGAAGTTATTGATTGTGCTATGGACATAGCTACCACAGCCTTTCGTTCCCTAGGAGGAGCAGCAGTTTAAGGGGGACAGGGTTGGCTGAGGGCCACCGCCTTTAGACCGGAGGTCCAAAATAAGATTTTGGACCTACCTTTTGATGGGGAAGATCTGTTTGGACGTCTAGTGGATGAGACCCTTCAAAGTATTAAGAAGGACACTGATAAGGCGAAAGCTTTGGGTACGTTACAGTACAGAAAGGTGCCCTTTCGAGGCACCCGTGGAAGAGGCGAACCTTCGTATAGAGGTGGCTACCAGCAAGGAAGATACACATCCTATTCTTCCTCTTTGCAGCCTTACCGGAAGCAATATGGCCAGAAGCATTCTGGGGGCTACTCTAAGTCCACACCCAGAGGTTGAGGAGGTCGTTCTGGGAAGGATAACAATAAAAGACAATGACAACCTACAAGTTCCGGGTGCTTATCCTCCTACCCTGTCAAATGTTCCCCTGGGTGGAAGAGTAACTTATTATTTACAGCAGTGGCAGAAAATAATATCGGACAAATGGGTCCTCCACATAATAAAATTCGGACATACTCTGGAATTCCTCCACTTCCCTCCTCCTACGCCACCTACATATCAAGAAGTAAAACACCTGTCTCGGATGCGTCGGGAGATTCGGGCAATGCTCTAAAAGGGAACAATAGAACCGGTGCCGAACTCCCAAAAAGGACGAGGATTTTATTCCAGATTCTTCTTGATCTGAAAGGATGCTCTCAGATGGTGTCCAATCTTGGACCTACAGTCCCTAAATGCCTATCTCAAGAAACAGTCATTCAGAATGGTGACCCTCCAAGATATTCTATTGCTCTTAAACCCAGGACATTAGATGACCTCCCTAGATTTACAGGATGCATATTTTCATATCCCCATCCATCCGTCCCAAAGAAAGTTCCTTCGTTTTACAGTGTCCAAAGACCATTACCAATTCAAATTGCTGCCATTCTGCCTCAAATCTGCACCGAGAATATTTACAAAATGTCTGGCGCCAGTGGCAGCCTATCTAAGAAGACAAAAACATCAAATATTCCCATACCTGGGCGACTGGTTGGTAAAGGCACCATCGCAGGAGGCAGCTCACGCTTCGACCCCGGCTTGCATGGAGTTGTTTGCGAATCTGGGCCTGACCTTAAATGTGGAAAAATCATCTCTGCAGCCATCCATAACGATCAAGTTTCTAGTTGCGATCCTAGATACATCTCAAAACAAGGCATTCCCATCCATAGAGAGGCAATTTTGACTAGTATCTCTAGCCAAAGAATTCAGCAGAAGAAAGTCTCTTTCAGTCCGAAAATACAAATCGGTTCTGGGGACAATGTCTTTATGCACTCCACACATTCCCCAATGTCGTTTGAGAATGCGGCCGTTAGAAGAAGAGTTAGACCTTCAGTGGTGCCAAGCAAAGGGATCCTTCGAGGACAAAATCAAAGTCAGGCAACCAATGTTGAAGGCGGTAAAGTAGTGGACTCGCAGGAACAATATCTCGGTGGGTCTGTCCTTCCTGACCGAATCAGCTCCGTTAGTAGTTACCACGGACGCTTCTCTCGAAGGATGGGGAGCAGTCCTACAGGAGTTACAAGTCAGCGGCCGATGGAACAAACAAGAACAACACTTTCACATAAACCTATTGGAATTAAGTACAATAGGATTGGCATTGTTGGCCTTCCTGCCAAGAATAGAAAGGAGATCAGTGCTAGTGCGAACGGACAACACAACGGCAATGCACTACATAAACAAACAGGGGGGCACAAGATCTCTCTCTCTGTCAAAGGAAGCTCAAAAAATTTGGACCATCTTCCAGGAGCTGGATCAGGACACGCTGAGGACCATCTTCGCCAAGTGGGGATACCAATGGTGGATCTGTTTGCCACAGCCCAGAACAAAAAATGCCAGATATTTGCAAGCTGGCGTCACCAAAGGGGATCATGGGGGAATGCGTTCTCCATGGCATGTCAGGCGTATTTGCCTAAGCTTTTTTGCCGATTCCCCTCCTGCCACAAGTGCTCACGAAGATGAAAAAGGAACCGTGCAGGATGATACTAATAGCCCCTTCGTGGCCCAGGCAGCATTGGTTCGCAGAGCTGCTCCTTTGGTCAGAGACCGAGCCAATACGTCTACAGCCAATAGCAGCACTATTGACCATGGAGAAGGGACAAGTGCGGCATCCAGACCCGACATCACTGCAATTAGCGGCCTGGCTCCTGACTACGGAGAATTTCATAGCTTAAACATTCCGGCAGAATGCAGAGAAATCCTGGCAAAAGCAAGAGCTGACCGCACTAATAGGACGTGCAGGATGAAATGGAAAAGATTCTGCTTCTGGTGTCAGGAGAATGCATTGCATCCTCTGCGAGCAGAGGCGCATCAAATCATCCCATATTTACTAAAGCTGGCAAAATCTGGATTAGATGGGTTGAGTGCGTTACTGAGCGTGTAAACGCATCCCTACAATTGGGCACACTTAGAATGGTTCGTTGTAGCATACAACTGACTCCAGTAGATTCAAATGAAAGGTATCTTTTAATTTTCAAGAAGTCATTAAATGGTGTAATTCTTTACAGTTCATAAATCAAAGTTCATAGTATCGACGTTTTTCAATAATGCTTTTATCGTTGTCGGAAAAAGGATTTAACCAAAAAGATGCTCCAATGCATTTCGGGCCAGAAAAGCACTTTGTCGAGGAGCGCTGCGAATAAACACAAAATAACGCACTTATCAATATATATGCAATAGTTAGCAAAAAACAATCATACGAATTACGAATGCATGCAGTCAAAATGCGTTTAGCATCTGATTAGAAGGTGACTGATCGTGTTACCATAAGTGAAAGCATGCGTCATGGCAAGAAAGGTCCCCACCGAATTATCCACCTGATGTTTCCCTTCACGTCGCCCACCTTTCAATTAGTTCACGCACGTTCCTCTCACCCGTTTGAAAATGGACCTTTCTTGCCATGACTACAACTACAACGAACCATTCTAAGTGTGCCCAATTGTAGGGATGCGTTTACACGCGCAGTAACGCACTCAACCCATCAATAGTTTCACGACGCACTTGGACAGTTACGTCACCTACTGGAGCACCTTGAAACTAATGAACTTTCGCTTGATAGCCACCCTTTGAATCTTTCAACGTCATCACGCAGTGCGCCGTGCCAGCACTCATTGTCTTCAAAATCTGGATTAGCCCAGGCCTCAATTAAAGTGCATTTCGCGGCAATTTCTAGATACAGGAGAAGCTCAGTAGGTCCATCTCTGTGGTTGGAAAGAATTGTGAAACAATTCATGAAGGGGTTGTTTCGATTTTATCCACCCATTAGGCCTCCACCGCCTCTATGGCAACTGAACATTGTCTTATCACAACTGATGAAACCACCATTTGAGCCAATTCACAAAACTGATCTAAAATTCCTATCCTGGAAGGTGGCTCTATTAATAGCCATCTAACATCAGCCAGAAGGGTGGGAGAAATACAAGCCCTTACGACGCAAGAACCTTTTCTGCAATTCAGGGAAGACAGATTGGTGTTCAGAACAAATCCCAAGTTTATTCCAAAAGTACCAACGGATTTCCACTTAAATGAGCCATTAATCCTGAAAAAATTCTTTCCTCGACCATCTACGGCGGTGGAGAGGACTCTCCACACTCTGGATGTCCAGCGTTGCCTGAAATTTTATTTGCAAAGGACAAGACCTTTCAGAATATCTACACAATTGTTTGTGGCTTTTAGTGCCCCCAGGAAAGTTTTCCCGTTATCAAAACGGGGAATTGCACGATGGATCTCAAATGCCATTCAATTCTGTCATCAGGCGGCGGGGAAGCCATTACCAACACATGTTCGTGCACATTCCACAAGAGCGGTATCAACCTCTACTGCTCTATTTTCAGGCGTCTCTATTCAGGACATCTGCAGAGCAGCTACCTGGAGGAGTACGCATACCTTCACCAGGCATTACTGCCTGGATGCACATGCAAGAAGCCATGTAGTAGTGGGACAAGCTGTGCTGAGGAACCTTTTCCAATAACGGTGAACCTCCATTCTCATCCCTCCTTCCTTTGGTTGGTAAGAAAGGCACATTTTATTGTTGTATGATATTGGATATGTCATTTATGGGCGATATGTCTCTGTGTATTTTGATACAGTTACTACTATGTGCAAGTATCATGTGTTGCCTCTTTGTGAAAAGCAGGTGACAAAAACAAAACGTGCTATCATTTACTGCTCGCTATTCTGATTCAGGTATGTGAATCTATGAACGCTCCAATACTGGAGTAAGAAAACAAGTTACTTACCTGTAACTGTAGTTCTGGAGAACTACAGTTACAGGTAAGTAACTTGTTTTCATAGAGACCAGCTGGAATCTTCTGAAGAAAGTGAAGGCTCGTCAGTTTCTTCCAAATCTTCTCAGAAGAGACCAAGAGTGACTTGCCCCAGTATTGGAACTTTCATAGAATCAATGCTTTGTATCATTCCCCGTCGTCAGCCTGGGAGCCTCTGTAAATAGGAAATACCATAGCAGTATGTAGAAAAGAGAAAGAAAGGCCTAGGCCTCATCTCATTTTGTAGCATATCTACCTCTTTTTGTAAAAGAGACCAAAATTTTGCAACAACCAATCAGATTAGACTCACTCCATAGAACCCTCATCAGAGCCTCAGATTTTCTACCGCACGTTGTGCTAAGGTAGTCTCCACTGAGCTCTGCTCAGATTTCTCTTCAACCTTTGGATTTCAACTGTATTCTCTTCAGGAAGCTGTTTCCCCCTTTTTTTCATAATCAGACAAGAAAAAAAAAAGGGAGGCGTTAGGTGAATGACCCCTGACAAGATGGCATTTTTTGCCTGTATCCGGACCACAAGTTCTTGGTAAGATAAACATAAGGGTCCGTGAGGGCCGTCTTTTACCTGGTTCCAGAAGCTAAAATCTAGAACAGATACAGTCTCTAGTATGATAGTGATGAGGCCTTGTCTGCTGTGTCTTCGTGAAGATCTGAGAAGGAATACGATCTCACCCGGTTTCTGGTGAGCAGCACACTCAAAACGCCTTCAGAAGATCTCCCATGGGTCTGACAGGCGCAGTCCAACTAAATCTCCTCACTGAGGTGTAAAGGAGAGGATGGGACTTACAAAGGAAATTCCTCAAAAAGCCTCTAAAAAGACCTCCCGGGGATTCTGACAGGCGCAGTCCACCTGAATCTCCTCACCGAGGTGTAAAGGAGAGGAAGGGTCTTATAACAGGAGAAACTGGTGTGAGGAAGTCTAGCTGAAACCTCCTCTCTTCCTCAACACCGTCGACTACGATGGCACCGTCAACGACGATGGCCGTGTTGACGAAGACGGCGTCGACGACGATGACAGTGTCGACGATGGCAGTGTAGACGACACAGTCTACGACGATGGCAGTGTAGACGATACATACGACACCATTTACAATGGCAGTGTAGACAACAGCGTCTACGATGGTGGTGTAGACGACACCGTCTACGATGGCGGTGTAGACGACAGCGTCTACGATGGCATTGTAGACGACAGCGTCTACGATGGCGGTGTAGACGACAGCGTCTACGATGGCAGTGTAGACGACAGCATCTACGATGGCAGTGTAGACGACACAGTCTACGATGGCAGTGTAGACGACACCGTCTACGACGATGACAGTGTAGACGACACCGTCTACGACGATGGCAGTGTAGACGACACCGTCTACAGCGATGGCAGTGTAGACGATGTCTACATCGTCTATGACAACCATCAACTACAGCTTCGACGAATATATATATTTTTTTTAACTTCTGTGGCATCAACATCTCAAAGGCAGGGAGAACAGCCTGTGACAGAAGGGCATGATGTAGTTACAGTGCCAGATGATGATGATTCATCTGATGAGGACCAGAATGAGGGCCATATCCAAAATCCTGACACAGAATGGGACGATTATGTTATCCCAGATCCGGCTTCACCATCCTCGGACCTTGTGCATTCGCCTCCAGCGGACATAGGAGGCTTCCATAATCTTATGGAAAGAGCATATAAAAGATTTGGCCTTTCTGTTCCTGTGGTACAATCAGACTGTTTCCTCTATGATTGTAAAGAACCTTTCAAGAAATCTATTCGTTCCATTCCCATAGTAGAGCATGTTTGGAATGAAGGCAAGAAGGGGATGCAGTCTCCAGCTACTTTAACTCTCGTTCTACCGCGTCTGGAGAAAAAAAATATATAAAAGGCACCGGAGGACAGTCTGGTCTGTCTTATTGGTCAACCAAGACCGGACTCTTTTATTTCTCAGGCGACCCTAAGAAAATCAAGAAACCCGACGGAATCCCTGACTGCACCGCCAGACAGAGAGGGCAGGCACAGGGACAATGTAGGCAAGAGGTTTTCCTCTATGTCTAGCCTCCTTGTTAGGGCCTCGAACGCACTAGCATTTTTGGGACGATATGATCGCCAAATATGGTGCGATCTCTCTCCTTTCATTTATCTGCTTCTAGTGAGTGCCAAAGCAAAAGCGAGAAGATCCTGGAAAAAGGTGAACGATCGTCATCTGAGATGATAGATTGTGCAATGAACATTGCTACAACGGCTTTTCGTGCCTTGGCAGGTTCAGCGGT
This sequence comes from Lissotriton helveticus, assembly GCF_964261635.1. Classification (NCBI taxonomy): domain Eukaryota; kingdom Metazoa; phylum Chordata; class Amphibia; order Caudata; family Salamandridae; genus Lissotriton; species Lissotriton helveticus. The sequence continues at coordinate 352,009,970 of NC_136059.1, read as the reverse complement.
CCTGAGGCATCAAGGTTGGCTGAGATGTACCTGGTTTTGCCTGGAGGTGCAGAATAAAATTCTGGATCTGCCCTTCGACGGAGATGTGCTGTTTGGCAAGCATATAGATGATGCTTTACAAGACATTAAAAAAGCTACCGAGATGGCAAGATCTTTGGGCACACTTCAATATCGAAAAGTACCTTTCTGGGGTGCAAGAGGAGAAGGTTTCTCTAAATATAGGGGAGGTTATCCACATCGCTACTCCTCCTATTCACAATCCTTTCAATCATTCAAGCCTCAGTACTCTCAAAGGCAAAATCAATCGGCGTCTTTCTCTTGCCATTCTTCAAGAGGTAGACAAGGACGTACAGGGAGAGATACTTCTAAACGGCAATTGCGGCTTCCTCGCTCTGCCTACTGGTCCTTCACCCCTTGTAACACCGATGGGGGGCAGGATTACACATTTTCTCGATTGCTGGAAGTTCATAACAGATCGGTGGGTCCTGAATTTCGTTCAATTTGGTCATAGACTAGAACTCCAAAACCTTCCACCTCCCGGAGCTCCTCGTGCCACAGAATCAAAACACCTGCTTCTTCTCCATCTCGAAGTTTGTCAACTGCTCACCAAAGGAGCGATAGAACCAGTGCCTCTTTCTCAAAGAGGAAGAGGGTTCTATTTCAGGTTTTTCCTCATCCACAAGACGGAAGAAAAGTGGCGCCCAATTTTTGATCTGAGGAAGCTCAACACCTATCTCCTAAAACTCTCTTTTCAAATGGTCTTTCTTCAAAACGCCTTGCGTCTTACGTCTTCTAAATCCAGGGGATTCTGGATCTCCAGGACACATATTTCCACGTTCCAATCCACCCAGCTCACAGAAAATATTTACTCTTCACAGTAGCCAAGAGTACTGCTGTTCGAGCTCTGATCCGCTTCGCGGATATTCACAAGGGTGTTGGCCCCGGGAAGCAGCATTCCTAAGGAAACATTTGCTGGAAGTTTTCCTTTACCTAGACGATTGGGTGATAAAAGCTCCGTCTTCTCAAACATCGACAAGGGCAGTCGAAAGTTACATCCACCTGGGTCTGCATCTCAACAAGGAAAAATCAGTCTTTATCCAACCAGGAGGGTCCAGTTCCTGGGCTCCATTCTGGATACAAGAAGCTGCAAGGTTTTTCCTTCAGAAGAAAGACAGAAAAAGCTAATCTTCTCTGCCAACCATTTACAAAAGAGACGATCCCAGTCAGTTCGTCTATACAAGTTTTTCCTAGGATCAATCTCATCTTGCATACCGCGAATGCGCCCCTTGCAAGAACAACTGAACATGTGAGAGCGCCAAGTGGAAGGTTCTTTCGAGGACAAGATAAAGGTCACTCCTCTCATGAGAAAAGCAGCAGGCTGGTGGGCTATCAAGGAGAACATCTCGAGAGGTCTCTCTTTCAGAATGGCTCCATCCCCTCTGATTTTAACCACAGACGCCTCTATGGAAGGGAGGGCAGCTGTCTTACAGAACCTCCAAGTGAGCAGTCACTGGGACGCAGAAGAGCGTTTTCTTCATATCAATCTTTTAGATCTCATAGCGATTTGCCTAGCCTTGCAGGCTTTCAGGCCGAAAGTTCAAGACGCAACCGTGCTAGTCAGGACGGACAACACAACTGCCATGCATTACATAACCAAGCAGGGAGGTACGAGGTCTCATCTGCTCTCGAAAGAAGCCCAGGGAATATGGGAAGGGGCAATGCTCCACAATGTCGTTCTTTCAGTGGGACATCTACCAGGCACTCTCAACACAACAGCAGACACCTTGAGTCATCTGAAATCGGCCTGTCACGAGTGGGAATTCGATCAAGACATTCTGGAGGAAGTGTTTCAACGCTGGGGAACGCCAACAATAGACCTGTTTGCAACTCCAGAAAACAGAAAATGCCGACTCTATGCAAGCAAGGATCACCATCGAGGGACGCTGGGAAATGCTCTTTCGATGTCTTGGTTAGGCGCATTTGTTTACGCCTTTCCTCCAAATCCCCTAATCCCACGGCTTCTCAGGAAAATAAAGATGGAACCTTGCAGGATGATCTTAATAGCACCAGCGTGGTCTCGCCAATTCTGGTTCACGCAACTTCTCCTGCTTTCTCAGGTCCATCCATTTCACCTATGTCTCATTCCATCTCTATTAACAATGTCCCAGGGACATGTGGTACATCCAGATCCTAGTTCTCTCCATTTAAAGGTCTGGCTCCTGAGCACAGAGAGTTCCACAGCTTAGCTATCCCTCAGGAATGTAGGGAGATATTAACTCAAGCTTGTGCACCAAGTACAAACAGAACCTATTGTGCTAAATGGAGGTGCTTCTGCCTGTGGTGTCATCGTGAACACATCCATCCATTCTCTTCAGCTCCTCATCAAATATTGCCTTACATTCTATCGCTGGGTAAATCAGGCTTTTTCTCATTCTTCCATCAAAGTACATCTGGCAGCTATTTCAAGATTCAGAAGAACAGCTTCTGGTCCTTCTCTCTGGTCTGCTAGAATTATCAAACAGTTCCTAAAAGGTCTTTTCAGGGTTTTTTCCTCCAGTGCTGCCACCACCTCTGGCTTGGAATCTCAATCTGGTTCTGGCTCATCTCATGAGACCTTCATTCGAGCCTATCCACAGGGTAGACTTAAAATTTTTGTCTTGAATATTAGCTCTCCTTTTAGCCCTCACTTCAGCTAGGAGAGTAGGAGAGTTGCAAACTCTATCCATTTTAGAACCTTTTCTACAGTTGAAAAAGGACAGGGTGTTTTTAAGGACCAATCCAAAATTTAGTCCAAAGTTCCCTTCGTATTTCCATTTGAACGAACCAGTGGTTCTAAAGTAATTCTTCCCTCGACGAACATCCCCTGCAGGAAGGTCTCTACATTCTTTAGATGTCCAGAGAAGTCTCAAATTAGATCTTGAACGCACAAAGGATTTGAAGAAATCATGTCAACTTTTTGTGGCTTTTAGTGCACCTCAAAAAGGCCTTCCGCTCTCAAAACAAGGAATCACACGCTGGATTTCAAGTGCAATTCATTATTGCCACCAAGCGGCAGGAAAGTCGCTGGAGAGACCTGTACGAGCTCACTCCACAAGATCAGTTTCATCTTCGGCAGCTCTCTTCGCTGGAGTCCCTATAAAAGACATTTGTAGGGCGGCTACATGGAGCAGTGCCCATACATTCACAAAGCATTACTGCCTGGACTCTTTCATAAGGAGCGAAGCGGCAGTAGGACAAGCAGTCCTGAGGAATCTTTTCCAATGAGAGGTGAGCTTTCCCTTCTATCCCTCCTTCCTATGATTGCACATTTTGTATCACATAATATTTCTGATGTATTGTTACAAGGTATATGATTGTCATATGATGACGGTTATGCAGAGATATTGTAATACTCATGTAGCAAAATGTTCACTGGTGACTTACTGCTAGCTACTCTGATGCAAAGCATGGCAATCTATGAAAGTTCCAAATCTGGGGCAAGAAAAAAAAGTTACTTACCTGTAACTTTGGTTCCCCAGTATTGGTAACTTTCATAGATTCCCATGCGCCCACCCTCCTCCCCTGGGAAAGCTCAGCCTTCAGCAAAAGTGGTTACTGATACACAACGGCTGCGAAAATGGCTGCGAAAATCTGAGGCTCTGAGGCTCTCATGAGGGTTCTATGGGGTGAGGCTAATCTGATTGGTTGTTGCAAGATTTTGGTCTCTTTTACAAAAAGAGGTAGATATGCTACAAAAGGAGATGAGGCCTAGGCCTTTCTTTCTCTTCTCTACATACTGCTATGGTATTTTCTATTTACCGAGGCTCCCAGGCTGACGACGGGGAATGATACAAAGCATGGGAATCTATGAAAGTTACCAATACTGGGGAACCAAAGTTACAGGTAAGTAACTTGTTTTCTTCTCCTGGTTTTCTTGATACTGGCCCTTCCACACAGCCTCCTCAAAAGAAGACACTGAAAAAGTCTTCAGAGGTCCACTCTAAGGTGGTTTCATCGAAGGTGTCCTCTCAGGAAGTTCTCACCTTCAAGAAGCCAACTTCGACTCCGTCGACGACGACATCGTCGACGACGGCTTCAACGACAAAGACAGCTGTTTCTTCAGTACAGTATGTCACTACGTAGACTACTACTGTCGCAACGTCGATGGCAACATCGTCACTGACCACGTCGACGACTACGACCCCACCGTCGCCGGCAGGTAAGACTGTGTCGTCGACGATAAGCATCAAGATGACACCGTCGACGACGAAGCAGTCGTGGACGCTGCGCTCGCCGACGACTAACCAGCTCGATGACGAAGACCTCATAGTCGACGTCAACGAAGACACCGTCTACGCGAGCAACGTAGACGAGGACGCCGTCGACGAGATCTGCAGCGACACCAGTATCGACGACGGCACCATCGACGATAACACCAATGACTACAACATCCGTCCACGCCTCGTAGTCGACTACCACTCCGTCGATGGGCTCGTCGATGACTATGGATCCAAGTTTGAAGAGCACATATGTGCATCTCAGTATCACAAAAAAGACGCTAACGCCGGATTTAACATCACCAAGTAGAGTCCAACCGCTGCCTCCAGCATGTCTACTTGAGGAGGAGGATTCAGATGAAGGGGACATGTTCCAAATTGCGACAAGCCCCTCTGAGCTCAATGCGAAATATCAGGAAAGTTCAGATGAAGATGAGGAACAGGAGGAAGAATATCATCCACCTCCTCCACCAATGGTTTGCCTTCCAGCCTCTTTAGTCTCAGACTTACAATACCTCAGCAGTATATCTCTCTCACCAAGAACACGGCCTCCACCTTTAAATTTACAGCTGGATCCAGTCAACTTATCACATCCTTCGTCTACCGATGAAGACGAGGAAGAAGACCAGCATGAAGAGGGACAGCTTCAATCTAACCACGATGAATGGGATGACTAGGTCATTCCCTGCCATGCTTCTCCAGTACAGGCACAAGCGGACTCGCCACCCGGAGACATTGGAGGGTTCCATAATGTCATTGATAGGGCAGCTCAACGTTTCCAAATCCCCATGGTCTCTCTCCAGCAAGAATGCTTCTTATATGATTTTAAGGAGCCCTTCAAAAAATCAGTGAATTTGATACCTATTATAGAATACCTGTGGGGACAAGGTGTTGGAAGTGATGCAGAACCCTTCCTCAGTACCTCCGGTAGTTCCTCTCTTAGACAAGAAGTATAGAGCGCTTGATACTGCGCCAGCTTGTTTAACAGGACATCCCAAGCCGGACTCTGTGATTACACAGGCAGCTCAAAAGAAGTCCAAAAATCCTTCTGCCCCCATTTCAGCTCCGCCAGATAAAGAAGGCCGAAGGCTGGACAATATTGGGAAACGTTTCTCTACAATGTCTGCTCTGACAGTAAAGGCGTCCAATGCCTTAGCGCTTTTGGGACGTTACAACAGACAGTTATGGGCAGACATAGCCCCTTATCTAACGACCTTGCATGAGGAATCGAAGGAAGAGTCGTAGAAAATATTACTCGAAGGGGAACGCTCAGCGTCCGAAATAATAGAATGCGCGATGGATATCGCAATAACTGGATTTCGCCAACTTGCCGGGCAGCTGTTTTGAGACAGCAAGGTTGGCTGAAGGCAACTTCCTTTCGTCAGACGAAAATCTTGGATATGCCTTATGATGGCCAGTTTCTCTTTGGACCTCAGATCGATGAGGCGTTGTAGAGTATAAAAAAAGGACACGGACACGGCCAGAGCGTTGGAACTCTCCAATACAAAAGTCCGTCCTTTCGTGGCTCAAGAGGGAGAGGACAGTCCTCTTACAAGGGGGATAATCAATATCGGTCATCAAACTCTTCGGGGCAGCAACATCGGCCACAGTTTCAACAGCAGCACCAACAATCTTCGTATGGCAAAACGTCCTTTCAGGGTAAAGGCCAACGAAAGGACAATGACCTTTCCCTTTGGCCAGTCTCCAATTCCTCTGTGCCCTCAAAGATTGGAGGAAGAATTTGCCATTTCCTAGAAAATTGGAAGAAAATTACCACGGACCGGTGGGTTCTACAATTAGTTCAATTTGGCCATTCATTGGAGTTCCTTCACATACCTCCCCGAACTCGTCCCCGACCTATGCTTCACAAAAATCTGCATCTGCTTCACCGAGAGGTCTCTCTTATGTTCCAGAAAGGGGCGATAGAAAAAGTCCCTCTGTCCCAACGAGGGAAAGGATTTTATTCCCGCTTCTTCCTAATTCAGAAGAAGGAAAAGAAGTGGAGGCCAATTTTAGACCTCAGAGCCCTCACCAAATTCCTAAAAAAGCAGTTGTTTCGTATGGTAACGATCATCCAGGAGGACTTACAGCTCCTAGGTATGCAAGATTACATGGCATCCCTGGATCTTCAAGATGCTTATTTTCTCATCCCAATTCACAAAAATCACAAAATAATTGTATGATTTGCAGTAGCGGGCAGACACTTCCAGTTTTGTGTCCTTCCTTCCGGACTCAAGTCTGCACCTCACATTTTTACAAAATGCCTCTCTCCAGTGGCTTCATATCTCAGACAAAAGCACCATCAAGTTTTTCCATATCTGGAGGACTGGCTGATCAAAGCTCCATCCCTAGAAGACACATCCAGGTCTTCCAATGCTTGTTTGCACCTTTTCAATCGTTTAGGACTCGCACTCAATCGGGAAAAATCAGTTCTCTTCCAGGGATCCTCATCAAAGTCATAAGCACTGAATATTTCCACCCATGTGCGGGACCCCGGAAACAATATAAAAATATATATGGAAAAACATATATATCTAGCTCCACATATATGTATGTACATATATCATTTTTTCTCACACAAATGCAGCCCCAAAACTGAGGCTAAACAATGTAATCACTCATACATGCACAGAAATTAGCAAGGAAATCAAAACCACATTAGGTCCAATAGCCCTTGAACTTTGTGTTTTAATGAGTAAAAACACTCATAAATCCTGAAAATTGCTAATAAATAGACATTGTTAGCCACAGGCTGCTTTGAAAAGCAATAACCTAGAAAATGAAAGCATTTTCAACAAAAACTGGCACCGTGCCTTTAAGGCAGCCATGACCCCAGGCATCCCATCATGCCTCAGGGGTGACAGTTAGGTCAGTTGTTCTTTGCATAGCCCTGAAGTCAGGGCTCAACCATAAGTTAGAAACGCACAAATCTCATTTACCTGGGGAGGCGGGTGGGTTGCCTATGACTTTGATGAGGATACCCCTGGAAGAGAATATATGTTTTTACATATTTATTTTTATATTGTTTCTGGGGTCCCGCACATGGGCGGGAATATTCAGTGCTTATGACTTTGATGAGGATACCCCTGGAAGAGAACTAGGATTACAGGTAAGTAACTTATCCTCCTCTACCTTCTCAACGTATGAATTTGCCTACACTCGACACAGAACTGAGAAAAGCTTTTCCATCACAGGAGAGAACGGAAAAGCTAGTGACACTGGCTGTTCTCGTAGCCTCAAAGAGAACCTTAACGGTTCGCCTTTTCAAGTCCCTACTCGGAATGATGTCATCATGCATCCTACTGGTTCCTCACTGCCGCCTAAAAGAGGCGCCCTCTCTAAGAGGCACTCTCAGCGCAATGGGTCCAATGCACAGGGTCATTCAACGATCCCATAAAGATTACTCCTGAAATTGTCAAAGCTCTGCAATGGTGGATGTCTATTCGAAATCTTTCTCAAGGCTTGCCCTTCTTACTTCCGGCTTCGCCTCATGTCATCACAACGGACGCCTCTCGGGGAGGCTGGGGAGCTTTCCTCCAAGAACTGCAGATAAGCGAAAAGTGGCCCCCTCCGAAAAAGGGCTTCATTTAAATCTCAAACTGCGGGCGGTCTTCCTCGCCCTTCAAGCCTTTCTCCCAAGAATCAAGAACTTACTAGTGCTCGTACGTATGGACAATACCACAACGATGCACTATCTCAACAAAAAAGGAGGGACTCTCTCTCGCGAATCACAGAAAATCTGGAACTGGTTAATCCTGCACAATATCTCACTTCGGGCGGAATATGTCCCAGGCACGGACAACGTTCTAGCCGATTCACTAAGCTGACAACACACAACGTCTCACGAGTGGGGCTGGATCAAGAGACCCTCAACCAAGTATTCTCTCAATGGGGTACTCCTCTGATCGACCTATTCGCCACAAAAGACAACGCCAAACGCCAACACTTTACAAGCTGGCATCCCCAAAAAGGATCTCTAGGGAATGCATTTTCGATAGCATGGTGCAACGTCTTTGTGTACGCCTTTCCGCCATTTCCAATGATTCCCAGAGTACTCAGGAAATTGAAAGCGGAGCCCTGTACACTCATTCTGATAGCCCCAACCTGGCCACGCCAACATTTGTTCACAGAACTCCACCGTCTGTCTCTAGAACCACCAATGCGATTGAAGCAGTTTCCATCCCTCCTCTCGATGAGCAACAGGCAAGTCCAGCATCCGAATCTGGCATCACTCAGATTATCCGCTTGGCTCCTGAGTTCAAGGAATTCCAGAATTTAGATATTCCGCCAGATTGTGGAGCCTTTCTGGCACGGGCAAGAGCAGATAGTACCAACAAAACATATTCTTTGAAATGGAAGAGGTTTTGTATTTGGTGTAAGACTCAGAAGATACATACCTTTTCTTCTTCTCCAGAAAAAATACTGCCTTACCTTTATCTAGCAAACTCTGGCCTTGCTCATGCTTCCATCAGGGTCCACTTGGCGGCCATATCCCGTTACAGGAGATCTACTACAGGTCCTTCTCTCTGGTCTTACAGATTGATCAAACAGTTTCTTAAAGGTCTCTTCAGGACTTTTCCACCCGTGAAGACTTTACCGCCTACCTGTCAACTTAACACAGTCCTTAATCGGCGCATGAAGCATCCCTTCGAACCGGTACACAGGGCTGATCTGAAATACTTCTCTTGGAAGACCGCACTCCTTCTTGCACTTACTTCGGCAAGACGCGTTAGTGAGCTCCAAGCTTTCTCAATTCAGGAGCCCTTTCTCCAATTTAGGCAAGACAGGGTAATATTGCGAACAAATCCAAAATTTGTACCAACAGTCCTGTCGGACTTCCATCTCAATGAGCCTGTTGTCCTGCGCTCTTTCTTTCCAAATCCTCAGACCGCAGCAGAAAGAATGTTACATTCTCTGGACCTTAAACGCTGTCTGAAATTTTATAATGAGAAGACAAAATCCTTTCGTAAATATAACCAACTTTTTGTAGCTTACAGTAGACCCAGGAAAGGTCTTCCACTCACTAAGCAAAGTATTTCTCGCTGGATCTCTGCAGCGATTACATTCTGTCACGATCGGACAGGACAACCCCTGCATTCTAAAGTACGAGCCCATTCTACTAGAGCGATGTCTACATCCATGGCGCTGTTCACAGGAGTACCAATCATAGACATTTGCATAGCGGCAACATGGAAGTCGCCACATACCTTCACCAGGCATTACTGCCTGGATACAGAACTCATGAAAGTTGCTGCTGTACGACAAGCAGTACTTTGTAATCTGTTTCAATAGAGGTGAGTCTTCTTTTCATCCCACCATCCTTTTTCCATGTACGCACATTTCTTTATTGTATTGTTTGATGGTATTACTGCTTATAATAGAATGTTTCTATTGGTCACTTGATATGTTATTATCTGATGACTTGTATATTCTATACCATCCGAAATGTGCTTATCATTGCTTGCAACTCTGATTCAGGCATGTGAATCTATGAAAGACACCCCTAATACTGGATAAGAAATGCGTTACTTACCTGTAAATGCAGTTATCCGGTATTGGTGTCTTTAATGGATTCACATGCAACCCTCCCGCCTCCCCTGGAAGGACTCATCTAATTCTCTCAGTGATGTACTTGTTTAGCACGGTGCTTCCGAAAATCTGAGGAACTGAGGCTCCTTCCAGGAGGGCTCTAGAGGGAGGTGATAGCTGATTGGCTCTTCTCTAGAGTTTCGTCCTTTCTACAAAAGGACAGGGATATGTTACTAAGGTGAGGCCCTTAGTCCTATTTCTCTATAATTCTAATAGAGCATTACTATCTTTATATACCGGGGACTCCGATCTCGACCACTGGGAATGATTCAGGCATGTGAATCTATGAAAGACACCAATATTGGATAACTGCAGTTACAGGTAAGTAACGCATTTCTTACTCACTGCCTTCTGGCCTCATATTTGGTTGCTTGGACCTTTCATATTAAAAAGGTTGCAAATTAGATTTGGCACAGTGTTGTCTATCTATTGCCAGTCACTCTGCGTGTGATAATGTGAATGTTTTAGGATACCCCCCTCTCCACCATGACACTACAGTGGACATTCCGTACAGGGTGCAGCTAGAGAAGGAAAAGTCAGAGTCTTGTTTTGTCCTGGACTTCTTCCTACTAGCACACACGCAGAACCAGTGATGCCCAGTGTCCTGAATCAAGGACGCAAAGCCTTTAGGGAACCCTCTGCAGCCAAAATAAGGATACCCAGGGTGGAGAAAAAGTACAAACATACCTCCAAAGACACAGCATACATCAGTGGCAATGTGGTGGCAGACTTATCATCGTTGCCACTGCACACAAAAGGGACAATGCTCCCACTACCTAGTCTTACTCCCCCACGAGACAGAGAGAACAAGAAGATGGAGAAAGATGGAGATGGTGGCTCGTAGAATGGAGACATTGGCGGCCACCAAATGGCATATCGCTAGCTCAGGCACTTTTCTCAGCAGGGATGGCCACCAGCAGTGGGACGATATGCAAGAAGTGATGCAGCACTGCCAAGAGCAGTACCAAAACAGGGCAAAGAGGCTCATCCAGGAGGGAAAGGTAATTTCCAATATATGGCTAAAATCTGCACTTGATGCAGTAGATACAGACAGCTCTGTGAAGGCAGCACCCTACAGTCGCATGCATTTTTGAGAGTCTCAGGATTTAAGCAGGAAATGCAAGTGGTAGTCCTAAATATGCCCTTAACAGGCAAATCTTTTTTGGGCCAGCAGTGAATGAGTCACTTTGCAGAAGATGAAGGTTGGCATTGAAACTGTGAATATCATGGGATCTCTACAATCCAGAGTGTCCTTCTCAGGAGAAACAGCACAAAGAAGAAGACCACTGTCTAGAGGGGGGCCACAAGGAGTCTCTCCCCACGCCAGTTTTGTGCAAAATTCGAGCTCACAAAGCACACTATCTCAGTGTAAAAACATAATCACATCAAGGTTGCCATTGCAAAGAAGAGCTAGGGGAAGATGTACTTCTCCACGAGAATCAATGCATTTAAGCAAGTTACGTGTCATTGGCCACCTAACCTCCACCACCCGCATTCGGCATACGTATGGGGTAGGATCTTAGGTTTTTTCCAGAAATGGCAAAAATCACACTTGATATATGGACTTGAACGTCATCCGGCATCTCTATTGTGTGGAACTGTTAAGATCTCCTCCAGTCATAAGACCAAAAACAAGATCTTGCAACAAAGAAGAGATGCTGCAGCAAGAGATCAAATACCTATGCAAAAACCTAATAGCAGAACAGAAAAATCAAATCTGTCTACTTCCTGTCACCCAAAAGAGGTATAACACCTAGACCCATTCTATATCTGTGTGACTTGAACAGATTCATGAAATCGAATGGTTGCAAATGAACACACTCTAGGTGATTATTTAATGGTTGCAGAAGGGAGACTACGTATCAACAACAGTTCTCAAGGCTGCCGACCCGCCAGTGAACAAAATACACAAGACGTTCCTTAGGGTCATCATGGACAAGGTAACTATCAGTTTAGGATCCTGCCTTTTGGGATAAAACCTGCGCCACGGGTATTCGCCCAGTGCCTTACTGTAGCACTGAATTATCCCAAAAAGTGTTGGGTGGAATCCTTTTTTTTTTTTTTTTTTTTTTTACAGAGTTTTATATACCGCAAACTTGACCCGAATCAGGTATCAGAGCACTTTACATAGCACCAGTTGCATTACATGAGGACACATTCTTTTTTGTTAGGCACGGGGAGATTAAGTGATTTGCCCAGAATCACAGGATGTTAATCTTCATTGCCGAGACTTGAACCCAGTTCCCCAGATTTGAGGTCGACTGCCATAGCTAGTAGGCCAACTCCTCTCTTGAATTATTCTCAACCACTGGTAATTATTCTGGCCGCATTCTAGTCCATCTTCATTTTGCACACCACGCCACCTCAATTTGGGCCCAGCTATATGCAAATATGTCTTGACCATGCTCCAGTAGAACAGTCAATCCCTGGTCCCCCTGAACCGATACACAAGTGGCTGACACTAGTTGTTGCAGTTGACGTCCTAAGTGCGACAGGTATGTCCAGACATGGGTCCCTGCTCACTGTGCCATAGGATTCCATCTACACCATACTGCTGAGCCCCAAGTAGGGCAAAACTGATCTGGGGTTGCTTGTGGTCCCTTTCTGGAGGGGTCCTTGCTTGGCTGTTTTGGACGGATTGTTTCCATGAGGAGCAGGGTTGGTATTGATTTGCATAAGACCCGTCTTTGTGTAGAGTCGTATGGTGGTCAGACAATAATGGACTGGCATGCAACCGGAGTGATTGTCAGTAGCTGGAATTAATTCAACCATTACGGTCATCACATTGTTTCAGTAGTTGTTCACACTTGAGAAGACAGGGAATACACGTTTATTCTTCAAAAGATTACTGGCTAGTACAGGTAAGATAACTCACACAATGGCAGAATGGCATGAAGACGCTCCACAAATTGTGATTTTTTTTTTTCCCCCTAAATATGGAGAATCATCACCAGAGAGAAACGATGTTTCTTATAGATACTTCTAACTGCAGATTCCTCACTTTGTGTAAATATACCCGGGTCCCAGACTGGATCCGGAAAACTCAAAAAGCTGTGCTCATCTGCGTTGACTCCATTCTTCTCTGGGAGTGACAATTGGAGCCGCATGTAAGCCCCACCCATATGCGCTGACAATTGTTTTCTTCAAGATTTTCCTGTGTGCAAGGGAACATGTCAGCCCCTTAAACTACAGGGTTTAAACCTTGTAGGGACAGTAGCAAACAGATGTCTGTGATTGATTCCCATGAGGTGTGCCTCTGGTGCTTGCATTTGATCCACGACTTAACACCTGTGACAACTGCATCCAGATGAATCTAAAAGTCATCAGTGTGGAAACACGCGATGGTCCTTCCTCTCTTAAAGAAACCTAATGCGGATCCAGCTGACCCCTCCAATTTTCGACCGATCTCTCTCATCCCTGTTTTCTCTAAGATATTAGAAAAACATGTGAATCAACAACTTACACAGTCTGTGTTAAGAAATAAAATCTTGCACGCATCCCAATCAGGATTTAGAGCTGGATACTCCACAGAAACTACTCTTCTGGGAGTTACCGAAACACTTCGCCAGCTCCTTGATAAAGGGGAAATGGCGGCGCTTATCTTGTTAGAGCTAAGCGCTGCCCTTGATGCAGTGTCTCACCCTACTCTAATAAAAGTTCTTCAGTCACAGGGATTTGAGGGCTCAGCCTTGGAGTGGATCAAAGATTTCCTTACGGGCAGAACCTTTCAGGTCTTTTCGTCTCTTGCGAATTCTAAAACGTATAAATCCCCCTATGGTGTACCACAGGGCTCGATCTTGAGCCCTATGTTGTTCAATCTTTACGTAAGCCCTTTAGCCACCATTGCAGAAGAAGCTGGGTTGTCTATCTTTTTATATGCGGATGACACCCAGCTTCTCTTCTCTCTATCTGCTAATGATGCTTCTAAACCATCATCCTTACAGACTGGGTTGAATAAAATAGCCAGTTGGATGCATACCAACTGGCTAAAATTAAATGGTGAAAAAACTGAGGTTTTAATCTTGGGTAAAGATAAACATATCTGGGGCCCACGTCATTGGCCTCTAGAAATGGGTACACTTCCCCAGCCAGTCCAAACTGGGGATAGTGATCGACGATCAACTGTCCATGAAGCAGCAAGTAACCAAGACAGCTTCTATCTGCTTTACCATTCTGAGGTGGCTCCGGAAGATACTATGGATGCTGCCAGGTACTACTCCAAGAACTGTAATCCAGGCCCTGGTGAAGTAGTGCAGAATTCATCTGTGAGATTGTTATGTCGCGTACCCAAAACATCCTCCATTTCAGGCTCTTTGCGGGACTTACACTGGCTAAGAATCGAGAAGCGGACTACATTCAAGGCCTTATTCTACATGCTTAAAATTAAATCGGGCACTGCTCCCCATTACTTATGTTCTTTGGTCTAGAAGCCTGCCGGTAATTCCATCAGCTCCAATACCCATTGTGAAGCGCTGGCGGCTTTCTTCCTGGAGAAGGTCCAGACCATCTATAGGGCCTTTCCCACTACTGCACAAACCAGCACGGGGCCACCCATCCTGTCGGATCAGGTGGTGTTAGACTCTCTCCCCTGTCTCTCTTTGGAGTCTTACACGGCCTTGGCTCTTCGAGTCAAGTCTGGGTCGCCGGCTGACCCGCTCAAGCCACTCATGTTCAGAGACCAGACTTTTGCTCGCCCGGTCTGCGACTTAATCAACATGTCGCTATCATCTGGCCAGGTGCCTTTGAAATGGAAGCATGCGGTAGTAATGCCCATTTTGAAAAAACCATCTCTCGACCCCACAAAATCGGAGAACTACCGCCCGATTTTGCTTCTCCCGTGGCCAGCCAAACTCGCGGAGGTGCATGTTAACACCGCCCTCACTGATCATCTGTCGCGTGCCAACATTCTGGACGATACCCAGAATGGTTTTCGGGCTGGCCACAGTACGGAGACAGCATTGTTATTTATGGTCGAGCACCTGCGGGCAGTTCTGGACGCAGGTCAAACGGCGGCGCTTGTTTTGTTAGATCTAAGCGCCGCCTTTGACACGGTCTCCCATGAAATTCTCCTGCAGCGTCTTGAGGAGATAGGGGTGACCGGTACTGCACACCAGTGGTTTCGTTCGTTTCTCAGGGATCGTTCCTTCTGTGTGGCGTCCCCGCCCTATCAGTCCAAATGTCATCCTCTGTCTCTTGGAGTCCCGCAGGGTTCCTCGCTGAGTCCCACGTTGTTTAACATCTACGTGAGGCCGCTGGCTGAGGTTGTGAAGCTCTGTGGTATGACCATGGTGTCGTACGCAGATGATACCCAGCTAGCGGTCACGATCAGCGGGGACTCCGGGGTGGATGCCCCAAGATTCAGAGAAGGACTTCGGGCGGTAGCGGGTTGGATGACGTCCAACTGTCTCCAACTAAATGCCAAAAAAACGGAGGTGATGGTCTTTGGGAAGTGGACGGACCTATGGGGAGACACTTGGTGGCCTCCTGAGCTGGGTCCCACCCCCACTCCGGTTGCGGAGATCAAAAATCTGGGGGTTTGGCTGGACCCTTCCCTCAATTTTGTTGGCCACACCAAAAGGACGGCGGCGTGCTGCTTCGGCATCTTGCGCAATTTGAGACCTGCCCTTAAGTATTTCGATGCCGCAACTCGTCAACTTGTGGTACAAGCAACGGTTCTGGCTCGGCTGGACTATGCCAGCTCCCTTTTTATTGGGTTAAACCAGGCCGAGCTGACCCGACTTCAAAGAGTGCAGAACGCAGCGGCCAGAGCAATCGTAGGTCTTCCTAGGTTTTGCTCGGCCGGTCCAACTTTGCGAGCCCTGCACTGGTTACCCGTTAGGCAGCGGATCCACTTTAAAGTGCTGTGCATATCTTTCAAGATTCTGAAGGGCCTGTCGCCTCCCTTATTGCGCCAACTTTTGTGCCCTTATATCCCGGGCCGCACTCCGCGTTCGCTGGACCAAGAATTAGCGGTAGCCCCTCGGTTCAAACTCAGTCGGGCGGGGGGTCGCTCTTTTAGGGTGCGGGCAGCCTCACTCTGGAACGCTCTCCCCTTGAAATTCCGGACTCTTGGCGACTTGCTTTCTTTCCGCAAGGCCGCTAAAACTCTTCTGTTTTCCCAGTTATGTTAAAATCTAAATCCCCCATTTTTAATAACATTTTCTGTTTCCTGTTGTGTTGTGTTCGCCACCTTGTCGATGCGCCGGGACGCTCCTTCGCTGGAGCAGCCGTGCGCAATATAAATAGCACTAACATAACATAACATATCATCCGACTCGTTTGCTTAGATCCTCTTCCCAAATTTTCAGTTCCAAGATTTAAATTAGCACGCATGGGAGGACACTCTTTTTCTTATCTGGCCCCTGTGCTATGGAATTCACTCCCGTGTCTGCTTCGGCATGAAACCAACCACAAAAGCTTTCGTAAAAACCTTAAGACCTGGTTGTTTAATCAGTAAATCTCGTCTTTCTGTTGCATTTGTCCTTGGCGCCGGAAAACCTCCGGGTAGCTCCTCGCCCTATAAATTTAATTTAATAATAATAATAATTGTGAGGCTTCTTGGCCTGCTAGCCTCTTGCATCCTGCTTGCGATCCATGCCTGGTGGCATTTGTGATCTCTGAAGTGCAATCTGAAACCTCAAGGGAACCTGTCAGACTCCATCCAGTTGTTGGAGGAGATTGCAAATATTCTGCAGTGGTGGCTGCTTGACTGCAATTGGACCAGCAGCAGACTTCTCTCCATACCTCACCCAGAGTTGATGGTGGTGACAGGCGCTTCATCAGAGGATTCTGATGTCCTGTGGAGATTCACCTCATCAGTTTGCTCGACTTGTAAATGATGTTCTTGGGGTTGGAGGCCTTCCTGCCCACCATCAAGAGGACGCTACAACAAGTAGGGCAGTTTGGGTAGCTGGATCCTTATCTAGGAAGCTCTTCATCTCTGGAACTGGCTGAATAAGTAGAGCATTTACCTGGTGATTCCCCACCTGGCAGGATCTATAAATGCCATAGTGCAAACTCAGTCAACACTGCCTGATGGATAAAGAATGGCAGTTCACCTGGATGTGGCGTAGGGCATCTTCCAATAATGTAGTCGAGTGGACTCCTGCATGTCTTTCCGGCACTACCCGTCCTGCCCCGAGTTCTGAAGAAGATCAGGAATGACCAAGCCCAAGCCATCGCAGTGGCTCTCGATTGGGTCAGGAGAGCATGGTACTCAGTACTTCTGGACTTGAACATCTGTCCTCTGACCAGCCTGCCACTTCAGGCACTCCTTCGGTAGCAGCAGCAGGGCAGTCATCCTAGCAGCCAGGTGCATGTCCACAAAATATGTGTATGCCGGGCGCTGGGATACGTTCATGGCTCAATGTGGTACCCGCCATACGGACCCATTGCAGACCAAATTGTCTGATGTCTTGTTTGTTTTGTCCGTGGCTCAGCAAGGACTTGTGGGCACTGTTAAAGTTTATTTCTCAGCCCTTTCATGTTTGTTAGGCCAGTCATTCTTGTTCTAATCACTGTTTGTGATGTGTTTCTTTAAAGGTTTGCAACATGTTTCCATTTAAGCCTTTTGTGATGCCACATGTAAGACTAAAATTAGGTTCTCACTTTTCATCATGTTTATCCCATTTAAACCAATGCACAGCTGTCATCACCTTAAAAACGATCTTTCTGGTTATGATAACATCCGCACTCCAGGGGAGTGAGCTTAAGGCTTTCTCGGTCCAGCTTTCTTACACCACCTTTTGTTCCAGACAAACTGATGTTCAGGACTCGAGCAGCATTCCTACCAAAGGTGGTGACGCCTTTTCACGTCGGACAAGCCGTCACTCTTATGACCTTCTTTGCTCCACCTCATTCCTCAAAAAGAAGAAGAAATACTTTTAGGAAACTGGGTTTTTGTTGCAGTACCGCCCCACTTTTTACCCGGTATTTGTCGCAGCTTTGACTGAAGTGTACTGGGTTCCTGCTAACCAGGTTCCTGATACCAGTGTTCTTTTGTTCCCCAATTGGCAATGCATTTAGCACCCTAAATAAGTCCCTAGTAAATGGTATCCCTGGTACCTACGACCTGAGGTACTAAAGCGGGCCCCCCTCGGCCTGCAGCATGAATTGTGCCAACCTAAGGGGCCCCTCACCAAACTCATGCAGGACTGCTACTGCCGGCTGCGTGTTTTGGTGCAAACAAAAATAAAAACACGACCTGACACACATCCCTGTGTGCCAGGTCCCCTAATACTGCATGTAGTACTTGTAGTCACCCCTACAGCCGGCCTTACAGCCTAAGGGCGGGTGCTTGGTATTACTTGTGAGGGCATATCAGCCCCTGTGCTGGACAGTCCTATTACTGCCAGTACAAGTGACCTAGGCGCGGACGTGGGAACCGCCGTGGCGGTGCAGGGGGACAGAGGCCTGGTCAGTCCACATCCACTCCCGCAGCATCTGCCTCAAAGCCTTCCTAGTCCGAGCTTTCAGGCACATTCGATGCCAGTGGGGCGCAGGGTCCGCCATCACCTCCTCCACTGGCGTACCATCACTTCGGACAGGTGGGTGCTGCAAATCATCCGAAGGGGCTACTCCCTCCCCTTCGAGGCGACCCCTCCAGCCATGCCACCGCAGTACCACTG
The DNA here is from genome assembly GCF_964261635.1 of Lissotriton helveticus. NCBI lineage: Eukaryota > Metazoa > Chordata > Amphibia > Caudata > Salamandridae > Lissotriton > Lissotriton helveticus. The sequence continues at coordinate 351,991,498 of NC_136059.1, read as the reverse complement.
CATGTCGGGGGATCACCTGCGACTTCTGCAGGAGGAAGTTACGGCCCTCTTGGCCAAGGGGACCATCGAGCGCATTCCTGGGCCAGAAGTAGGAAGTGGTTGCCACTCCCACTACTTTCTGGTACCCAAGAAGGGCAAAGGAGGCCTACGCCCTATCTTGGACCTCCGGAGCGTCAACGGCTTCCTCCGGAAGGAGAAGTTCAAGATGCTGACTTTAGCCCAGGTCCTGGCTGCCCTAGACCCTGGAGACAGGATGGTAGCGCATATTTCCACATCCCCGTCCTGCCGGCCCACTGGCGCTACCTGCGGTTCACGGTAGGCCACGAGCACTCTTTCAGGTTACCGTGCTCCCCTTCGGTCTCACCAGTGCCCCTCGGGTGTTCATGAAAGTGATGGCGGTGGTCGCAGCTCATCTGCGCAGATCTGGGGTTCCAGTCTTCCCCTATCTCGATGACTGGTTGTTGAAGGCGGGCTCGCCCCAGACAGTCGTCTTCCCACCTCCAGACTACGGCCGACCTCCAGCATTTGCTGGCGTTCTCCATCAACGTGCCGAAGTCGCACCTGATTCCCTCTCAGAAGCTCCTCTTCATCAGAGCGGTTCTGGACTCGGCGCAGTTTCGGGTTTATCCTCCCGAGCAGCGGGTTCGGGATATTCAAGCTCTGATTCCGATCTTTCAGCCTTTATCCCGAGTTTCGGTCAGATTGATGCTGCATCTCCTGGGGCTGATGGCCCCCTGCATCCTACTGGTGCATCACGTCAGGTGGCGGATGCAGGCTCTGCAGTGGGACCTGAAGTTTCAGTGGGCACAGCATCAGAGCAACCTAACAGACCATGTCCTGATCTCAGAGGGCACTGCGAGACAGTTGCAGTGGTGGCTCACGGACCGCGATTGGGTCAGCGGCACATCCCTCTCCCTTCCTCAACTGGAGCACGTAGTGGTGACGGATGCGTCCCTCCTGGGATGGGGGGGCCACATGGGAGAGGCGGATATCAGAGGCCTCTGGTCTCCGGCGAAGCCCCGGCTCAATATCAACCTTCTGGAGCTGCGGGCTATCCGACTTGCACTGAAGGCGTTCCTTCCCTCTGTCTGGGAAAGCATAGTGCAGGGGTTCACGGACAACACCACTGCCATGTGCTACTGCAACAAACTGGGCGGGGTGGGGTCGTGGACCCTTTGTCAGGAGGCTCTTCACCTCTGGACATGGCTGGAACACCAGGGCGTCACTTTGGTGGTTCAACACCTGGCAGGTTCTCTGAACGCCAGGGGGGACGAACTCAGCCGCCGGTACATGATGGACTACAAATGGTGTCTGAACTCGGACGTGGCACAAGGTCTCTTTCAGCAGTGGGGAGAGCCTTGGTTAGATCTCTTCGGTGGCGAAGAGAACGCACAATGTAATCAGTTCTGCGCGTTGGAATTTCCAAGGCGAAAAAAAGGAACAAGGGAAACCCTACTCACAAGGAACCAGGGTGCATAGTTTATGTAAAGAACAGCGGTTCCGGTGGAAAGTCTAGGAATAATATTCAATGGTACATCAAAAGCATAATAGCTATTCAAACAATAAGGGATAACTGGATAACAAGGAGAGAGCAAGCGTAACACTGTGGTATAATCAAAGGAATTGTATATTCATTTTCAAAGCAGTTTTCAAAAAAGCATTACACATAGTCCTATGGGTAATAAACCAAGAATCACTTAGTGACTGTGAAAGGTTTCCCAAGTGTATTTTATAAGAACCAAAAAGACATTTAGGTGACATATAGTGACATTATGTACAAGATTTCAAACAAAAATTCATCAAAAGGAAGTGACCATATATATTGCGGTCAAACACAATGGTCAATCAACTCTGCAATGATGAGTGCTATGTTCTAGGTCCACTTCCAGTTATCGCCGACGGCGTTTCGACCCAGCTAGGATGAGTGGTCTCATCAGGACCTACGATGTGCGGGACATCTGGAGCCTCCTGTGGGGCAGCGCGCCCATTCCACGCTGGCCACGGCGGGTACTAGTGCCCTGGGTCGGGGAGTCCCCTTGCAGGACATCTGTCAGGACTATTCCAACTCCAGTCCCCGTGGACACTAGGGAAGGTTATTGGATAGTAAATTAACCTATTCCCTATCCTAGAGCGCCCCCAGCGCAATGCGTTGTAATGGTTTGCGTTGTAATGACCGCGTTGTAATGGTAGTGCGTTGTAAAAGTTTCGTTGTAAAGGTTGTTTACCTACCCTTCCAAGTAGTATGACTCAAACTCCGGGACTGCCAGTCTTCCTTCTGCCAATGGTCATTTTAACGTTGTCGGGGCCACCCTCCATCTTCCAGTCCCCCATATGAAGGTCCAAATGCAGGAGTCCAGTTCCTGGAACCATGTCCTGGGTATCCACATGGGTAATGTGGTAAAATACAATAATCTGGGAGGGTCACCATTTTTAACAAGTAAATCCTTCCAGCTACTAAAATGTGGAGCTTCCCCCAGAAAGCCATGTTGTCCTTTAATGACCTCAATGCTCCCCTATGTTTACTTCATGTACATCCAGGGGCGAGTGGAAGATCTTCAACCCCAGGTATCTAAAACAACGGGGTTCCCACTGCAAGTCCCCCAACCTCTCAGGCAGCTGCCGGCCTGCTACTATTGGAAATAATCAAGACTTCTGCCAGATAACTCAAAGCCCCGAGAGAGACCCAAACTCCTCCATCATGTTTCTAGCCCCTCGCAGCTCTTCCCCTGGATCTTTCAGGAACAACAGGAGGTCATTGGCGTACAACGATATGTGGTGTACTTGCCCTCCCAGCTGTAGGCCCCTGTACCTGTCCCCTGTCCCCTGACCGTGCTGTGCAGGCCAACGGCTCCACGGCCAGGGTGAATAGCAAGGGGGGGAGGGGACACCCCTGATGCGTGTGCCCCACTCCACCTGACACTGCTCCGAAATCGTGCAGCCCGTATGCACCCTGACCAACGGGCCAGTTCCAGGCTATCAAAGGCCTCCTCTATATCTACAGTGAAGATCACTCCTTCCCGTTCCACGCTTCTTCCCAGTTTTTGGCTAGAGAGTAGTTGTCTTATATTCAGAGTCGTGTTCCTACCTGGTATAAACACTGCCTGATCCGGGTGAACCAGGGAGGTCATGTATGGAAGGAGTCTCGTTGCCAGCAGTTTGCTTAATATTTTGAAGTTGAGGTTAAGCATCGACAAGGGTCTGTAGGCCGTACAGTTAAGAGGGGACGTATCAGGTTTAATTAGCGGAATCACCACTACTTCTCTGGTAGTTTTCGGCAGGATTCCTTCCTCCTCTGCTGCTGAATATAACTCTACTATCCTGGGAGCCAGCTCTTCCACGTAAGCAGGGTAGAACTCCTTAGGGAGTCAATCTGTACCCGGGGAGTTCCTGCTCTCTAATTCTATAATGGCTACTCTAATCTCTCGCTCCAAGATGTCAGCTCCCAGTTGGTCTGCCTCCTCCTCTGACAGTGTATGGAAGGGGAGCTCAGCCAAATATTCCCTTATCTTACCTTCCCCCCGGGACCCAGAGCTCTTATACAGTTGTTTGTAGTAGTTGTGGAATCTGTTGTTTATTTCAGCCTGCCTATACAGGGGGTGTCCCGTCTGCTCAGCTATCTCTATCATATTATTCCCTCTATGGGTCGGGTTGGCAAGCCACACCAGCAATCTGCCCACCTTATCCCTTTCTGACGGGTCTGGTCCATGAACGTTTTATAGTTGAAGCACTTCAGCCATTCCTCCTGAACTGCTATTTCCTTTTTCGGTTTCAGGAGTTCCTGTTGGAGCTCTGGGTGTTTAAGGCATCGTACCTCTATCTTCCTTAAGGCTCGGTCCGCCCTTTCCACGTCTGTAAATAATCACCGCCGTACCCTAATAGATGTTTGCATACACCTCCCCCCTGATTCCCATTCCGTCAACCTGGAGTCAGTGGAGCGGATGTTGTCATTAAAATAGGATGTGATATGTCCTCTGATCTCTTGGAGGAATACCTGGTCCTCCAGTGCCTCTGGTTTGAGGCACCAAGTAGGGATGGGTTGGTGCTGTGCTCCCCACTGTAATCTCGTCAGGATTGGATTGTGGTCCTATATTGTACGTGTCAGGTACTCCACTCCCTATATCATGGCGTGCATGTCAGGTGCACATAGGAAGGTGCCCAGTTGTACGTGGAGTTCATGGGCATGCGAGATGTGGGAGTATTCTTTGTCTAGTGGATGTGTGCACCTCCCCGTGTCCACCAGCCCCAGCTTGCCTGCGGTTCTATAAAAGCCCTAGCTGTTCTATGCTCTGGGGAATCCCAGAGCGGTGGGTGGGATCGGTCTACGCAGTTAAAGTCTCCCCTCATGACGACCAAGCCAGTCATGTGAGGTGCTAAGACACCAGACATCGTCTCCAGGAAGGCAACCTGGTCAGTTTAAGGCCCATATATATATTGATTAGTGTCACATCCTGACCATCCAGCCTCCCTGTCACTATCAAGTATCAGCCCTAAGAGTCAACCTTGTGTCCCGTGTGTTGGAAAGGAACCCCTGCCCATACTCAGATCACCACCCCCCTCGGGAATGCAGAGAACGAGGTATAATATGCCTGTCCTCTCCATCTCCAGTGTAGTGCCCCCGCCCTAAGAGGCCAAGATGTGGGTCTCCTGCAGCATGGCAATCTGAATCCCGCGTCAGTTTAGGTATGAAAATATCTTATATTGCTGGTGCATGGAGTGCATGCCCCGGAAATTCCTGGAAAACAGGTTATGTCATTCTTTTAATCATTGTTACTTATTTCCCCTTTTCTCTACCTATTCCATTACCAGGGTCCTCCTAGAATTGATACTGACCAATGCAAGTATCACTAACTATTTTCAATTCCATCTCTGGGTGCAAGCAGTGTCCCCAACTTGAAACTTTATAAACACCCCAACTCCCCCTCCCCAGGACAAGTGAGATTCTCTCCCCCATCCAAACTGTGCTCTCATGTGCGGGGGTAAAAATTGTCCAAAGTTTGGGTAGTGACGGGACAGGCGCTCACTTTGGAGAAGAGCGAAGCCCTCTGTCTCCCCCGCCCCCTGCAACCCCTGGACTTTTCTGTGGCCCCCCATTTTTAATATTCTCTATTATCAGATTTCAGATTTTAATGTCTTTATTTCGATAATAAAATCATAAAAGACAAATTAAACACGATGACAAATACAATTCATAAAAAACTCCACAGTTTTACAAAATCATTAAGAACGGAGTGTATCTATATATTAAATAGGGTATAAAAGATATAACGAAATATCCCTCAGTTAAGACATTATTAAACTATGTTTTCGAAAAACCAGACATTATAAAGATTTCATCAGCAAGATAAAAAAGATAAAAACAACCCATGCATTGGAAACACAATTTGCACGTGATACATTATAGACGGGAGACAGTTGCCATCCTTCTAGCTCTTATTGCCCAAGCCCACCCTAAAAACTTGGCAAGACATATCACAATCAAGTTAGAAGTGTTTGTTTTTAGGGCCCATATAGCTTCCGAGGCTTTCCTGCAGGACAAAAGTTTAAAAATAGGTTTTAACCATTTTGAACGGGGTACACAATATTGGGGACAAGCAAACAAAAAATGACCCTCAGTTTCCCTGCATCCTGAGCAAAATATACATATGTTAGAGAATGACTTATCCCAGGATGTGGTAAAGGAATTCAGGGGTAGGGACCCCACCCGAAATTGATGGTAAAGCTTTTTGTCCATCGGTCTGGTGATTAGGTCCCAGTATGTTTCACGTACAGAGTCCTGTTTAAAGCTTAGAAAACGACCCGTCAAGTTCACCAAACTGGAGGCTTGGACCAGGGACATACGGGTAGAGGCCCAAAATAAACACTTAAATTCCTTTTTTGATGGAAAGTTGTTAATACCCGGGGAAACCCATAAATGACTAAGCCCCATTTCACACAGGCTAGTTTTCACTGAGCGAAGCCACGGGATGCGTTCCGAGCCCCCCATAGCTTTAACCTCGGCTAGCTCCTTTGCGAAGAGCTCCAAGTCCTCAGATGTCCATATTCGCCTCCACAGTGACACCACTCTAAATCTGACCGTATCGGTTATTGGTGGACAGCCCATGTCGTGACAGAGTGGGATCAGTGGGGATGATTGGGGCAACCCCACCAAATTACGTAGGAACCTACATTGTATTCTATATAGTCTAGTGAGGTCCTTATGGCCCCAGAGCTCTGCCCCATAAAGTGTAGCTGTGTTGATTTTGACATCATAAATTTGGAGGGCAGGGGCTACCCTTTTTGTGATAGTTTTCTTTTGCTCACGCAAAAGGCAGCCAGTCATTTGGGCGAATTTCAGTTGTTGGGTCTCTATTTGTGGGTCCCAAGACAGGCGAGAATCCAAGGTGACCCCCAGGTATGTCATTTTGTCGACTTGTTCTCTATTATACTTGCGTGTCCCGCAGTATTCAAATAATGTAATCTGCCGATCTGGGAGTCACCGCTGGGAGTTCTTGGCTGGTTTCCCCCCCTGTGCTAGAGCTGTGTTCCGAGTCAGAGTCTTTTGGGTCTTCACTGGACAAAGATGAGGTGTCCTGTCTTCCATGCGCACTCAGGGATACTATCGCCGCTGCTGCCCTATCTCTGTCTCGTTGTGTTTCCGCTGCTGTGGGTAAGCTTGTAGGTTTTCCTGCTTTCCCTCCGTTGTGGGTGTGTTCCCCATTCTTGCTACTCCTGCCTCGCGTCGCCTCGTTCTTGTGGAGCATGCTGGTCGATTCAATCCCACACTTCCTGTGGCACATTGAAAAATTTGGTCCCGTCAGAGGATATCATTCTTAGTTTGGCTGGGAACACCATAGAATATTGTATACCCAGCTGTCTTAGTTTCCGTTTAACAGTGACGTATGATGCTCTCTGCTTTTGAACCTCACGGGAAAAGTCCAGGAATATTCTGACAATGCTATTGTCCACTTTGAGTTGTCCTTTCTGTCGTGCCTGTCCCAGCATGTGGTCTCTGTTCTTATAAAATAGTAGGCGTGCCACCACTGGTCTTGGTGACCGTCCAGGTGGGGGTGCTCTTGAAGGGACTCTATGTGCTCGCTCCAGAGCAAAGTACGGGGACTGTCCTTCCTCTGCCACTTCGGTGCAAATCCAGTTTTTTAAGTAGGCTATTATGTTGTTTCCCTCGATTTTATCCGGCAGGCCTACTATGCACAGGTTGTTGCGCCGTGCTATGTTTTCTTCGTCTTCCGCCCTGAGTTCCAGTGCATGTATTCTCTTCTCCATGTCTGTGAACCTATGGGTGGTTGTGGTCACTTGAGATTTCAGATTTTGGACTTCGTCCTCTGTTGCTGTGACTCGATCCGCCAGTTTCCTATGATCGATCTCAGCAGGCCCAAATCCTCTCTGATGGTGTCAATTTTGGTTTCTACTGCTTTTCTTGACGTTTCTATAGCCTGGAGAATGTCGTAGACGGAGGGGTCTTCCGGGACACCTCTCCCAACGGTGCGGATCGTTGCCTTTTAGATACCTTCCCCATGGTGGCTACGCCTTGTGGCTAGGTCAGTCTAGAAGGGCTTCCCGTCTCTCTGCGTCCTGTTCCCTCCTCTCAGTTCGACGGAAAGAATCCGGCGTATGGAGACGAAACAATCCCCTTTTTGCGTATTTCTCACGCTGACTAAATAAATAAGTGAATACGATATAACCATAATGAACAGACCGCATCACTGCATTGCTTGACTAACACCATAAGGAATTCATTTTTTTGTGCCGGATGGCACAAACATTTATGGATTAATCTATCTTCAATTGGATTTGGAAGAATTGACAAAAGTAAAAACGAGCATCCTCTATAGAGACAATTCATGTATTTCACCTGACTGTGGACAGTGTCACCTTAGACCTAACAGCAACTACTGACGGATTCCAAGCTCCAAGCAACAACTCTGTATGTATGAGGCTCCGCAAGGCCCACCGCTTTGTTAGCTTGCTGTTACTTTCCCTGTCCGGTGCGCACTCCCGTCCGTCTCCAGCCTTGTGGTCTCTCTCTGTTATTCCTCCGGCCACCCGTTTTCGGGATCAGGCCGATACTTGCTTGTGAGCGTGCTGTGTGTCCACTTATTCTCCTCACCAGTATCCAGGCCCTCCTCCTGTACATCTGGGTCCTCCAGCGCCTGGGCTCATTCCGGCCCTCAAGCCCCTCTAGTTTGCTTGTGCCGCCTTTCTACCGCTGCCTCAAAAGGTCTCCATTGTCGTGTCTGCCTCTCCCTTAATCCTGGACCGGCTCTGTCGTCCCCACTATGTGGAGCAAGGGGGGAGGGAAAAAAACTGCACGCCGATCTGCTCTCGGTTGTTTTGCCCACTGCGGGACCCATTATTTCATTCAGGATGGCACCGGATGGGGGATCCCCGAAAAGAGAGTGGACCAGAGCTCTCTACTCCATTGGCGTCCGGCCACGCCCCACGCATCTAAAAATCTTTCTATATGGGGTACTCACTTCCTTTTTCTGTTACCTACGAAATTTTGCCATCTGTTGCGTTGCCCGGCTGGTATATCCAACTTAATCATTGTTCTTTACTTGGTTAGTTTTGTATTTCTTACTTTTACACAAATATATTTAATCTAAGTAGTCATTTATTTTCAGCTTAGCATGTTTACTGCTTGTATTGAATTTGTGGCTCCATTCTTCACTCTTCTCGTTTTTTTTTTTTTAAAACCTTTATTGTGCAGTAAGAAATATACAAATACGGGCCTACAACCATTCAGGCCGGCCACGACACAATATGAGCAGCCGATGACTCCGGAAGGATGGTCACCGGAATCAGCCAACAATACAAAAGCAACTAAGTCAGACTAGAAAGGATAAGTACGGCCATCGAGCAGGAGCAAAGAAGGTTAATTTTTTAAATAAGGAGTATCGCAGGATCAATTGCAGTGTATGAATATCCGAGTTCCCAAAGTGGGCCACGAAGCAACAGCAAAACATAAGGGCATCAATGCGGATAATTAGCAGCAACAATGTACACCATACAAGAAATAGATGCCACATAGCAAAGCAGCGCCCACCGTGGCTCATCGCGTGTCCACTTATCACCCAGTTACACTTTTAGACAGAACAGAGGAACCGGAATAGCGACAGTGAGTATAATCACCCGCCATACTACCTAAAAGAAAAAGAGGGGAAAAGAGGAAGGAGAAAGGGAAGAAATAATGTAAACAAGAAAGAGAGAACGCCGCGCTGGAGCAAGCACCCCACAGTAATAAGCACGCAAAGAAGTAAGGATATCACCAGCAAGGTGGGCATGCGAATCGTAAACGAAACGCGCGAAGCGCAAGAAAGAGAACAACGCGCCTCCAGTACCCACCCTCAAGCATACCAAGGGAGACAGGAACAGACGCGGCGCTCCGATAAAGGGATACAAAAGGGCCATAGGACTAAGGAAAAGAAAAAGAAAGAAGCCCCAACCCACCCTGCACCCCTGCAGAAGGCTACGGCCTACCCCCCCTAGCAGCGTGCCTGTCGCCCTAAATCAGAACCCGAAATATAGAGAAGTCAGGAAGAAGAAAAGATTAAAGTGGCAAAAAAGGGGAGGGGGGAAAGAAATCAAGAAGGAGAGGGAGGGGACCATAAAACGAAACATTTGGCCCCAGCCCCCCGTCCAACCACGGAATTACACAGCGTCTAAACGAGATCGACACAGTCTCAGGTATCATAAACTCACAAGGGGATCGGCCATATTATCATGAGTGGGGGTCAACCACAGCACAATCCGGTCACCAGTAGGTCTCAGGGTTATGGTTGGCTCACCCCTGGCCCTTCTTAGACATCATTATCACATATGAGGTAGCAGTGGGTAGCAAACACCACAAGATGGAGAGGTCATCCAATCGGAACAAAACAAAGCAAGGATTCAGACCAGGGGGCCCCGGTAACCAGCAACAAAACAAGAATCCTTCTCTGCAGTCCGGGTCTCTCAACAATGACAACAAGAGCAACAAAAACCAGGAGTTCAGTCTAGCCGACTAGGAAAGCAGAGGTTCCCCCGCAGAATAACAGGACGACCTCACCAAAGTAGATCGGAACAGCGGTCCACAACGCTCCTCGGACGTTCGGGCAGGAACAGGCCCCAACTTGGAAGCCACGTCCCCACACTCCACACTCAAATCTGTCAGAAGAGTCGGGGCCGCAGACTTGCAGACTGGTTGATGGACAGCGGCAGCACTCCTCGCAGCAAGCGAGGGGGACGAAGCAGCGTCACCACGAAGCCGATCCACGGCCATGAAGAACGGTCCATCAAAGATGGCGGCGGACCGCATACCTTTCACTGGGGCATTGGGGGCCAAGCCCGCATGCAGGGACTGCAGGGCGTCAAGAACATCACCAATCGTGGGCTCATGCGACCAGGCCCCCACGCAATCCGGCCACACAAGTCCGCCGTCTCGAGGAAAGCCGTATCCCAAGTCGTCGGCCGCCATCTTGAGGGTTCAGCTGCGTCACCACCCTCCGCAACTCCCGGAGCGGGCCCCCATGGAGTTCACACAGGCCCCACCAATGGCAATCTTGGTGCAGAAAGATGCGCCACCAAATCGGGGGTTCCGCCAGCACCACCACTCGCGGGCATCACAAGCCGATTCCGGGCGCAGGGCTTCAGGATGACCAGACGAGGCAGCAACGGGGGGGACACCCCTTGCACAGTCGATCCCCGTCCGTGGCGCACCGCACTCCACACGGGCCTCCCGGCCACCAGAACAGGCCCGGTCAGTATCCACCGGGACAATCGCACAACGGCTTCTCACCGTCGGCTCTCTCTCCCGTCAGGGGCCGCCGTCGACACCGCCACTCCGGCCGATCCAAGCAGGCGAGGTTCCGGTCTCCACACCTCGAAGGCCGGGCCGAGCAAGAGCACAGCCTCGGAACCACAGCACGCAGGAGCCCCCAGATCAGACGGTGAGTAAAAGCAACGCTTTACGTTTCCGTTTCTTCCTGAGTGTGTCGTCTCGGAGCAGGATATTTGACAGGATTTGCGTGTTGGGCAGGAAGGCTGACGGAGCCGAGCTACAGAGCGGCCATTGCGGTCGCGAGCTTGGCTCCTCCCCCCTCACTCTTCTCGTTTGAAAGTGATGTGTTCAGTTGTTATTCTCAATCAGGATTTGAAATGGCTTTTAAATCTCTCGGACATGCAATAGAAAACATAATATTGAGCTAATTTTACAGTTACTGATACTAGTGCTATATTCAAAGTTGGAGAATAGAAATTTGAAAAGTATTACTTCTTTTCATCGCTTAGCTGCGCAGTAATGCATATTACCTTATTTTCGAGATTCTTTTGATGTTGGTTCTTGTCTTTTCCAGAATAATTACATGATTTTTACAATTGTTTATCTGCAACTATTAGTCGTTTCTTGTCCTCAGTCACATTTTAATGTGCTCACTACAAGAACTGCTGTTTTGTCTGAAAGACATTTTAATGTGAGTGGAGTAAAAACGTGAAATACTTTGAAATGTACATAAATTCGGCCTATGTAAGGGCAAGCTTAGCCGGCTCTGGTGCCTTAAAGACCAAAGGCAGGGTGTTGCAAAGTTCACAGTGTGAGCCCACAGAACACTTTACAGGATCGAAGGCTGTTCATGCCGGCTATGAGGTTGAAGGACTGGGAGCATGACGTAGCCTAATGGGACACCCCTTTTGAAGCGCTCACTGAGCACAGACCAAAGACGTGCCCAGCAGGTACTGGCCAAAGGTGATGCCATATGCAGGGGTATAAGCAGTTTACCAGTAGTGGTCAAATTATATCATTCCAAAACCTGATGATAAATCACCGAAAACAATTGCTACCATTCAAAAGTAGCATGATGAAAACATAAATATTCCTATAAAAATCATTATGTCTGTGTTCAAAGACCTAAAGCCACTCAGATTCTCATTTGGAGGTTAGCTATGCAACAATAATGCTCTCAAAGGTGACACAGGTAAGAGTTCATACAGCTATTTACATGTGTGTCCGCCACACACACAGTTTTGCCCGTTGCCTTTTAAACCGGACACCGCTTTTCTACAAGCTGTGCTCAGTACCCCCTGTGGTGAAGGTAATGCAAATTTAAGTCTACATATAGGGCATGGCCACAGGCCATCCCATCTGTGCCCTGTTAGAAGTGCTGGTGTTGTTATTGGTGTTGCACTTTGTGATGCCGTTAGTGCTGTCATTTGTTATGGTTGGGATGTGAGGCCATTGTGGGTTCACTGGTGGACTGAGAGCTAAACCATAATTGTATATTTTCAGTCCGTTATTTTTCGTTATTTTCTTAATAGGTTTTTGATTGTAACCCTAATTCCTAGTCATCCTTGGATATTTATAAATGAGGTGAGAGTGTATGCAGCTTTTTGTGATGTTTGAGCAGTTTAATTGATTTCAAGTAACCTTTATTTTTATGTTGTATTTCAGATCCTCCTAAATGGATACGCAGAGAGCCTGTGATGTATTTGTGACATTCACTGTACATTTGATAAACAGCTCACTTTGAGAAAATATGGAAAAAACTCATCCATCAGAGGACTCTAAAACCCTAATGCAACACGTTTTCAACGCAGATTGCTTTATAGAAGACAACTGTATCTCATACCTCTGAAACAAGAACCATTGCACTTTAAAATGCCCCTCTTTTCAGTATCTCCACTTCTTCATTTCATGACCCGTTCTGCAAGGAAAATGATAGGTTATCATATGGTATTTAACAGAAGTTGGTTAAGCATTAGCTTCTGCTATGTCAAAAAAGACATTTACGAAATTAAGAATATCTTGGATAATCTAAATTCATTCATCATATTGATGTGTGACAAAATCCGTTACTGTGACCTTAACTGTATTTCGTTTAAATGTTGTTATAAAGCAGTGTGCAATAGATTTTGAGGTGTACATATTTCATCCCTAGATGTTTGTTGCATTGACCTTATAATGTGATTGAAAACTGAGTGTAAATTGCGAAATAGTTTGAACAAAAATTCATGGAAAAGTGCCATATTTTGATTAAAATATAAGAATTTTGATTAATGTTTTTTAAACTAGCTTTATAATATTACTTTTACAATCTAAACTTCATATGCGGTACTCACAATGACCTCAAACCAAATGTGGTGCGTAATTGTTTTGTTACTAAAGGTATACAAATGCATCTAAATTTATATTGCACTATAAAGGTATGTAGAGGATAATATATTTCTATATTTATGTGCTACAAAGTGCCTTTTCAAATCCTGTTAATATAAACTGTCAAATATGGATTTTTGAATAGCATAAATTTGCTATACTAGTGCTCTGACCAAATGAAGTAGCAGTGCTCTTTGTCAGAGCAGCAACTATCAAGAAATCATTTTTATTAAGAAAAGATTTGATAGAATTTAGATCGCTGTAGGGCCTATGTTGTTAAATTTATGAATGTGAGGGACACAGAGTTATTCATATCATCATTTCATGCATTGAAGTGTTAAACATACGCTTTGTTTTGGGTACAAAATCAGCAGTTACCAAGAGATGTGGTATATTTGTAAACCAAACTCTCAAAATTAAATGATGCTTTGAAATGAAAGCCAAAAAGTCACATTTACAAGTGTATTTATAAAGATGATGATATCTTTAAATGGGCGCCTACTTTAAAAAAAAATACCATATAGAGAAAACAAGTTTATTTGATTTAAAAAACAAAAAAAGAAAAGGCTCCATAAGGCCTTACTTTATATATTAGGACAGCACATTTGAAAACATTTGTAAACTAAATCTGTAATACATTTATATTTAAAAAGCTTTTTTTTAACCAACTCCTAGGTTTTCAGACTCTGTAAGTGCATGTGACTTCAATTATGAATCCTAATGATGGTTACCTAACAACCTCGTTACGTATGGCCTACCTGGGCTTCTACCGGTATCTTGATTCTGGACAGAAACTGCCTTTGTTTTCAGTTGTAAAGCAGCTAGCTCGGAAACCTCCAAGGAACGCTTTTGGCATCTATGCATTTGGTGCCAGTGGACCTGATCATTTGTCCAAACCTTCTGGGGAGTGCAAATCCTCAACATCACTTACCACAGCCAGTCCGCCAGAAAGCTGAGCAAGACATTGAAAGAACATGTCACAGAAGCATTGGTTTCGTAATGGACTGCTATTATTTTGTTTTCTGACTGTTTTGTTTTGCTTACTCCTTCTGTTTCCTCTATCGCCATAATGCCTTCAGTGACAGCGCACCCTTAAAATAAATATGTATATAAGTAGGCAGCTGTAGAAATGTACATTCTTGCTGCAGCTGAATATCACAATAAACTATTTTCATTTTAGAATTTCAAGCGGTAAAAATTCACAAGTCACCTTATTAAAGTGTTAACTTCTTGTAAGGTAGATAGAATGTGACATGAGGAACACAGATGCTGAAAACACTTTATAGTTAGAGAATGGTCTTCATTCTCACAACAGTACTAGTCAAATTACCATTTCAACTTTTGGTCCTATTTCTTATAGCAAAGTTTGTAAAATACCTTACAACTGGATTTCTATAAACAGTAGTATAAATATTACAGAATACATGCAAGTTTATTGTGGGGGATTTTCTAAAAAATGTACCTGTTTTGCATTTCTAGTCCGCTCATTCAACTGGCAGACATCCCCTCTTTTGCAAGAAGTTCTTTGAAATAACATTACGTATTCTAGAAACAGCAGACTTAAATAGTGCAATTTGAAATGATAATTGTTGGAAATAAGCCACGTCCTCTCAGTAGCCAACACCTGCTTTGCCTTGCTGTGCTCCATCATAAATTTTCCTGATCTTTCTCTAGTAGCCTGTATGACAGTGTATTAATAACGAACAGGCGGGACTACGTTAACATCTTGTATCTGGATGTTCCTGATAAATGGATAAAAAGACTTCAGACAGTACAAAGTACTGTGGCGCATCTCATTGTGGGCATTCTCTGACTGGAATCTGTTACCAGACACATCTGTGCTTTGCATTGTATTCTCTTTAAAGTGCTGATTTTCATGCATTGGGCCTTCTATAAGCGTGGCCGCAGTACTAGATTAACAAAATCCAACACTATTACCCCCTCCACTCTGCACTTATAGTGCCATTGTTCCATACAGTCAGGAGTAGGGACTGCTCCTTTTCAGTATTAGCAAGTATAAATGGAATTTGCTTACTCACTCCCTGAAGATTACCTCCCATAAACCCCTGTTCAGGCCTAGGGCAGTGTAGCTGTTTGACTTCTGGCCCTCTCTTGTGCTGGTAAAGCTTTGCTGAATTGCTAAGCACTTTACAAATGCTGTCATTCATTTGGTGTTCAACGGGAACTAATGGGGTGAGACCTCTGTCCAGACAATGACAAAAAAATGAGGTAATACTATCACAAGATGTGCTGCATTATGCTTTATAATTTGTATTTTCTTGCCTCGTAATGTAATCAACTCTGCCACAAAATTTGGTCTTCCCCTGTCGCATAATTCCTGTGGCCCTGGATGTGGGTGCATGGGCCATAATTCGCTCAATTACATGTCCGTGAATTTGGAAGAAAGTCTACCCACCGGCAAACAAACATTCCCTTTAAAGGTCCATTATTCCTCCTGCTAAGATCCTCTGTGAGATTGTACCTCTGAAGGATTCTAAATCCAAAAACAACCTAGCACGTACAAGACAAAGCTCATCACAAAAGTGATGAGACTGAGTGTTTCAGTACATTCCTTGAATCATTCAAGCTTTGTGAGGTTTTATAATATGCACTAAAGCAATAATACATTTGAAATGAGGACTCAAGTGCTGTGGCATTTTGTATGTTAGTTGTAATTTGCATTTTCTATGATGAACTGTTTACAGTGATGCTTGGAAGTAATGGTCCAGACACAGTTCTATCAAGGATGTTCAAAACTAGAGAGTACAGTCTGTATCTATGTGATTGTTGTCACAATTTGATTTCACCAACAAGTATGATTGACTCCGCAAACAGCAGGTTTGAAAGTAGCACAGTATATGATGTAATCCTTGAAATGAAGACATATCTTTGTTATTGTAATGCAGTGTTGCTTGCAGACATTTTTAAAAGTAATATTTATCAGTAAATTATTTTAGAATATAATACACGTCTGGCATCCTATAAGGATATTAAATAAATAATCAATTAAATGTTTAATATAAACAAGGTTCCAATAAGCGCAAGTTCATCACATCTTACATTCTCAGTACCAACAATGGATTAGAATTTCAGCACAAACAAGTGTACTTCAAAGAATTCTTGTTTTAAGGATTTTGTTTACTTATTTTACGTATGTAATTTATTTTTAAATAAGCGGGTGTTAAAAGTAACTTATATTAACCAAAATGACATTTTATTTATAAGTTCCTGAATAACAATGTTTTCTTGTTTTATCAAATCGTGCTGGAAGAAGGTTTGCATATCTAATCAGTTGCGATTTTGTACAATTAGTGTAATATTTATGAGTTGCTGCTTGCTTTTGATAACAGGTTGCTGGTTTATCTGGGTTGTTCTGCTGTTGGTGTACAACAGACATTTGTCGTACAATATTGTATAATAAAAAAAATCATGCATGCCATTTCATCACAAAAATAAAGCAATATTTATTTCATAGCACGTCTGATAATTGTTATTTTTCAACATCTATTTATGATGTTAGGCGGCTGAAAGTATTTATTGCTGTTAGATATCATTGAACAAGAAGAGATTTTAATACATAACAACTATACTCTCCTGGTCTTGCACCAAAAAGAGTTAACCTCTGAATTCTAGTTTTGCAAAATGAGCCTGATCTAGCTACACATTCTATGCGTTATTCTGCCACCTCGTTGTTGGATCCAGAATTTGTTTAATTAAATGTTTACATGGTCATCAGATATTGTGGGAGCCTGTATCCCTTTGATGGCAACTGTAAGCCCACAATAGGCCATGAGCCAGACCCCAAATTTAGGCCTTTGGTACTCTTTAATTTTTGTCTTAAAAATGATTGGATTAGCAACCATACATGGAAAAAAAGAATGGTGTTCATATTATTGATAAATAGCATACAAATTCATCATAATATGTGAAAAAAGAAATCTAAATCCACCAGATTGGTTACATTCAGTATTCTTAAAAAATAATTATGATTATTAATTGTAATAATAACAATATAGTCCTTAAAATGATAACAATAAAACTTAATTGTATTCCTCATATATTGATACAGATTATATGCATACTTTTCACTTACAATTTCAAATAATAATAGTTGTTACATCTTACATAGACAATGTATGTCATGAGTGAACATAAACACAATTGTTCAGGGCTTGTGTGCTGTAGATACATATGCTTTGCATACTCCTGCCATCTAGTGTTGGGTCCGGATGATTGCAAGTTGTTATTTCCGAAGAAGTCTTTCTGAGTCACGAGGTAAGGTGACTACTCCTTTCGGTGATAGTGCGCATGGGCATCGACTTCATTGTTGGATTGTTTTTTTCCGCTATTATGTTCAAACATGTATTGCTGCACTCCGGTTCAAAACCATCCTTCAGGTTCCCCTTTGTGCACAATCCACTGTACCCTTGATGGTATTGTTATTGTATGTGTTTCCCTCTCTCTCTGTATAGCCTCTGCCTTTCAGGCCTTGGTCTGCACGGAGATGATGTTTCTGATGCTCCGCCCTTGGGCCTGGCACCGAAACAAGTGGTCAAGCCTTCCGGCTCAGGATCGAGCAGCGACAGATAGTCTTTAGACCTGAAACATTCCGCTCCGAAAGACAAATCTGATTCAGAGCCTAAATCCTCTGTTTCAAAACCAAAGTCCGCTTCGGAGCCAAAAACTTCCGCTTCGAAACAAAAGTCCGTTTTGGAGCCAAAACCTTCAGCATCCAAGGACAGGAAGGACAAGTCCAGTTCGCACCGAAACGTTCGGTCCCTTCATCCAAAGAAGATATTTCAGATCCCCTGTAACCAATCTTAGACATTATGAAAGACAGATTGGATCTAAACCAGAAAAAGCTTTACATCAATCCAGACACTGGACATATATTAGCCAAAACTCCTTCAAAAAGGAATGTCAGTTTAGAGGACATGGATACAAGATCCCCCTTAACATCAAGAAGGGCATTGCTATAAGTCCTATCAATCCTACTTTTCCATCCCCTCCACCACTTCCACCATCTTCACCTTTATCAATACGGCCAGGTCTACTCACACACAGCCTGATTTAGGAGATGGGGATAATAATGAGGACAATGTTCCTTTATCTACAGATCTGGGGGATGATTATAATATTGATCAACCTATGGATAATGATCCAGATCTATACCCTGCAAAACCTTCACCTCCAGATGATAACGGTTCCTATCTGGAGCTAGTATCCAGAGCAGAGCGACCCTTGACCCTACCAGGTAGGTCGCTTCCCCTCCGCACAGCACCGCCTGTGCCTCCCTGCCCCAGCTGCCGCTGCTGAGGACGTTCGAGGCCTTCCACCACCCACAGGCTGCCACCTGCGCCTCATCCCTGGTGGCCAGTGGTAGGCCGTAGGTAGGTTTGTTCATCCTCCGCTTTATTGCTTTTATTGTATTGCCTGTATTTTCATTGTGTCTGGGACTGCTGTTGTCTGTCTTCCCCCGCTGCCTGTACGTAGTCCGTGCCCCTTTGTCTTCCCTCTGTTCCCCTCGCTGTTTCCGTGCTCTCTCTGCCCGGGATTTCCTTCCGTACCCCTCTCTGCCCATTCTGCCCTCTATTCCACTCGTTTTTCCCTCGTTTTTTGTGCCTCTCTGCCCTCTGTTCCACTCGTTTTTCCCTCGTTTTTTGTGCCTTTCTGCCCTCTGTTCCACTCGTTTTTCCCTTGTTTTTGTGCCCTTCTGCCCTCTGTTCCACCCGTTTATTTGTGCCCTTCTGCCCTCTGTTCCACTCGTTTTTCCCTCGTTTTTTGTGCCTTTCTGCCCTCTGTTCCACTCATTTTCCCCTCGTTTTTTTGTGCCCTTCTGCCCTTTGTTCCACTCGTTTTCCCCTTGTTTTTTGTGCCTTTCTGCCCTGAATTCCACTTGTTTTTCCCTCGTTTTTTGTGCCCTTCTGCCCTCCGTTCCACTCATTTTGTGCCCTTTTGCCTTCTGTGCCACTCGTTTTTTTTGTATCCTTCTGCTCTGTGCCACTAGTTTTTCCCTCGTTTTTTGTGCCTTTCTGCACTCTGTTCCACTAGTTTTTCCCTCGTTTTTTGTGCCCTTCTGCCCTTTGTTCCACTCGTTTTCCCCTTGTTTTTTGTGCCTTTCTGCCCTGAATTCCACTTGTTTTTCCCTCGTTTTTTGTGCCCTTCTGCCCTCCGTTCCACTCATTTTTTTGTGCCCTTTTGCCTTCTGTGCCACTCGTTTTTACCCTCGATTTTTCCTCCTGTTAACTTCGTTGTCCCTCACCGCCCTCGCCTCTGCCGCCCGCCCCTCTGACTGCCCACTGCCCATTCGCTGCCATCCGCACCCGCAAACGGCGACCGCCGCCACTACAAAGCCAGCACTCTGCACGCTCTTAACTCCGGATGGAGCCACACCTGCTTCAAGGCCGCCCCGAAACGCACACACGGCCCCTTCACCTGCCGAAACTGCAGCTACACCAGCCTCAGAGCCGACAAATCACCTGCCAAGAAAGATCCCAACTACCTCCGATGCATACTACTGAACACCCGCTCCGCACGCAAGCATGCCGTCGAGCTCTGGGACCTGCTCGACACAACATCCCCGGACGTCGCCTTCCTGACAGAGACCTGCTCCTCCGCACCCGGCATCGCCATAGCCATCCCAGACGGCTACGAAATCACCCGCAGAGACCGCACCAACGGAGTCGGAGGAGGAATCACCATCGTCCACAAGAACAGCATCAGTGTCTCGACTAGCACCGATGACGTGCTCTGCACCGCCGAACACATGCATTTCCAGATCCACACAGACCCTAGTTCCACCCTTAGAGGCACCCTAGTCTACCCACCCCCCGGACCCTGCCCCCAGTTCAGCGACTCCATCGCCGACTTGATCCGAACACACGCCCTGACCTCCACCGACTACATCCTCCTCGGAGACCTGAACTTTCACTTTGAGAACGACAACAACTCCACAACCCTGATCAATAACCTCGCCAACCTCGGACTGATGCAACTCGTCACAACGCCCACCCACTCCGCCAGCCACATGCTCGACCCAGTCTTCTCCTCAAGCCCGTATGTCTCCATCAACCACACCACCGAACTCCTCTGGCCCGACCACCACATCCACTTCGCCTTCCAGAAACCCACCGCACCCAACAGATCCCCCGCCGCTGCTGGAGCAAAATCACCAAAGACCAACTACACGCAAACCTCGCTACCAGCCCACCCACCGAACCGTCCAACACCGATGACGCTGCCCACAGCCTCAGACGCTGGATGGAGGACTGCGCCAACCCCCTCGCCCGCTGAAGAAACCCCCTCACAGAGACACCAGCAAGAGGGCCAGCTGATTCACCCCAAAACTCCTAGCCTGCAAGCAAGCCTGCCGGAAACTAGAGAAGAAATGGCACAGTGAACAAACTCCGGACAGCCACGCAGCACACAAGTACGACATCCGCAACCACCACCACCACCTCATCAGGGCGGCCAAGAGGACCTCTTTCAAAGACCGCCTCGAAAACAACACACACAATAGCAAGCAGCTCTTCAACATCGTGAAGTAACTCTCCAACACCAACAACATCCCGCCGTCGCAAGCCCTGTGCGACTCCCTCGCCACCTTCTTCCACCGCAAGATAGCAGACATCCACGACAGCTACAACATCCAGACAGCCCCAACAGACAGCAACACAACAGACCCTCCGTACACCATCGACCACGACCCCCTGCTAGCCTGGGCCAGCGTGAGCATCGATGACACCATCAAGACCATGCGCTCAATCCACTCCGGCTCTCCGTCGGGCCCATTCCTGCACAACGTCTTCAACAGATCAAGCAGCACCATCACACCCCACTTGCGTAACGTCATCAATCTCTCCCTCGAGACCGCGACCTTCCCAGAGATCTGGAAACATGCCGAGATCAACGCCCTACTCAAAAAAACCTAAGGCAGACCCAAGAGACCTCAAGAACTTCCAGCCCATCTCTCTGCTCCCCTTCAAGGTCATCGAGAAAACCGTCAACAGACAGCTAACCCGATACCGCGAAGAAAACAGAATCCTGGACCCTTCCCAGTCAGGGTTCCGCAGCAACCACAACACCGAGACTGCCCTAATCGCCGCCACCGACGACATCAGGACCCTGAATGGACAACGGCGAGATCGCAGCACTCGTCCTCCTAAACCTCTCTGCCGCCAGCACCCAGAAGTAATTGTTCTCCCCTCACTCCCGTACTGGTCGTAGACCATGGCCCATTACAACACTGACCCTTTATACTCCCGTACTGGTCATAGACCCTGCTCCTCACAACGCTAACCCTTAACACCTTTTTCCATAGGTCTCTGTCCAACACAGACTTACCCATTCCATCTCTACCTTAATCTGACAAACACGGACTTACCTGTTCGTTTTCTATCGTTATCCTAACTTGCCCCACCCGTGGCCTTCATTTTACCCTGCAACTGGGTCGGAAGTATCACAGGTATTCCAGTGAGTGTCACTAGTTTCTCTGATTTTGTTTCTACCGTATTTTACCGGTTGCCGGTTCACACCTTTCTACTCGATCATTTATCTCGATCCACCGTCCTTTTTCTCCCCGTCTAGATCCGCCTACCACGCCATCACAGGTAATTTCTATCTGTGACATTGTTTCTCTTCGTTTTTGCACCACCTTGGAGTGCATGGTTTGATTCACTTTGCTTCCCCATACACTTTTGCCCACCCTCTTGTCTCCACACCGCACAGGATCATGTTTTAGCTAGTCGAGCGTTAACCGCTTTCAATGTTGTTTGTGTTGACTGCATGCACAACATTTGTGCTCTCCGTCATTCCGCCGGTTTCATTCTGATCAGTTTGTCAAATTTAAAGTTATTCGCTCAACAGTTTTGAACCTTTTGTAAGTACCTAACAAAACATTTTCGGCATCGGGAATATTTTGTCAGAGCGCAGAATGAACACTTGTTCCTTACTCGTAATAAGCAGTAGTTTCCATTTAATTATGATTTGTACCAGGGTTCAGATAGAGTCTACATGATTGTTTATTTTGGTTCCCATTTGCCCACAAATGATTTTTTATATCTATGTGCTCGACAACTATAACCATTACTATATTTTTTGGCTCCTTTTAATTAGTTATCCTGCATGAATAGTAGTGTGCACGTTCAGAAATGACAGCTTTCTCTCCAAACTATGGATTTACCACATCCTGGTATTCTACTATTTTGTTGGTTTTAATTGTTTTTTCCACTACTTCACCGCTAGCAAATCTCGGGTTGGTTTTCGTTGTGCAATCACATTTGTCACTTAACTGTTATTTTTTTCAGATCATTAGGGTTTTTCCACTGTCGAATAGGGTGAACCATAGGGTGTAATGTATATTCACCCTGTTTATCATGGGTTATAATGTATATTCACCTTTTTTTTTTCATGACACCATATGCACATTGTAAATATTGTCTTCATAGAAATATATATATTTCGTGTTCTGATTTCATTATGTGATTCACAGCCCTGAAGTCACAGGCGTTGTCCTGTTGACGAAACGTGTGTCGGCTGGCGTTTGTTTTTTACTTCTGAAGAACATCATCTGCATAAACAACTCACTTTGAACTACCGGTGTCACCTTTATTACAAGTCTCTTGATTGTATCTATACTGTTTATTCAAAAACGTGTGCCCAGTATTTTGTTGTATCCCTCATACTGATTCTAGTAGCTCCCATTTGGGCTTGTCAACCGTGGTTCACAACACTTTTTAGAACTGTCAGTAGTTCCACATCAAAAGCTACATCTCAATTCTAGTCTTCTCACACAGAACCATGGAGAAGTCAGACATCCAAATCCCAAGGAGCTCAATCTAGCGATTTGGCCCCTGAAGTCATTACCATTCTTAAAGAAGCAAGAACGCCTACTACCAGAGCATGCTATGCAGCTAAATGGAAACAATTTGTTATATATTGTACTGAACAATATTGATCCTCTAGATGAATCTACTCAAAATATCGTTTGTTACCTTCTGTATTTACAGCGTGCTGGTTTAGCCTACACTTCCATTTGTTTGCACCTTGCTGCAATAGCTGCATATTTACAAAACAGACATCTATCTTTGTTCAAGGTTCCAGTAATTAAAGCCTTTATGGAGGGCTTTAAGAGAATAATACTACCCAGGGAACCTCCAGAACCAGTTTGGAATTTGAACATTGTGCTTACATGGCTCATGGGTCCACCTTTTGAGCCATTACCAAGTGTCAGCTACAGTTTCTTTCATAGAAAATCGCCTTCCTCATTGAGATCACTTCCTTGAGGAGAGTTGGTGAGCTACAAGCTTTAACCTTAGAAGAACCCTTCTTTCAACTTCATACAGAATGGGTAGTTCTTTGTACCAACCCAACGTTCCTTCCCAAAGTGGTTTCTGCTTTTCATATCAACCAATCAGTTGAGTTGCCTGTGTTCTTTCCTCAACCTGATTCTGTAGCAGAACAAGCTCTTCATAATATTGATGTCAAAAGAGCGCTACTGTACTACATTCAAAGAACAAAAAACCTTTGCAAAACAACTGTTTGTTGCATTTGCCACGCTTCACAAAGGCAATCCCATTTCTAAATCTGGTATTGCAAGATGGATCATTAACTGCATTCAAACCTCTTACACTAAAGCTAAACAAACTTTGGCTGACAATATGTCCTTCAGGGCATGGAGGGAGGGTGGATGTCCGGTACTCACTGATCTATATATCAGTGATACCTTCCTTGCATTTGAACAGGCATGTGAGAGTTTTAAATTAGGAAGTGGGCAGTATTTGCAGATGGAGCTAGGCAGGGTCACGTGGCCCTCACACCCGTCCATGCCATCAGCAACCGAGACACTGCATGTGTTGCTTACTTGTGGTAGTGGACGTGGATTGGTCTCACTGCTATATAGGGCTATGAGGTTGGATTCGGTGTACAGGGCAAGGGAAGCATGGAACGAGGACCTACAGGCCCCATTGACAGAAAGGAATTGGGAGAACGCATGCGCGTTGACTCATAAAGTATCCTGTAATGTGCGATTTCAATTGATACATTACAATTTCCTGCAAAGGGTATATATGACCCCGGTGAGACTTCACCGTATAGATTCATTCAGGCCACGTGAATGCCCTAGATGTCACATTGGACGAGCAGTGTTCTCGCATTTGGCGTGGGAATGCCCGGAGGTGCTAATGCTCAAATTCTGGCATGGTGTGGTGGCAAGGGTGTCGGCGGGCGGGGGGTGTATACGAGTGGAGGCTAGGCCTGTGCAGTGTCTTTTGGGACAGATACCAAAGCGTAGGATAAACAAGATGGCTTATAAACTGCTACAATTGGTATTGGTGCTTACCAGACGGCAGGTAGACATACTGGATGAGCCCACGAGTGCCGACACTAGAAGGATGGATGAAGGATGTGGATGAGTGGTCGCTCGCTGAAGAGCTCCATATAAAAGCTTGTAGAAAGGTTGAGAAATTGGAAGAGGACCTGGTACAGTTGAGAGAACTAAGCAGGATATTGCTCCATATACCGGGACACGGAAGTGAGCAAGCAGACACGTCAGAAACTGATGGTGCAGAGTAATGTAATAATCCTATTGTTGTGTATGAATGTGTGCTTGTTGGTGGAGGTGTCCGCCTTCGTTACCATGATTTGTATATTATCTATTTACTCTCGCTATGTTTAATGTATCTGAATAATGTATCGCTGGAAATCTGCATGCTTCAAGAAAAAGATTATTAGTGGGTGTAAAGCAAATGTGTGTACAACTGACCAGTTGGGTAATAAAACCTAATAAATAAAGTTGGTAAAACATTTTTTTAAAAGCTAAACAAACTTTAACTATACCTCCTAGAGCGCATCCCACTCGTAAAGAAGGAGCCTCTATGGCCTTTCTAGGTAACACCCCTATAGCTGACATTTGTAAAGCAGCAACATGGTCCACATCACACACTTTTAACAAACATTATTGTGTGGATGTGTTAGCGTGTCAACAAGCCAATGTAGGTGAGGCAGTGCTAAAAATAATTTTTCAAAACAGCTGCAACATCTACTGGGAGAATACTGCTATATAGTCTGTGCTAAGCATGTGTATCTACAGCACACATGCCTCGAAGAGATTATTCTAGTTACCCAGTAAGCATCTGTTCTTGGCATGTAGAGCTCCCACCTCCTCGGGCACCTGTAGCTGTTGCAGTTTTGCATTATTTACATTACATACGCATGGACATATCTGTACTACACTAAATTACTCCATTCTCACCGTCTTGCGGGAAAACAGTCTAACAATGGAGTCGATGTCCATGCGCACTATCACCGAAAGGAGGAGTCACCTTAGCTCGTGACTAGGAAAGACTTCTTTGAAGAAAAACAACTTGCAAACATCCAGACCCAACACTAGATGGCAGGAGTACGCAAAGCATGTAAATCTACAGCACTACATGCCAAGAAGAGACGCTTACTGGGTAAGGAACATAATCCTTATCATTCACTTTCGTCCTCATCATTTTCTTCTGAATAGGTGTCATCATTCTCTGTGTCTGTTTGATTTTCACAAGTGGGAAGTCTGCACATGTCAGTGCACTTGAGGCCATTTAGACAGCACATATGTTGGCTGTTTGCAGTTCCTAGTTCAGTTGCAAGCTAGTAAATCGAACACAGCCTGAGGTGCTGGCTGCCCCTCCATCCAGCCCACTACCAGTTGCTCTGCTCTTGTGTTTTTTTCAACTTTCACCATCTCCCAATTGGACTTGGTGTCTGTGGATCATTCAGAAGGCATTTCTTGCTTATAGCGGCTTGTTAATCCGCACATTCGGCATGTTTCTTCAAACAGTCCCTGCAAGGTGGAAGTTGATGACTGTCTATCTCACCTTTCTTTGCGCAGAATAGGTTATATCTCAAGTCATTAGTGTGATAAACCAAAGATTTTGGTGCATACAGCAAGCATGAAAATTGCTCCAATTTGTCCATTCGCTTTTCAGAGAGATCCAATTTGTCTCTGAGCTGCGAAAATGTTTCCTGTGTATGTCTGTTGGCAGACAGGATTTTGAATGCACTTACCATTCCTTTTCCAGCAAATGTGTTTACTGTGTCACATCCGGTAAACATGTGGAGAGCTATAAGAGCTCGACAAACATTTTTGCCAAGAGTTATAGCCATTTTCCCAGTTTCAAGATTCACATGTGTATTTTTGTACGACATTTCAGAAACAATTTTGCCATGATTCTGTCATGAAATCCCAAACGTATAATAAACACGTTGGTTTCATCTGAGCTTATCATTACTGCTTCAGAACCCTTATTAGCAGCGTGTGCAGCATGCAGCAACAAACGACCATCTGCTTCTTCGTGTGTACCTGTTGAGATCAGGCATTTTGTGTCTCCCTTCAGTTGTGATTTTGTAGCATTTATCATCACAGTTTGCGTACACGGTTTTATTCTCAAGTTTTACAAAACACTCTGGTTTCCTCCATTGGTTAACAAGAATGTGATGAGAGTTGTTTTATCCCTTATGTGGCTTAGGAATTTCCTCCACTGTCTGGCAATCTCAGAAGGTGAAATGCTTTGTAACTGGTGCCCGAGTTCTTACCATCTGATTGCCCTTTCTCCGTTCTTAATAGACGTCTCATTGTACGTATCAAACACAATATCGATTCTTTGACTCCTATTTCCTTCCTGCAAGGCCATGGACAAGACAGACATAGCCACCTCACCAAAGTTTGATTTCTCTCCTTTTTCTCTCTGAACAAGAACCATACCATCAATCATAGTGGCTGAATTTCCAGGTATTTCCTCAACAGGGATAACGTTTTATGCAAGCATGTTGCTAAACCAGCTTTGTTTGTCTTTCGCAACAGACCTTTTGGAGTTGCTAAAGCCTATGGTAAATGTCCTTAAGGGATGAGAGAGTACAACCACCAATTGAAGGTTCTGATTCTGTGCTTTCACAATGATTCAACCAATAGTACTTTGTCTGCTTTCTTGATGATTGTCCTGCCATTGCGATTCACTGCCTTCTTCTTGGACATATTAGTGAAGGTTTTTAGTTTGTTCATTTTCATTGGGTCATGAAACGTCTTAATATGTGGATTATTCTCAAGTTGCTCAAGTCTGAACTCTTAATAGCACTGTTCACTTATTTCATGTGCCTTCATTATGTTGAATAATATGTCTTGAGATGCCTTTTTTGCCATGGAGAGACTAATGAGATCATGTGACCTAATAAATGGGTGTTCGAGGCATGTGTGCTGTAGATACACATGCTTTGCATACTCCTGCCATCTAGTGTTGGGTCTGGATGTTTGCAAGTTGTTTTTCTTCGAAGAAGTTTTTTCGAGTCACAAGGTAAGGTGACTCTTCCTTTCGGTGATAATGCGCATGGGTATTGACTCCATTGTTAAATTGTTTTCTTTTGCCATCAGGTTTGGACGTGTATTGCGATGCTCCGATTCTAAACCGTCAATAAGGATCCCTTCAGTTCACAATTCACTTACCCTCGTCGGGTATTGTTTTTGATCATGTTTTTTACCTTCTGCGTATAGAAAATTTCTGAAAACGTATTATCTAATAGAAAGCTCCAACCGCTGGTTTCTGGCCTACCTCGTTTTCTTCTATCTACTTCCAATCGAAGATTCATTGTCAAGTCTTCTGCCGATGGAACAGACGCCATTTCAATTTTGTCCTCTGTGCCATTCCAAATACCCGTGCAGCGACCTTCATAAGGTCTGTAACCTCTGTCTCTCCCCAGAATATAGAGAGGAAGACTGTGACGCGTGTTGATCATTCCGCTCCAAGAATACTCTGTGGGACCATCAGGCTCGACGAAGAGACATGCAACGGCAGAGGATCGGGGACACCCTGGATATTTTCGAGAAAGGTATCGAGCAAGAAGAGATGGAAGGCGTCGGCAGCTGAAGAGGCCTTCTACCTCCCGGACTCCTATTCCGAGTTGGAGATCGAACCCGAGTCCCATGACGATTCAGCTGGACAGGATGCAGTGAGCAACAGAGCCCCTTTTCCCACTAAACCCACTCCAAACCAAACAAAAGGCTACTATGCCAACAGGCCAAGGTAGGCACAGAGACTTTGATTCCAACACCCCGCCTTCTGGCTCCGCACCGAAACAAGTCAAGCCTTCTGGCTCTGACTCAATCCGAGATGATACCCCTTCGTAGAAGAAAAGACTTCTTTGAAGAAAACCAACATGCAAACATCCAGACCCAACACCAGATGGCAGGAATATGCAAAGCATGTGAATCTACAGCTCTACATGCCAAGAATAGATGCTTACAGGGTAAGTAACCTAATCCTTATCTAGCATTGACCCAGACTAACAGATCTCGTAACAGTATCTTCGTCTTTTTCAAATTGTGTCTTATGTAGGTCTGCGTGAGTAAGATCTTATCTGTTACAAACCATTTCCTTTTTCCCACCCAAAAAGGTGCTTTTGTGTGCCGCCACATAATATTTTTTCACAGCATGCACCTTGAGTTCAAACCTTGTTGTATCACCCAGAGTCTGTGGGTCTTTGTATGGTAATGGGCTTCTGCAGCCACTATGTCCCTACTACAAACTGCTAAGATCTTTGAATCACAATTAATGGTTGCACACTCTCGAAACCTTTTGTTAACTCTCAGCTCCTTGGACTTGATTAATTTCTCAAGCTTTGATGTTCCCTTGTAGCATTTTATCTTTCCACAGAATATAATGTCTTCAGCATACACGTTTGACTTTTAATGATGTTCTTCTGTTTAAGCGTTTACTCATGCACTCACTTGTTCCAGTGCCATCACTGACACTTGCTTCAGCTTTTTGCTTAATAGTTTGTAAATTTCTCTTCATAGTAAACAGGCTCCTGCACTTCCTGTTGTAAAATACTTGGAGAACTGTGTTGCTTTCCACATTCCTCCCGATGTCTAACAGTGGAATGTGATTCCTCACTTGAGCTGCCTCTAACAAAGTTTTCAATGATGAGTAGTACTGCAGGCTTGTCAGCATAACTCCATGTTGGACATTTGACCATAAATTAATTATACACTAGAGATCAGAGGGGCAGGATGTGCTTGTTCAGGCTTCATGATGCTGCACGGTCATTCACCACCAGCTCTGGAAAAAGAAATTAATTAAAACATTTATACATTTTACTTGGTGTACTTAATATAATCATAATTTCTATTCAAATTATTATGAATTTATTTAATCACATTTACTGTATTTGTAATTTTAAATAATAAAATTCACAATAATAAAAATTATTTTTAAAAAACCATTTACATGAACCTGGTGCCGGTGTGGGAGCGAGTTCGGACAGATCTCAAGACCTGGTCACGTATGCCGCTTACTATCTATGGTAGATCGGCAATTTTTAAAATGGTGGCACTCCCCCCGTTTGTTATATCAACTGCAAAATCACCCGTATCCAGTACCGCCCGGATGGTTCCGGCTGGTGAACTCTGTACTAGGGCAGTTTTTGTTGGAAGGTGGAGCAGTGAGTGTGGCATTACGCACATGCTTCCTCTCCACTTATTGTGGAGGGTTGGCGACCTCAGACATCCTTTCCTACTACCAAGCCTCTCACCTTCTGGTCCTGAATGAGTGGTGGTATGGTAACAGGGGTGACCCGGCGTACGCCTTGGAATGCTATCTTATGGGATCTCATACGCTACACACCATTCTTTACACGGCGTCGATGCGGAGTGCGCTGCCATCGGCTACACAGGTGGTGTTTCGAATCTGGCGACAGGCTCTGCGCTGTATGGGGTGGTGGAATGCCCTGACTGGAGAAACCCCCTTGTGGAATAATGGCCAGCCTTGCGACATTACAGGGCTTTAGGGGATGGGACAACATTGGCATCTCGACCCTGGGGGATGTACTGAGGGGTACGACACTTAAATCCTTCCTGGAATTGTGTAAGGAATTTGGCATGCCTCGCTCCCAGTTAATTAGATCCCTCCAATACCGTCATGCACTGTCCTCCAGCCTGGAGGGTTTGGAGTCCCTCCCTGAGTTTAGTCCGCTGGAAGCAAATGTGTTCATGGGGGACTTGAAGACGATATCCCGTATTTATCAGTCGTTGGTCATGCACTCCTCCCCCACGCTGCAGAAGCTCCGGGAGACATGGGAGGAGGATGTGGGCGAGCTGGAGAAGGAGGACTGGAGGGAGGCTCTGGCCGCCCCAGGGGTGCGGCCATAGCAATGCGTCTCCGTCTCATCCAATTTAAATACTTACACAGAGTTTACTTTACCAGGGTCCGGCTTTGGCGGGCGGGACTGATTGCCTCACTGGAATGCCTCTGCTGTAGCAGGGAGGACGGGAAGTTCTTGCATACAGTCTGGAGTTGTGGAGCCCTAGATCGGTTCTGGAGGGGGGTCTTGGCCTGTTTATCCGAAGTATTGGAAAGGGTGCTCCCACATACGCCACAGTTTGCCCTGCTACATGTACTGGAAGGGATGGGGGGTAACTTGTACAAAAGGCACCTGATGCAACTTGGCCTCACATTGGCCAAGAGAGACATTGCTAAAGGGTAAAAAGATTCACGGGCCCCGGCGGTGGCCGTCTGGGAAAAGGGGTTAGATTTTTGTATGGGGTTGGAGCAGCCGATCTTCGTGGCCAGGGGGTTCCCGCGAAAACATTATAAAATTTGGAAGCGCTGGGCAGATTATAGGGGTCTGGCGCTTGAGCTGGAAGATCTTCCTGGGGAGTGATGAAGGGGTCGGGTGGTACTGGGGTGAGGGGCGTGGGTGGGGCCTGAGAGGTGGGTGTGCATATACAGCTATTTTGGTTTTCCTGTGTACTCAACGTTGCATGTGGGTAGAACTTGGTGGACCTTGTGCGACTCTGGGGGGGTGGGAGTTGGGGTGGGTGGGTATTGGGGGGCTGGGGCTGTTGAGAGGGAGGAGAGATGGATTTTTAAGTATTGCTCGGTTATATATTATCCTGTTTGTGCTCGCAAAGTAAAAAGTCGATTGCCTTTCAGATACTGTAATGTTTTCAACCGGCAGATGTCCCTGGTGTGCAGGGCCCTGCAATGTATGTGCAGTCTGACAATAAAGTCTGTTTTAAAAAAAAATCCATTTACATCAAGGTTTCTTGGGAGTTGAGTGGTAACACACAAGGCAAGGAGTTATTTATTTATTTATTTATTTATTTAGTGTATTTATAGAGCGCAAACCTGTCACCCAGAGGGCATCCTGGCGCTTGAACTTGAGCGAGAGCACTATTCACTTACACAGCATTTTTAGGAAATAAGTGCGTTTTAAGAGCTTTCCTGAACGGAAGATAGTTGCTGTGGCTTCTCAAGGAGAGAGGCAGGGAGTTCCAGAGTTTGGCCGCTGCCACACTAAATGAGCGGCCACCCATCCTGACTCTCTGGAACCTCGGGACTACCAACAGATGCGCAGAAGAGGATCGAAGAAGTCGCGGGGCAGAGTACCAGGAGAACATATTCTGCAGCGGTATCGGGCCCAAATGATGTATAGCTTTGAACACTAAACAAGCAGCTTTGTACAGCACTCTCAGATGTACCGGGAGCCAGTGTAATTCTCTCAAAGCTAGGGTAGAAGAACTAGACCTAGGCCATGAGAGAGCCAACTTGGCGGCCATGTTCTGCACTCGTTGTAGCTTCCCCACTAGATTTTTTGGGGCCTCCAGAAGTAGTGCGTTACAATAACTTGCTATCACATATTCTCCATCTCTAAGCATCCATACCTTGCGAATAAATCACATTAGAACCTATCCCCCCCAAGTGGCACCAACAGCATGGTTTGCTCAAGGCCTACAATGCTTAACCACCACCTTTATATTTTGGTTTCCACCAGCGTATTCCCATCATGTAGAGCTTCTGGTGTCATATCATGAAGTGCTGTGTTGTTGTTTTTTTTTGCTTTAGCAATTAAATGCAGACACCCACTCAGAAACGGAGAGAGGCAGCCCCTGTTTTCTGTTTTTAACTTATCCTTAATTCCCTGAGACCCTTCCCCAACCTCCTCCTCTAATAATGTATTCATTTGGAAGGACACGTTGTAGCTGTTGTTCTTTACTCAAGTCATGCTGGCATTTAATGCACTAATTTGGCAGGCATCCCTGGAGTGCTTAGTCGCCTACTTTCAATTTCCAGTCCTGCCCCCTATAAACATTACCTGATGTCCACCTTGGGGATTAAAAACTATCTGATCATGGTGCTACCGTTTGGATTAATGACCGCTGTTTGAGCAGGAATATCCCCTGCATGGTGTACATTCTGGTTCGCCTGCCCTGAGTGCCCAACTGTAAATATCTGGTATCCTGGTTTGAGTTTGTCCTCAACCTCCCGCTAATCAAGTGTGTGCTCAAAGGCTTAGACCTGTCCCTTCCATGTAATAAAAAATATGCTCTTTTACAGATTTCAACAAAATCAATAGATGAGAATTTTCAAACTTTCAAAACACAATTAATGAAGCTGAGACACATAAACAAGAATCCCAAAGTTTTGCTGCGATACAAAAAGTGCTCAGTGCTTGTCAGTGTAAACACAGTAAGGAATGACAAACAAATAACGCAATGTCCCCACAAATAAAATGAGCAAAGGAACCCAAGGAGTAGTTTATCAATTTCCATTCAATTATTGGTCCATCAATGAATACAATCATATAGGTTCCATTCACCCTTAATGTTGATGAGGTTGTCTCCAGAAAGAATTTATTGAAATAAGGGTAAACTCATCTACTGACTGAGTCCGATACAACAATCTGAATCTACAAGCGAACCTCAAAAAACTGAGAGAAATGAATCAAAAAACTGTGAACCCATCACCAGGAAATGTGATGCCATTAATAAAAATACCTTAAAGGGAAGGTTACACCACTATGGTCTTAGCAAAAACCAGATTAAGTATCGGTCACAGTAAAGAAACAAAAATAAAGCCTAACTGAATCATGAATAATCAGAGATAAATAAACCACGAAAAACTTTGACGAGCTCTCTACCCACCTTTTGCTCGGATGTCAATATCATGGAAGGTAAGATCGCCACGTGGACGCCCATAAATGGTTCACCTCCGACCTCAAAAAACAAAAACTTGAGCTGCGTCAAAAAGAGAGGAAATGGAGATCATAATACTCCACTAAAGACAAGGAGGAATTTTCTATAGCTCGCAGGGAATATAAAAAGAAATTCTGAATACTAAAGCGGCATACTTTTCTACCAAAATACTAAACTCTCATAACTAATCCAAGGACATTTTTAAGATAGTGAATGATTTATGTAATGATGAGAGCACCTCATCCACTCAGGCCCCTACTCAAGAGCTCTGCAACTCTCTGAACAATTTCTTTATGGATAAAATCTCTCTCATCAAAGACAGCCTTCCCAATTCTTCAAGTTGGGAACCACTGAATGATACTTTCAACAACCATTCCACTTTAGACGCCCTTCAACCTATTTGCCCAAAAATACTTCTGGAGCTAATGACCCTTGTTAATTCCAGGTCTCCTAATGACAGTTGTCCACCACATGTTTTAAAAGACGTATTTTCTGCCCTGCCTCAGAGCGTACTCCCTTTCCTTAATGAATCTCTCGCTCAAGGCAAGGTTCCCAGCGCCTTTAAGAACGCGACGGTCGTTCCCCTTATAAAAAAAACAGGGGCCAACCCGACAAATCCCTCTAATTATCGCCCTATTTCCCTTCTTCCCTTTACGGCCAAAATACTGGA
Source organism: Lissotriton helveticus (assembly GCF_964261635.1). Classification (NCBI taxonomy): domain Eukaryota; kingdom Metazoa; phylum Chordata; class Amphibia; order Caudata; family Salamandridae; genus Lissotriton; species Lissotriton helveticus. Next base: position 351,957,703 of record NC_136059.1, on the reverse strand, counting down.
GGCCCATGTGTCGGGATGTCTCTCGAATTTCATCAAACGTTCTGACTACTTAGAACCCAACATAGCCGGCTTTTGTCCGGCGCATTCAACGGAGGCTGTGATCCTCGCAGTCCTGGACACTCTCAGATCAAACGCTGACAGAGGTGACCACCAGGCTCTGGTGCTCCTGGATTTGTCGGCCGCGTTCGACACGGTCGACCATAACATCTTGTTGGACCATGTCTAGCAGGCTGGCCTGAGAGGACCCGCACTCAGATGGATAGACCCTTTCCTTGCCGACCGGACTCAATCAGTCAGGCTCAGGACTTTCACTGCTCCTAAACTTACTTCCACCTGTGGGGTTCCTCAGGGATCGTCTCTATCGCCGCTATTGTTGAATTTATATCTCAGACCCCTGATTCATTCTCTAAAAAACAGGAAGATCACCATTTTCAATTACGCAGATGATCTTCAGCTGATAATCCCACTGGGTTCTCCAGACTCTGCGGCTGAGTTCCAGGCGACCATATCTCACATCCAGTGTTGGATGGTCCGGAACCACCTAAAACTCAACGCAGGCAAGACGGAATTAGTCCTGCCTGGGAAGAGCGAGATCAGCTGGGGCCCGCATTACTGGCCGGCGGACGTGGGGTCTCCTCCCACTCCTTCCCCCTCTGTTAAAAGCCTAGGGGTCATTCTTAATGCCGATCTCTCGCTCAAAGGACAGGTGGGAGCAGTGATCTCTTCCAGTTTTTTTCAACTACAGAAAATCAAGAAAATTGCCAACCTGCTGACACACTCAGCCCTTATACAGGTGGTGACAGCCCTGGTACTTTCGCGGCTCGATTTTTCGAACGCACTTTACCTCGGCCTGCCAGCGGGCTTATTAAAACTATTACAGATTGTTCAGAACCAGGCATCAAGACTCGTCTGGAAACAGCCTAAATGGAAGTCAGCTAGATCAGGACTGTTGAAACTTCACTGGTTACCGATGGCCCAACGGGCAGCCTTTAAGACGGGATGCTTAGCTTTTAAGGTCCTGCACGGCAACAGCCCCAGATTTATTAAAAACATGATCACCAAATACGAACCCCTGCGCAATCTTCATTCAGCCCACCTCCATCTGGTAACAATCCCCTCATTCAAACGGAAACGGCAAGGAGGATGCTGCTTCTCTATCTATCCCCCAGTTTCTGGAACTCTCTTCCCCTGGCTCTCAGGAGTTGTGACAATCTCCTGGTCTTCAGGAAAGGCTTGAAGACTTGGTTGTTTGAGCAAGCTTATGCATAGGAACTTGTGGCAACTTCCCTCAGACTTAGGGCCATGAAACCTACGGGTGTCTGTGCGCTCTATAAGTTGTTATTAACATAACATAACATAACATGCAATCAGGGAGCACAGTGGGTAAGAGTTGGATAGTGAAATTGATGTTTTGGAGGTCCTGGTGGTGTGTGATAACACTATTAACGAGATTCGTGAAGGGTATAACCCACCTAAATGTACAATGGAAATTAATGGAACCAAGATATTAGTTTTGGCGGACTCATACTCGCTTTATACTGTCATTGACAAGGAGATGTGGGAAAATGTGGTTTAGTGTAAATTGAACCCTTCAGATATAAAACCTGTTGGTTATTGTGACATAAAACATCCTATTGTTGGGGTTTTTCAACTGCAGACTGTCATACAAAAACAAAGGCAATAACCAAAGTATTTGATTTATTTATTGAGTTTTATATAGCGCTGGCTAGACCCGGAGGTATCAAAGCGCTTTACATGAGGATTAAACAGTGTTACAGTGCTAAATCAGTTACAGTTACATTTGCTACTAGTGCATTCCATGACATAGAAAAACTAAACCAATGGAGTAGGAGGGTAATGGGAGAACAGCAAAGGGGATTGAGTGCAGACCAGGAATTAGCAGAAAGGTCATGGGGTGAAGAACAGTAGGAGACAGTAGATGCAGAGGGAGAGAAAGGAGCCTCATGGTGATCATGCCCTTGATGCGGGGGAGGGAAGGAAACACAACGGGGACACGAGGAAAAACAGTGTCCGATGTCCGGCTGGGTAGGTGCCGGCCGAGGGGGTGAATCCCAGAGCCAAACTCCACTATAGACACTGATAGCTCCACCGGGTATCAGCCAAAGGTTACTCTGGTTCCGCAATAAGTCCGAACAAATGAAGATTCCGCCCAGGGGGCAACGTCATGGTTCCATTGAAAGCAGTGTCAAAGAGAGCTGGAAGTCCATAGGGAGGAGACAGCAGTGGAGAAAACGACAAGACCTATGTCCAAAGTACCGATGGGTCGGTGACGGCCCTAGCGGTGAGCCGTAGCCAATCTTCCCTACAGCTGTTGAAGCAGCTCCTCTGGGAATCGGCCATGTTGCTCAGGCTCCGCCAGGTTAGAATGGAGATCGTGTAGTGTCCATAGGTCTCAAGTCCAGAGCCGGGAGAATGGAGTTGACGAGGATGGTAGGATAGGATATGGAGCTTGACTGCCATCTTTAAGTCAGGCAAGTTGAGTCGGTTGATCCCCGTGATCTTGCAGCTGGTCCTGCTTCTAGTTCTGTGTTTCTTTTACTCTGCTATGCCTTTTGTCCAGATTAAACATTGGGACCCCTCGTCTTAAGGGACATCCTCCCTCTCTGGTGGCATTGCCTTGGCGTGCGCCATTTTAGGGTCAGGCTCTGCGATTTTCGTTTCAAAAGCACCAGCATAGCTTTCATATGGGAACAATCTAGGCGCCATTTACAGGTATTTAAACTTTGTTGAGTGCTCGAAAAACACTGACATCCTACAGCTTTTCCTTTCACTTCCTGTGCCCCAGCAAGATTCTCACCTAGGTAACATTTACAAAACCCTCTCACTTTGCAGTAAGAAAAATAAAAGTAAACACATGTTTGAAGACGAAGCCTGACATTTGGACTTTGTCTTTGAAGGTTGTATGACATTACAACGCGGGCTTTTACCCCGCGTGCCATTACGACGCTGTTTTTACAACGCAAGTCGAACAGATAGGTTTTAAGCGCCGCTCTGAATTTAACTTCAGAGGTCTCCATCCGGAGTTTTAGCTGGAATTTAGTCCAGTTCTGAGCTGCCAAGAACCGGAAGGATCTACCTCCCATTCTGGCCCTCTTCACCTTCGGGATCTTCAACAGGCCAGTCCCGCTCAATCTCAGGGACCTTCCCGGCACGTAGCTGGTGACAAGAGCCCTCAAATAAGAGGGACCAGTTCCCTTGGTGGTGCGATGGCAAGTACAGAGTGCCTTAAACATTACTCTTTTCCTTACTGGGAGCCAATGTAAGGTATCCAGGGCTCTTTTGGAGGCAGCCCTCCTATAATAAGAACCAGACGTGCGGCGGCATTCTGCATAACCTGCAATCTACCAAGACATTTAGCAGTGGCACCCAGATAAAATATGTTGCCATAATCTAGGCGAGACGTTATAAGGGTATGGACCAACGTCTTTCTTGCCTCTATCGGAAGTAGATCCAACGTTTTGCGTAGGTTTTTTAGAACTCCAAAACATTTCCCCACTACGTGTCTGGTGTGCACTTCATAGGAAAGAGTGGGGTCCAACCAAACCCCAAGACTTTTCGCCTGGGTGCATGGTGTAGGAGTCGGGCCCAGGCTCGGAGGCCACCAAGCCGACGTCCAACCTGCCGGATCACCCCCTACCACAAGCACCTCTGTCTTGTTGCCATTGAGTTTCAGGCAGTTCTTAGCCATCCAGGAGGCAAGCTCCTGCATGCATGCCCTCAAATTAGAGGCTGCCACTTCCGGTGCCTGAGACAGGGAGATCACCAACTGGGTATCGTCAGCATAAGAGACGACCCCCACACCAAAACCCTGTGCTATCTCCGCCAGCGGAGTAACGTAAAGGTTGAACAGGGTAGGGCTGAGGGCGAGCCCTGAGGCACACCCTGCTCCAGTTTAAAATCCCTGAAGTAGTGTGCTCCCTGTCTAACCTGAAAACTCCGCTCAACCAGGAAGGACTTCAGTCATTTCAGGACCGGGCCCGAGACACCGCCCTTATTCAGGCACTGTAGCAAGGTGTAGTGAGCTACAGTGTCGAAGGCGGCACTAAGGTCCAGCATAATCAAGGCCATGGTATGTCCAGCATCGGCCCCCTTCCTGATGGATTCCGTGGCAAGCAGTAGTGCGGTCTCCGTAGAATGACAAGCCCGGCAGCCAGATTGAGACGGATGTAGAAGGCTAGAGTCTTCAATATATGTCATGAGCTGTTGGTTAACCACCTTCTCTGCTACCTTCACTAAGTATGGCAACAGCGAGATAGGTCTTAGATTTTCTAATATATCCTGACTCATATTTGGCTTCTTCCGGAGTGGTAGAACAACCGCTCTTTTCCATCTCCCAGGCACCGTATACGATTCGAACGAGACCTCCAACACATGCCTAATGTACGGTTCAAGAGTCTCCATGCTCTCGCCCAGCAACTTAAGTGAGGCGGGGTCTCTTGGTGACCCAGATTTGATGCTGAGACAAATTTTACTGAGCAGCTCTGGGGGAGGAATAGTAAAATTACTCAGTCTCCGCCCTGCCTCAGCTTCGCCGGCCATTTCCTCAAATTCCATGCCCCTCCTTACTATCCCAGGAAAGGAGGAGTAGATTTTCTCCACCTTTTCCGAGAAATAGTTTGCAACCCGGTTGCAGGACTCAACCGAGCCAACTATTGGGGTAGCCATGGCTGCAAGGGAGGAGATCTCCTTATAGACTTGAAAGAGCTCTTTAGTAGAGTTTTCTGCTGTCCCAATTCTTGCCTGATAATAGGTGGCCTTTGCCCGCCTAATGAGACCGTAGTATTTTTTCTCTTCTACCTTATACTTCGATCTCTCTTGGCATGAGAATCCTTTCCTCCACTGCCTCTCCAAACGTTTACATTCAGTTTTTGCAGTATGAAAAGCTGTGGTAAACCAGGGTGCAGATTTATGTGCCCTCCCCATCGGTTGATTGGGGAGCAGTGGGGCCACCTTATTGAGAGCGTTAACTATCCGCCTTTCCAAATTCAGGCAGGCAGTTTCGCTATCTGTGCCACCTGGGGGCCCCCCTGCACCAGTGCCCTGTTAAAGTCATCCCGCACGAAATTTTTCCATTTCCTGCGTGGGTGCTTGCAGGTAACTTTTTCCTTCACTCCCGTCTCTGGTATCCTCACTACAAAGGGAACCAGAAAATGATCTGACCAGGGAACGGGGATGGGGGTGGTAACTCCTACATTCTCCCAGCTGGCAAACACAGGATCGAGAAAGTGCCCATGATGATGTGTAGGGGCACATGATTTCAGGTTCAGATGAAGAGCCACAAGATCCTGGCGTAGGTCATAGGCCTCTTTTTTCATAGGATCCTCCAGATGAAGATTCAAGTCACCTAATACTAAGAGTTTATCGTATCTTAAAGCTTGATGGGCAATGCCCTCAACAAAACTGGGCAGAAAACGTGTAGAAGGGCCAGGGGCTCTATAGACCAGGAGCCCTGTCACTGTGAGGTTGGGGTTGATTTTAAACGTAAAAAGACCCGCCTCACTCTCACATATCATAAATGGTTCAAGGGAGCACCCCAGGGGGGTTTTAATAATGGCCGCTATCCCACCTCCTCTACCTGTCGTCCTATCTATTCTGGCTATCGTATAGCCTGGGGGGAGTGCCTCAAGAATGTCTGCCTCAGAATCCGTGTCTAGCCAAGTCTCCGTGAGAAACAGGAGATCAAGTTTCCTGTCCGAGAGCAAATCAAAGATTTCAATTCTGTGTTTACTTAGGGATCTACAATTCAGTAGCCCACCACAGAGTTTCACCTAAACGCGCAGTGTCTACAGGCGCCATCTTTATTGACCACCATACTGTGCCTACAATCCCTAGCTATAAAGCGGGCACAGTTCGCGTAGTTCTGCCGCATTATATATTGTTCTTACCGCTGCTGGCTGACCAGGGGTTCTGGTCCCGGTCCCCGTCCGGCGCAGGCGGGCGCAGACGGGCTTGCCTTTGGCGCGGCTTTGGCGCGCGGCCACTGCGCGGCCGTTTAAGCATCCGCCTTTTATGCCTGAAAGGCTCTGCAGGGAAAGAGCACTAGACTGCTAACCGGCCCCCCAGCCAACGGGAAGTGCCTATCTCTACCCTTCCTCGCCCTCCGCGCAACGGTGCTAATCACCGCGTCAGACCGGGGAGGGAAGGAGGAAATCGAGCACAGGCCTCTGGTCAGAGTGAACAGCCCCCGAACAGGTAAGCTTAGATTGTTAAAAAACAATGTTAAAAAATGCAGCTGACACACACAAATTGCGCTAAACGCGCTAAGCGCTTATTTTAAAATTTCTCAATGCAGTTTTAAAACCAGGTGCCGCACGTAGCAGTTCAAGGGCGCTGCCACCGCCCACTCACCACAAAGCGGCCGAGTTCCCAGTGTCTTTTATCCCGGAAAGGCTCTGCAGGGAAAGAGCACTAGACCGCTAACCGGCCACCAGCCAACCGGAAGTGCCTGTCTCTACCCTTCCTCGCCCTCCGCGCAACGGTGCTAATCACAGCGTCGGACCGGGGCGGGAAGGAGGAAATCGAGCACAGGCCTCTGGTCAGAGTGAACAGCCCCCCGAACAGGTAAGCTTAGATTGTTAAAAAACAATGTTAAAAAATGCAGCTGACACACACAAATTGTGCTAAACGCGCTAAGCGCTTATTTTAAAATTTCTCAATGCAGTTTTAAAACCAGGCGCCGTACGTAGCAGTTCAAGGGCGCTGCCACCCATGCCATCTATTCCAACTCCAGCTCACGTTACAGTAGGGAAGGTGTTGGAATAGAAAATTAAACTATTCCTTTTCCCACAGCGCCCTCCAGCGCAAGTCGTTGAAACGACTTGCGTTGTAAAAGCAGCGTCGCAATGGCAGCGCGATGTAATGCCCGTGTTGTGATGGCTGCTCACCTCTTTGAACGAACAGCAAATGTGACAAGATAAACATAAAAGTTAAATGCATCTTTAGTGCTCATTTATTCACCTTCTGAAATCCAGTATAGTTATTTGTGGAGTTTCTGCAGCACACCTGTACCCCTACTTCTAGTGCCTTTGCTTCTTGTAGGCTTAAGCGCTTACTTGAGAATGATCAAACACTCTGGAGGTATGTTGAGATAGCCAAGTTCTAAGACCTCAGGAGCCAAATTGCAAGATTTAGGTGCTTGGGGTTCAGTGGCTGAGCATGCCCTGGCTCTGCATGAGAAGGTCGGCCAGTTAGGCAGCTTCTCGTCAGGCACTAGGAAAAGGTCCTGAAGAGTTGTACACTGGGCTGTCTGGCCCAGGTGGGTGCCACTGGATGAGATTGATGGATGTTTGTTGAAACCTCCCAACCACGAGCAGAAGAAGTGGGGGAACAGAAAAGCGCAAACAAATACCCCAGACAAATTCATCCATAGTACAATTTCCATGGTCTTTGGGTTTGGATACCTAGAGGCAAAGGTTGGGTCTACGTCTGGGAACTCCCAACGATGGCTCTACGGGAGGAGGAATAGTGGGTGTGATTCCCACTTGTGGACTTTTTGCTACATCCTGAAGAGCAGGTCTTCAAAGTTGTTTTCCACTACAGGTAGAACATCTGCAATTAGATGGACTTTGTCATTGAATTGCCCACTTACAAATGCCCTGAGCCAATGAAGACAACTGGTGTGAGTGCCTCCCAGCTTCTGCAGGTGGCACATGCCATTCATGTTGTCTGTGTGAATAAGAACCATGTTGTGCTGAACATGAATGAGGAATGACTTAAGTGCTAGCTGGACGACCAACAGTTCCAGATAGTTGATTAGTAGACCCTGTTGCTGTGATGTTCATATGCTTTTAACAGTCAAGTTTTTGAAGTATGCCCCCACCCGGTGAGTGAAGCATCCATTGTGATACTGTCATACAAAAACAGATGCAATAAACAAAGTATTTTATTTATTTATTGAGTTCTATATAGCGCTGGCTATTTAAAACTGGGTCAAGAAAGGGCGGGACTGGGTCAAGAAATGGCCAGCCTTGTAACCTATTGGTGCTGTTTCCCCACTGCAGTGAGCTAAGAGTATGGCCCTAGATTAGCACTATGGCTCCCAGAGACCCTAAGCTTGTGATCACTGTGCAGCTAGGCACTCCTGCAAAGGACACGTGTAATTTGGCATGGGGAACTATGAAAATGCAGGAGGCCATCATTCTTAGGAGATGCATGACGGCCCTTACTGTTAATTTGCAATCTGGCTGAAAAGGAGGGAGCAAAGTTAGGTATGCTCGGATGCATGCTGGGCTGGGACAGGCTTTCCTGGTGACTAAATTGATAACTGCTCGTAAGAAGGGCTGGATCTGCAAGGGCTGGAGGAGGGACTTGCCTAGGTTGATCAGAAAACCCAGATCGTGTAACAGGTTGATGGTGAATTTGGAATATGTCAGACATTACTGCTGGGTTGCGCTTTTGATCAGCCAGTTGTCCAAGTAAGGAAAGACGTTGATTCTGTTTCTCTGGGAATGAGCGGTGACCAAAACAAGATACTTTGAAAACCCCATGGGGTGGTGGTTACTCAAAAGGGCAGCACTTTGAACTGGTAATGCGGACCACTTACCACAAACCGGGGGTACTGGTGATGTGCAGGGTGGATTGGGATGTGAAAGTAGGAGTCCTTCAAGCCAAGGGCACTCATGAAGTCATCTTGCTGCAGTACAGGGATGACATCCTCCAGTGTCACCTTGTGAAAGTGCTCTCTGCTGAGGGGCAAGAGGTGGCGTACGGGTCTGAATGAACCGTCCTTTCTGGTCATGAGAAAGTACAAATAGTACACTCCCTTGCCACGGTTGTGGAGCAACACTGGTTCTATGGCGGCTTTGGGAATAATTGTCTCTAATTTCTCTTTAATGAGATGCTGGTGTTTCTGAGAGAGGGTGGGTCTGGGAGGATTGATGTTCTGGGGGTTTGAGCTGTGTTCCAAGCAGTATCCCTGTATGATGATTGAAAGAACCCACTGATCAGAGGTGATACCTGGCAATGGGCGAGAAACCCCTGACAGCCTTCCTCCGACAGATGTAGTGTGATCGTGGGGGAGGAAATCACTACTAAGTAGTGGGGGATCACTTACCTGTGGCACCTTAACCTCTGGAGCTACTGCATTTGTAACCTACCCTGGAGTAGCCCTATGACACTACCCTGGAGTAGCCCTATGTCATCTGTTGGTACAGCTGCCTCTGGTAGGAGGTAGATGCCTTGGGGGAGGTAGTCTTAGAACCCCTGTATAGTTGGACCCTTGAAAGGACCCCCAAGGAGAAGGGTTTTTGAAGGCTCTCATCGCCTTCAGGGTGTGTGTGTCCCTTTTGATTTTCTTCCAGCATTTCATCAACCTGTGGTTAAAACATGTGCTCCCCGTCGAAAGGCAGGTTAAGGAAATGTTGTTGTACCTCTGATTTAAAATCAGAGACATGCAGCCAGGCGCATAATCTAATCAGGACACTAGAGTTAATGCCCTGTGCTTCTGTGTCAGCTGCTTCCCGAGCACTGTGGATGGTAGTGATAGAAATCAGCTTCCGAGACAAGCTTGTGTTCCCATCTGGGAAATGTTGGAGGAGCTCCTACATTTCCTCCCAGAGAGCACGGTCAGAACATAAGAGCAGTCTGATGGAGTTTGCAATTCTCAATTGACTTGCCAAATGAGCTGGCAATGTATTTGCCCACAGCACTGATCTTACTACTTTCTTTATCAGGCGAAGGAGCATCACCAGCGCACTGTGCACTAGCGTGGGAATTAGGTGTAAGTTGGCCTCTAATGCACGGTGGGTTGGAGGGTGATGCCTTGTAATTCTTATCAACCTTTGGGGTTCCTACCCTAGCTTTTACAAGGTCTTTGAAGGTTTCAGGCGCAGTTCTGAGCATGCCAATAAGAATTGGGAGATACTGCAGCAATCTTTGGGTAGAGGAGTGTGTTTCCACAAGGAGAAAGGAAGGGTATTATTGGGTTGGTGTGAACAAAAAATGTTGGGAATTGTGTTCAACCCTAACCACCCCCAACAGGTATTACTGAGTGAAGACGCTGAAAGATCTAGGTGGAGTGCCAAGTACTCTAAATTGTTTGGGGATGAGTTAGGTTGTTTAACCAAATTTGAGCACGGTATTGTGTTAAAACCCAATAGCGTAGCATGTGTACACAAGGTGAGAAATGTGCCACTTGCACTCAGAGGTAAACTGATGGAGGAACTTTGCAGGTTGTGGGAAGCACAGGTTATAGAACCCACAGAATCAACTGAGTTGATTAGTCTCATCATTTTAGTGCGCAAATCGGATGGAAATTTGCACATGTGTGTATGTGGATCTGAGGCCCCTCAACCGCAACATTTGGGCTGACCACTACCCATTACCTCACATTAATGAGATGGTATCTTCAGTTACTAATGCAGTGTATTTTTCTAATTTTAATCTGTTTAGTGCATATCATCAGATTCGATTACATCCTACTTCTGAACATCTAATGTCATCTATAACTCCTGAGGGTGCATTCCAATTCAAATGGATGCCCTTCGGTTTATTGCCTGCTTCTGCAGTTTTTCGAACAAGTAATGTATAAGATCCTAGGAACAATTACGAGTTTTAGTGTTTCAGGATGATGTTTTGGTTTAGGACTCCAATCGAGGAGAACATGATGATACCTTGGACAAAACCCTAGAGAAATTAAAAGAGGTGGGTCTGACGGGAGGTGCCAGCAAATGCAAGTTTGGGATCAAGTGGGTTGACTATGTAGGCCATACTTTGTCTGGGGAGGGTGTGAAACCCAAGAAAAAGTTATTGGATGCCATTGAAAATGCACCTTCGCCTATCAATAAAGAACAGTTACGTTCGTTCCTTGGTATAGCCTAGCTTTACTCGAAATGTGTTCAACGCTTTGCCGACAAGGTTCATGTGTTAAGAGAATTAATGAAAAAAGGAAACAAGTTTGATTGGTCAAGCGAGTGTCAAATTGCCTTTAATGATATCAAAGAACAAATAGTCAAGGTGGTTGCCTTGAAACCCTTTGACCCGCAAGATCAGAGTATAATTGTTGTGGATGCCAGTGCATAAGGGTTAGGGGCTGTCTTGATGCAGAAAGGAAAAGGTCAAGAATAAGTAGTGGCATTTGCATCACGCACATTGAAGGGAGCGGAATCCACGTATTTGGTTATTGAAAAAGGAGGCCCTGGCATGCTGGCGGGGTGTTAACTACTTCAAAACATATGTATGTGGTACTCATTTTGAAGTAAGATTCAACCACAAACCCCTGATACATCTGTTCACTACCATGGGAACAGGCAGAGCAACACCCAGAATTGCCAAGTGGCTGTATAGATTACAGGGTTATGACTTCATGTTAAAGGATGTTCCAGGGAATCGCAACATCAATGCTGATTGCTTATCTCGTCTGCCATTGCAGTGAATGGTGGTAGATGATGAAACGTGCGATGATTGTGTCGTGGCCAGTGTGTCAGAATAGTGTAATGGTGCCATAACCGAGGTTGAGTGGAAACAAGAGGTAGGGGAGGACAATGTCATGAAGGTGTTGTTGGAGGAATTGTCCAAACTGTCTAAATCTAAGTTATGCTTGAAGAGAGTCTTTGGAGAATTTGGGACGGTACGGCCAGAACTTTATGTTGAGAATGGTATGGTAGGTAGGGATGGCACACTAGTGGTGCTAGGAAGCTTGCGCTCCAAATTACTCAAGTTGTTGCACGACCCACCGATCTGAAGAATCCCCTATTTTGTCAACCAAGTTACCTGAAAGACCATGGCAGAGAGTATCCACGGACATCTGTGGTGCTTTCTTGACCAGGGGAAACAAACTTTTCATAGGGAAGGGTGACCGGAAACACTGGTCACAGACAACTGACCTCAATTTATAGCTGATGAGTTTAAAGTATATCTTAATTGGGAGTGTCACATCACACCACGACAGTATAACATCCTAGGGAAAATGGTCTCATTGACAGATTTAACCGTGTGCTAAAGGAGTGCATATAGTTATGTGAGGGATGTGGCGCTAATTGCAAATACAAAAACAACAGTTGATGGACAGACTGCAGAACAATGTCATACATTCACACCACTACAGAGATCTGGGCTTAAATCCGTCATTTTTTGATCACCATGCCATTCCAGTTTGAACCCATCCATATGCAAATCAGTTTTGACCCTGTGCCTCATGAGAACAGTCCAGCCTGAACTGCCAAGCCAGGTCCTCCCGGGACTGGAAACAAGCATCCTAGGACTGGTTTAGGGGTTTCACCCCTCTTCAGCCAGGATAGCTTGATTCCAGTGGCATGGAGAGCACGGGACCCACGTCTGGGCATAGCCGTCCCACTCTGGGTGTCAAATGCAAAAACAACAGTTGATGGACAGAATGCAGAACAATGTCATACATTCACTCCAGTAAAGAGATCTGGGCCTAAATCCATCATTTTTTTGCTCACCGTGCCAATCCAGTTTGAACCCAGTCATATGCAAATCAGTCTTGACCATGTGCTTCATGGGAACAGTCCAGCCCAAACTGCCAAGCCAGGTCCTCCCTGGACTGGAAACAAGCATCCTAGGACCATTTTCGGGGTTTCACCCCTCTTCAGCCAGTATAGCTTGATTCCAGTGGCATGGAGTGCACGGGACCCACGTCTGGGCATAGCCATCCCACTCAGGGTGTCAAATGCAAAAACAACACTTGATGGAGAGAATACAGAACAATGTCATACATACACCCCAGTACAGAGATCCGGGGCCTAAATCCATCGTTATTTGCTCACCATGCCAGGTCAAGACTGATTTGCATATGGCCAGGTCTAAACTGGGGTGGCATTGTGAGCAAAAGAATGATGGATTTTACCCATATCTCTTGACTGGGGTGAATGTTTTGATTTGTTCTGCATTCCATCTATCAATTGTCTGTTTTTTGATTTCTCGCCGTAAGTGCGCCAGGTATGCCCAGACGTGGGTCCTGGGCTCACTGTGTCACTGGTATCGAGCTATCCTGGCTGAAGAGGGGTGAAACCCCGAAACCGGTCCTAGGATGCTTGTTTCCGGTCCAGGGAGGACCTGGGTTGGCAGTTTGGGCTGGACTGTTCCCATGAGGCACAGGGTCATGACTGATTTGCAAATGGCCAGGTCGAAACTGGGGTGGCATGGTGAGCAAAAGAATGATGGATTTAACCCAGATCTCTTGACTGGGGGTGAATGTTTTGATTTGTTCTGCATTCCGTCCATCAATTGTGTCTTTTGCAAATTGCAAATAGGCAGTCAACGAGATGTTGTGGAACTACTGCAGCACGCCCCATTCTGTCACAATGGAAACTCCTTTTATGCTTTTGAAGAGATGGATTTTGAGGGATGTGACATGAATTGAGGCCAAGGGAGTGTTGGAATGCAGGGTCAAAAAGTATCAAGATAAGTATGTGAGGAGACACAATGACAAATTGAAGAGGGTAACAAGCATGTTTGCTGATGGTGATTGGATGAGGAGTAGCAGAATGGGCACCCAAAAGGTGGGTTTGTCCAAATGGTCTGAGCTCAAGTGTATGGAGAAGGTGTCTGGAAACAATGTATGGTTGGATGATGGGAAGTAGTGGAAAGTTTGTAGAATCACACTATGCAATGAGCTCGAGCGGGATGCATGGTTGAGGAAGTTTGATGATGGTGTGGCAAGGGGTTGGAAAATTGCACTGCTTTAAAAAGCAAGAACGAACCTACCCGACCTAGGGCCTTAGGAAGAGATAATGAACGTGTAAAGAGGAGGCCCAAGTGACAAGGTGACTATGTATGTTGGTAATCATAAGATCTTATGACGTGTGTGGGGCCTTCCACACCAGGGTGATTTACATGTTCTATTTTGTGTGTCTATCAACGTTGCCTCTTGGCTAGGTGACACATGTAACTGGTTATGTTCTTGTTATTGTATTATTATGTATTGTGCTGTTTTGCTATTTTGTTGTGGGAGAGGATTATGTGTTGAATCCTAGTAATCGTCACTAGCTCCACCGTGGGGTTCTGGAAGTTCATTCCAGGAGGTGGAGAGAGTGTTGGCTGCTTGAGTGGAAGGATGTGTAAAGGGGCTGTTCATGCTATCTAAATAAACAACTGAACCACCTTATTCAAGCTTAAGTGTCTGAAAACATAGGAAATGGCATGACAGCTTGTCTTGCTTCATACTTAGTCAGATAATACAAAATACCACTCTCCCCCACGGTGGTTCAAACATGACGAAGCAATACATATAACAAATCAACAACTACAAAGGGGTTTCACTTTATAAATTAAAACACATCAATGACTCTCTTTTCAGAATAAGGCTTGGAATTTTATTTATGCGCGGCTCTCTAACAGAAAGGCTTTCCCAGATGTCAAATGAACAACATTCAAATGTGTATATATATATATATATATATATATATATATATATATATATATATATATATATATATATATATATATGCAAGCAATATTAACAAACTTTGCAACCGCAACTGTTAAATGCATGGATAATAATAATAATAAACAAGCAGCAAATAATTCTGGACATCCTGCAAGAAATCAGAAAGATATATACACTAAATACATCAGATGATTACCTTGGATGTGTGCACTCGGGCTCATTCACACATCACAAAGTCAATACTCAAAGAAAACACATCAGATGATTATAGCCAATTGGAAATTGAAGTTGTGCACTGGCAGTCATGCATCACAGTGACTGTTATAGCCACTGGAAACTGAAAATGCACATGTGTAAGAAAGCGCCTTCTTTTTGCATGGTGGCCCCCACTTTTTTCTGAAGTGCTGATGTGCTTTGACTGAGGGTGCCCTAGGCTCCGGCCAGCAGGTACCCAGGGCCTATGTTCTTTCTACATTGAAAAAAAGAAAACAATTGGCACTCTCTGACCACAGGTCAGCCCCTTGTAGATGGTACCACAGGTACCAAGGGCACTGTGGCCAAGAAAGGCCTCTAGGGGCTGCAGCACTTATTGTGCCACCCTTAGAGGCCCTGTACCTTTATACACACACCCACTCTGCCTTTGAAGGCTGCGTGTTTTGGTGCAGAACAAAGTGAAGAGTCGAAATGGCACACATTCCTGTGTGCCATGCCTACAACCCACTGCCCTGGCATAGATCAGCCACCCCTCTAGCTGAGAGCACTATTCCAGTGGTGAGGCTGCACGTGCATGAGCCCTGTACTCCTACAGTGTCTAAGCCAATTCTTAGACATTGTAAGTGCAGTAATGCCATTAAGAGTATATGGTGCTGGGAGTTTGTCATTATGAGCTCCACAGTACCATAATGGCTTTACTGAAAACATGGAAGTCTGGTACCAAACTTCTCAGCACATTAAGCCCACACTGATGGGATGTAATTAGAAATGCACACAAAAGGCATCTTAGAGATGTCCCCTGAAAAACGACCAAACACTAGTGTCCAGGCTGAGTGTCTGTTCACCAGCTGCCACCACCAGACATGTTTCTGGACCCATGGGTCGAGAGCCTGCTGCTCTCTGGGGTCTGAAACAATGCACATCCTGGGATGAGGTGCCAAGCCTCCTCCCCCAGGATGGGCAGGGTCCACGAAGGGGAAGCTTCAAAGGCTTGCCATCATTGTGAGCAGCTTCCCCAGGCCTTTTGCTGCTTCCAGCAACTTTCCCCCCCCCCCGGTTCAGACCCCTACTTTGGGCAGGAGAATTGGCGGGAAAACCAAGTGAGGAAGGGAGGTGTGCCTACCTTTTCAACCCCACCCCTCAGGTGGGGGAGGCGAGTTGAAGCACAACTCTCCGTCCCCGCCATCTTGCACATGGAGGGATCTAGCCAACCAGAGTGAGGCATATGCCCCCCTATACCTGGAGGGTGGCATAATAGGGGGGGTACCCATCCCAAGGAAGGGACCCATTGGTCCCAACCTTTACTTACCTGTAACACCTGGTATTTAGGGGCACCCCTGAACCTTGCCTCCTCAGACAAGAACCGACCAAGAAGAAAAGAAGAAGGACTGAAGAGCAGTGCCGAAGCTAAGAAGAGGAGGACACACACTGACTTGGCCCCTGCCCTACTGGCCTGTCCCCACCTCGAACCTGCAGAACCGAAAATACAGGTGTGTCCTGCAGCCAACAACCTCAAGAACCTTGAGGACCTGCCCTGCTATCCACAGAAAGCACTGGATTTGCTCAACCACAGACTCTGGCCAAATCTGCACCACTTTCAACCCAACTCGTACGGCCCAATTTCGAGTGTCCCAGCACCACAAGGAGGTCTCCCCGGTGATCCTGACCTGAGATCTGGTGATCTCTGACCTGCCTCGAATCTCCCAGCAAAGATTGCAGCCTCTGTCTGGAGGATCCTCCCGATCGCGACCAGAGCTGGTAAGAAAGCCCAGATGCCTAAAGACATCCCTGCACCCGAAGTCCCACGGCCTTGGGTGGCCCAACCAACATTGTCCCAGCACCCCCAGGCATCCCAACTTACCTCTCCAACTGGTAGTCATCTCCAGAAGATCTTCGTCCTCATCTTTGTTGAAACCGGAGAATCCCCATTGAAATTAACAGGGTACCCGACAATAAAACAGCACCCTGCACCCAGCCGCCCCTGTGCCACTGCGGGTGTACTTTGGCTGCTAACTCAGATCCCCCTTTTCCCTGAGCTAAACCCCAAGAACTTTGCTCCCACAACCTTGAGGCCTGCTCGTAAGAAGCCACCAACCGGAGGCCCCCTATCCCCCACTGGATAACATTGGGCTTCAGCACTTTGCACAACAGCCGCCCTAGAGCCACTGAAAGTGCTTTGAGAGTGCATCCTTGACCCTGAGGGAACCCTTGTTCTAACCCCAGAACCACAACCTCAAATACTGAGTACTTACCTGTTAATAGGAATACATTGACTGTTTTCCCTCGAAAAATGTTCTACAAGTGGAGTTGATTGGTATGAAATCCTGAAAAACTACAACTGAGCAAAACTGATTTTACTTACCTTTTCTCTAGGAAATGTCCCAGTGTGATATTTAGGCATATCACACTGAGTAGAAAAAGTAACTTAAAAAGTAATCTGAAAAGTAATCTGAACAGTAATTTCAACATATTGACTTAACTGTATTTCAATCCATTTAATTTGAACTGGCATTCAATTGTAAAACATTGCATAAGATTTTGCAAAGCACTTATTTAACTTACCTGTGCCAGGCTTGGCTTGGTTCTAGAAATAAAATAACAATATTTTTATACAAACAAGATTGGGCTGAGTTTAGTTTTTGAGTGTGTGACATCATTTGCTAATTAGTGTGTATAACACATACTTAACACTACCGTCTAATAAAGCCTTACTGCTCGTGAACACCACCACAAATAGGGAGTAAGGTGCTATCTACTTTTACCTCTGCCTACCTTTGGGGTTCCACTGGACTCTCTGCACACTATACCTCATTTTAGTATAGTATATACAGAGCCAGCTTCCTACATTGGTGGATCAGCGGTGGGTTATACAACTTTGCATTAGTTGGACTAACTCGACTATAACCTGATCACATGACAGAAGTCTTAAATTATTATTATTAAAATTTATATAGCGCACAGCTACCCTAAGGCATCCCGGCGCTTTGAACAGTGCATCAACCGTGAGACCATGAGATAGTAGGATCGACTCACACGGGAAACAAATGTGTT
Source organism: Lissotriton helveticus (assembly GCF_964261635.1). Taxonomy (NCBI): domain Eukaryota; kingdom Metazoa; phylum Chordata; class Amphibia; order Caudata; family Salamandridae; genus Lissotriton; species Lissotriton helveticus. The sequence continues at coordinate 351,940,071 of NC_136059.1, read as the reverse complement.
TTCAGACCCCTGCGAAAGCGCAGGGTGCAGGTCTCAGCACGAAGTTTTAGGGGCAGAGAGTTCCAGAGCGTTGCTGTGTACACAGAGAATCGTCTCCCGCCCGTGCGTGATCTTTTTACTCTCGGGACATGGAGCAAACACCTCTGGTCAGACCTCAGCGCTCTGTTAGCTTTGTAAGGCACTACCAAATTCCTCAGGATAGGAGGTCCGCTGCCCTGAAGAGTTTTGTGTGCGATGGATAGTGCCTTAAACTTCACTCTCTCCCGCACTGGTAACCAGTGCAGGGCCTTGAGAGCGGGTCTGGCAGATTCTGTTCTGGGGATGCCCATAAGTAGTCTGGCCGCCGCGTTTTGCACCTGCTGAAGTTTGTTAAAAGTAGATTCAGGGGCGCCCAGAAACAGACCATTGCTGTAGTCTAGGCGAGATGTTATCAAACCCTGAATCAACAGCTTCCTCGATGGAAAAGGAAGGAGCGGGAGAATTTTACGCGCGGCCCGCAACAGGGCAAAACAAACTCCGGCAGTTCTTTTAGCGTGAGTTCTGAGGGAGAGATCTTGCTCCAGCCAGACTCCCAGGCTCTTAATCTCCTCTTTCATGGTTGGGAGGTCACCCATACAACTTGGCCAGCATGTTAATGGCAGTGGGGGAGCTTTGTTTCCAAGCAGCATAATCTCTGTTTTAGAGCCGTTCAGCTTCAAGGCTGAGCTGCTCATCCAGGTGTAAACATCCACCAAGCATGAGTGCAACAAGTCAGGGTTCTCCACCAGTTGAGGAAGGGCGACCACCAGCTGAGTATCATCAGCATAGCTGATGATTTTGATGTTATAGGGGGTCACCACATCCTCCAGGGGGGCCATGTAGACATTAAATAATGTCGGGCTCAAGGACGAGCCCTGCGGCACCCCCCACTGGAGAGAGATGGATGGAGACTTGTTGCTTCCTTCCCAGACCTGGTAAGACCGGTCTTCAAGAAATGAACAAAGCCATTTCAACGCGGCCCCTGCCACACCCACCCCTGACAGTCGTTGAGTCAACACCTGATGGTTCACGGTGTCGAACGCAGCACTCAGATCCAGGAGGATCACTGCCACTGATCCTCCCGAATCTAAGATGCGTCTCGATTCTTCAACGACTGCCAGGAGGGCCGTGTCGGTGCCCTGGCCGGGACGGAAGCCGGTCTGCGAGTCTCGGAGCAGACCGTTCGACTCTAGAAAGTTGGACAGTCGATGGTTTGCAAGCTTCTCAGCAATTTTGCTGAGACCTGGCAACAGAGAGATAGGCCTATAATTGGCCAACTCCGCCGTGTCAAGATTAGATTTTTTTAACAGTGCCTTGACCACGGCTTTTTTCCAGGTGGGTGGCACCAAACCATGAGAGAAAGAGGCGTTTATCAGGTCCGTAATGGGCCCTACCACAGCGGTTGCTGCTTGCTTTAAAATTTTAAAAGGAACTGGGTCCATAGGGGAGCCGCTTTTTATGGAGGCTATGGCTTTTAACGTCTCAATTTCTGAAACTGGGCCGAACGTGTCCAAAGAAATAGGACACTCTTTCCCCTGAATTAGGGGGAGCTCTTCTTGGGTCCCATGAGGTTTAGCGACCTGGGGTAGAGAGTTCAATATATTCACAATTTTAATGTGAAAAAAGTCGGCCAACTCCTTGCACCTCTGAGGATCATGGGTGGCTGCTGGTTCGGGAACTTTGAGGAGTTCTTGCACCACCTTAAAAGTTTCCCTGGAGGAATTTGAGGCAAGTTGTATTCGCTCCTCAAAGAATTGTGCTTTTGCCAAGCGGAGGGCTGCTTTATAGGCTCTAATCGCTATCCAGTAGTCCTTACGCTTGGCAGCATCAAATTTCTTCCTCCAAGCCCTTTCCAGTTTCTTGCATCCTTTCTTAAGCAGGCGGAGCTCAACCGTGAACCAAGGAGCAGAACCAATTCTTTTCTCCCTCTTCTGTAAGGTTTTCACCGGAATGAGGGCATCAAGCGAGGCGTTTAACCATCTGTTAAAGTCAGCATCTCCTTTAATCGGGTCCGACTCAGATGGAGGTTGTGAGTTTGCCAGGTTGTGGGTCCAATTGCAAATCGAAAGTCTGGACCATATGCGGTCCACCACAACCGCTTGATGTGTCGGTGTTGAGGGCAGATTGACTTGCCATTCCACCGAGACTAAGGAGTGGTCTGACCATGGAAGAGGAAGGGCTGGTCTGGCCTTAAGCCGAGGGATGTTCGAAAAGATAGGATCCAATAAATGGCCCTTCACATGGGTGGCTCCTGTATTGACTAACCGGAGCTCACAAGCAGTCAGATCTCCTTTAAGATCTGCAGCAATTGTGTCTGTGGTGTCCTCAAAATGCAGATTCAAATCCCCTAAAACAATAAAGGTAGAAGTGGATGTGGCCAAGAGTGTTACCGTTTCCATCACAGAGCTTACAAAATTGCCCACCCTACCAGGGGGTCTGTAAATCAGCAGGCCAGCCAGTGTCACCGTTGGCGATATCTGTAGTGAAAAGTGGCAGCTCTCACACTCAGCCACAAGTCCCTTCCGAGCCCTGCATTTAAAGTTATCTCGATAGATAACGGCGAGTCCACCTCCTCGTCCCTCAGGTCTGTCCAAATGAAATATGAGGAAGCCTGGAGGGAGGGCTAGTACGATGTCAGCATCAGAACTGGAAGTAATCCAAGTTTCTGACAGAAACAGGATATCCAGTTCTTGCTCTTGAATAAGGATATTAAGTTCCACTGCGTGACACGGAAGTGACCTGCAATTAAGCAGGCCCCAGAGTAAGGTGCTTTTACCTGAATGAGGAGGAGTCGATGCGTCCGATCCTCGTGGGGGTGATCCTCGGGCACCATTGTTGCTGACAGGGTAGTTTTCAATGGGCATAGTGCGTAGTGCAAGTAGCTCTTCTCGTGAATAAGTACGACGCGGTGGTGGTGTTTTTGGCATAGTGCCAGGCCCTAGGCCCGTCTGAGCCCGGACGAGCCCAGACGGGCAGGACTCTGGCTGGACTCCGGCGTGAGTCCGGCGACTCCGCTGCGCGTCTCCGCTGCGCGTCGTCATGGCGAGCTTTAAGTAGGGCGTGGAGTCCGGTCTGCGAGGCTAGTGCGCTGGCCGAATGTCGCCGCAAGGAATCCCTGCCTCACCCAAGATGGCGGTAACAGTTCCCAAGTGTGTCAAAAAGGTCTAAGTGAGTCCGCTCCCAACAGCGGTGCTTGTAGCCTTTTATATGAGGTAAGCGCTATATGTGAGGGACCCAAAATACAATTTACACTATTAAAAACGAAACAATTTTAAAAGCGCGAAAGCGCTGCCAAATGTAGGGACCAAAAATACAATTTACACTATTAAAAACGACGCAATTTTTAAAGCGCGAAAGCGCTGCCAAATGTCCTGTAAGCGCGCCTGTAGTCTCAGTGGTGCGCGGTTCAAGTGCCTTAGTTCAAGGCCGACCGAGCCTGAGTGCTCGCCTTAAGTAGGGCGTGGAGTCCGGTCTGCGAGGCTAGTGCGCTGGCCGAATGTCGCCGCAAGGAATCCCTGCCTCACCCAAGATGGCGGTAACAGTTCCCAAGTGTGTCAAAAAGGTCTAAGTGAGTCCGCTCCCAACAGCGGTGCTTGTAGCCTTTTATATGAGGTAAGCGCTTGTGGAGCTGGGTGGCGGGCGGACCGGAATAACAGGCGGGGAGGCCGTATATAATGAGCTATGACAAGTGTTTTATTGCAGCAGAAGGACAAAGTCAAAGTGAGGGAGGGAGGCAGTGTAGAATCCAAGGGGTGGTCGGCTGATAGAAACGGCAGTGAACCAGGCTCGGCGAGGTTGTTGGGGGATCAGGATCTGCTTCTCCTTGTTCCGCCAGTAGTCTCCTCGGTGTGGTACTGGGGCTCCTTGGAGGCTTGAAAAAGAGGAGAGAAGCGTAGGGCTTTTAAACTGAGTACTCAATCAGTACACCCCACCACCTACACCGGGGAGTGAAGGGTACGTAGAAAGGCCAGTGAGGAGGGGACGGTAGGGGGGATGGAACAGGCAAGAAAAAGGTGGGAGGGTTGAAGGCGGGATGGTGCAGGGCAGTGCTCGGTCTTTGTACAGTGCGTGTGAGAACAACCCTAAATATCCCTGTGCTCGTGCAGTCTACGGAATATATACAATGGTATTTACAATTAGTACTATATACACAGGAGGGGACACGGAGAAAGGGTAACAGGTACTCACGTGCCCCGCCGCAACTCTCGTCCGAGTTGCGGCCGCTCTCCAGCTTCCTCCTGAGGACGCCACCAGTCCTCCGTCCAGACGTCCTCTTCCTCGTCCTCGCTTCGGTCTTGCAATACTGCTCCTCTCTCTCTCCGGGGTCCGTCGCTGTCCGCTGCCTCCTGCCACGAGTCGGTTGCTCCGAACGCCTCTCCTTCGTCCTCGGGGCTTTTTCTACCTTCCGGGTTCTGGTCTGGCCGTCCACTTCCGGGGTCAAGGTCGACCGCTTCCGGGTTGCTTGGGGTCGACCCGCCGTCACTTCCGGGGTTACTGGCGAGGGCTTCCGGTCCTTCGGGCTCCAGCGTCGGAACCTGCAGGGGACGAAAAAGAGAAGGTGTCCTGGGTGTCCGGGACGTTAAGTGACCGGGCGCGGGGGACGGGACCCCTGCGCTCGGACTGTGTTGCGCCGAGGTAGGTGCCGCTGCCGCTCCACAACGCTATATGTGAGGGACCCAAAATACAATTTACACTATTAAAAACGAAACAATTTTAAAAGCGCGAAAGCGCTGCCAAATGTAGGGACCAAAAATACAATTTACACTATTAAAAACGACGCAATTTTAAAAGCGCGAAAGCGCTGCCAAATGTCCTGTAAGCGCGCCTGTAGTCTCAGTGGTGCGCGGTTCAAGTGCCTTAGTTCAATTCAATTGTCTTTAGAATTACTAAAAGTCTTGTTAGGGCCTTGGTTAAGTCCCTTTTGAATTTTAGAAAAATAAAAGTTTACTTTAGTTAGGGATATTAGGGGTTAGAAGTTTTTTTTAACAATGTCTCTTAACAAGAACCCAGCTGTTAGTGAAGATAACAACAATTGCATAGAGAACCATGTTGAAGGGCTCAGCCTTTATCCACTTAGGATTTAGATAGTTACGGTCTCTATGCAAACTCAAAAATATAATCATGGGGTCCCATCCATCCAAACAAAAGCTCCATGAGCTGTTGGGGTATGCTAAGGACCATCCATCTCAGAATGGTGAAGACCCCCTCAGATGACGAAGAAGATGGAGGGGATGAGGATAACTACTACCCCCCCCCCCCCACACACACACACACACTTTATAGGGAGAGATGGGCCCAAGTGCCCTTGATTCCAAGAATAAACCTCTCAGCATCTAGAACCCACAGGTGGATCAGGTGCTGCTGAAGACATCGAGGACAGCCTCAATGAGGAGGACAGCCTTTTAGTAAGGTTGACAAAAAGATTGGATTTAGAGACCAGACTCCTGGGCCTAGAGATAGAGAGAGCAGAGATGGGCTTAGCTCCCATCAATGGTGGCAGCAATTTACTAAATAAAGATAAAGAGCAATCTTATGATCCTAAAATCCCAAAAGGGATTGTCCCTAAATATGAAGAGGGGGCTGATATCACAAAATGGTTCACAGCCTTTGAGAGGGCTTAGGAAATGAGAAAAGTGAAGAAGTCACACTGGGGGCACTCCTTTGGGAAATGGTCACTGGTAACTGCAGCGACAGACTCTTGACCCTTACAGGGGCAGATGCTGGGTCTTATGATCTCGTGAAGAGTACTCTGATTGAGGGCTTTGGACTCACCACAGAGGAATATAGAAATAGATTTACAAAACTCAAACTCAGTCCTGGATTGACTTAGTCGGCTGCTCAGTTAAGACACTAGATGGTTGGTTAACTGGAATTAAAGTGCATGATTTCAATGGACTTTACAGTTTGTTTATGAAAGAACATATTTTAATTAATTGCACTAATGAAAAGTTACATCAGCATTTGGTAGACCTAGGTCTAATGTCGCCCCAAGAATTGCGAAAGAAGGCAGACCACTGGGTCAAGACAAGTGTGACAAAAAACAGCCACTGGGGGTGACCAACAGAAAGGGGTTACAAAACCTCCACAGGGGAAAAGTGGTGAAAATCCCCAAGATAAAAAGCCAGTCTTCAAAAGGGCCCCAAAAACCTGCACAGGGGGTGGGTCCCAAAACTCTTCCCAGCCCAATAATAGGTAATGGGGAAATAACTTTGATCCTTTAAAGGCCTGGTGTCACAACTGTAAGAAGCAGCGGGATAAGCCTACAGCTCCAATTGTCTCACGTCTCTGGTGCAGCTTTGCCACGCTCCCCGTCCCTAGGTAGCCGGTCTCCGCCAGCCTGTGGCAATCTCCTACGTCTGGCAGTTCTTCCGCGGAGCTCACGTCCTTTCCAGGGAGGGCCGCCTCAACACCGGCCAGTCGCGTCGTATTCCCGGCCACGTCCGCTGCTCTCAGGAGTCCTCAGCTGCGATCCGAGAATGTCCTCCTCCAATATCTCTTACCGCTGCCCAGCCGGGCGCAGCTTCGATCGCCTCCGGGCCCCAGCTCGCTGTGCCTCCTTGGGATGTCCAGCACTCAAGTCCCCAGCTGCACGCTGCCACGTAGGCCCTTCTTTCGCCCTAATAAGTCCTCGGCCGCCGCACCACGGCCGTGGGCGCTGAACCTCCCAGCTCGCTGTCGTACAATGTAGAATATATCCGCAGTCACTGGTCCCATGCAGAACCGAGATTCAGGGTGGTTTTGCAGGATATTTATTGGATTTTGGGCTCGGCCGGCGGAGCTGCGAATTTAGGCAGCCATTCCGCTCTGCGGCCAAGCCACGCCCCCCCCGAGGTCTCCTACTTGGTTGACCAGGGCACAAGAAGGACACCCAAAAGAGTGATCCATGTGAACCGCCTTAAGCTTTTTCATGACAGGGCTGGAATCACCATGCTGATGGTGACTGATGAGGATCAGGAGACAGAGAGTGAACCTCTCCCCGATCTCCTCTCTTGCAGCCCCAAAATGGGTCAGTGGATGGAGTTGTCTACTCAGACATCCTCTCTGACCGACAGCAGGCTGATTGCAAGCAAGTCTTGCAATAGCATGCTAGCTCTTTTCCTTGACCTCTGGTCAGACAAAGTGGTATACCCATGATATGGACACTGGTGACAGTGTACCTGTCCAGAACACAATCTGTTGACAGTCTGATCAAGTCAAAGAATGCATCAGAGCTGAAGTCAGCAAGATGCTGGAGTTATGGGTTATTGAACCCTCTGAGAGCCCCTGGGCCAGCCCAGTGGTTCTCATCCCCAAATCTCATCCACAGAGTGGAAAGAGAGAAATGAGATTCTGTGTGGACTATAGAGGGCTCAACTCTGTCACCAAGACAGATGCTCACCCTATCCCAAGAACAGATGAGTTTATAGACAAATTGGGTGCAGCCACATTTCTAAGTACTTTTGACTTAACTGCAGGGTACTGGCAGATTGGCATGACACCAGGAGCAAAAGAAAAGGCAGTATTCTGCACACCTGTTGGGCATTCTCAGTTTGCTGTTATGCCTTTTGGTTTAAAGAATGCCCCTGCCACCTAACAAAGGTTGATGAATCAAGTCCTTTCTGGATTGGAGTCATTTAGTGCTGCCTAACTAGATGATATTGCAGTGTTTAGCTCCACCTGGCAGGATCACCTGATCCACCTTGGGAAGGTTTTAAAAGTCCTGCAAACTGCAGGCCTAAATATCAAGGCATCCAAATACCAGACAGGGCAGGGAACTGTGATATGCTTGGGCCACCTTGTTGGTGGAGGCCAAGTGCAACCCTTACAGCCCAAGATCCAGGCCATCCTGGACTGGGCAGCTCCAACAACCCAGACCCAAGTCAGGGCATTCCTTGGCTTGACTGGGTACTACAGTAGGTTTGTGAAGGGATATGGGTCCATTGTGACTCCCCTCACAGAACTTACCTCCAAGAAGATGCCCAAAAAGGTAAACTGGAAAGTTAGCTGTCAAAAGGTGTTTGACAACATGAAAGAGGCATTGTGCTCAGCACCAATTCTCAAGGCTCCAGACTATACCAAGCAGTTCATTGTGCAGACTAATGCCTCTGAGCTAGGGATAGGAGCGGTCCTATCCCAGACCAATGATTAAGGCAAGACCAACCTGTTGCTTTTATAAGCAGAAGGCTTCTCCTGAAGGGAGCAGCGTTAGAGTGCCATTGAGTGGGATGCCTTTGCTGTGGTTTGGTGCCTGAAGAATCTGAGACCATATTTGTTTGGTACTCACTTCCTAGTTCAAACTGACCTCTCATATGGCTAATGCAGATGAAAGGTGAACATCCTAAACTTTTGAGGTGGTCCATCCCTCACCAGGGAATGGACTTTGTAGTGGAACACAGACCTGGGACAACCCATGCCAATGCAGATGGACTTTCCAGGTTCTTTCACTTAGACAATGGAGACTCTCTAGCGAAAGATTAGGCTTTTGTTTGGGGGAGAGGGGTTGTGTAAGAAAGTGCCCTCTTTTTGCATTATTGCCCCCACTTTTTTTCTGAACTGTTGATGTGCTTTGACTGAGTGTGCTCTGGGTTCCTGCCAAACAGGTACCGAGGGCCTATTTACTCCCTAAAACTGCATTGAGAACAAAACCCAATTGGCACTCTCTGGCCACAGGTCAGCCTCTTGTAAATGGTACTACTGGCACCAAGGGCACTCTGACCGTGGAAAGGCCTCTAAAGTCTCCAGCACTTATTGTACCCCACTTAGGTGACCCTGTACCTTTGCAGACAGACACACACACACACACACACACAAACACACACACACACACGCGCGCGCACACGCACGAGCACCGACATGCACACACACACACACACACACACACACACTGCCTTTGCAGGCTGTGTGTTTTGGTGTAGAACAAAGTGAAGAGTCCGCATGGCACACATCCCTGTGTGCCATGCCTACAACCCACTGCCCTGGCATAAATCAGCCACCCCTCTAACTGGGTGCACTATCCCAGTTTTGAAGGTACGGTGCATGAGCTCTGTACCCCTACAGTGTCTAAGCCAATTCTTAGACGTAAGTGCAGTAATGCCATTAAGAGTATATGGTGCTGGGAGTATGTCATTACGAACTCCACAGTACCATAATAGCTTTACTGAAAACTGGGAAGTTTAGTATTTAAACCTCTCAGCACAATAAACTCACACTGATGCCAGTGTGGGATTTAATTAAAAAATGCACACCGAGGACATCTTAGAGATGCCCCCTGAAAAACGACATAACATTAGTGTCCAGGCTGAGTGGCTGCTCACCAGCTGCCACCACCAGACATGTTTCTGGACCCCTGGGTCGAGAGCATGCTGCTCTCGGGGGTCTGAAACAATGGACATCCTAGGATGAAGTGCCAAACCTCCTCCCCAGGATGGGCAGGGTCCACGAAGAGAAAGCTTCAAAGGCTTGCAGCCTTTGTGAGCTTCCCCAGGCCTTTTGCTGCTTCCAGCTACTGGCCCCCACCGGTTCTGACCCCCACTTTGGGGGGGGAAATCGGTGGGAAAACCAAGTGAGAAAGGGAAGTGTGCCCACATGTGCCATCCCCACCCCTCAGGGGGGGAGGCGAGGTGAAGCACAACTCTCTGTCCTGCAGCCAGCAACCTCAAAAACCCTGGGGACCTGCCCTGCCTTCCACAGAAACGCCTCTGTCTCCTGTGAGCACCGGATTTACTCACCCACAGACTCTGGCTGCGGCCAAATACGCGAGTCCGACCAACTCTGCACCCAACGCCCACGGCCTGACTTCGAGTGGTCCAACACCACGAGGAGGTCTCCCCGGTGATCCTGAGCTGAGATCTGGTGATCTCTGACCTGTCTCAAATCTCCCAGCAAACCCTGCAGCCTCTTTCTGGAGGAGGCCGCCACCGACGCCAGTAAGAAAACCGGATGCCTGAAGACACCTCTGCACCCGAAGTCACACGCCCTTGGATGGCCCTACCGACGGTGTCCCAGAATCCCCAAGCATCCCAACTTACCTCTCCAACCAGTGGTCATCTCCAGAAGATCTTCGTCCCTGTTCCTGCAGTCTTTGTTGAAACCGGAGAATCCCCTTTGAATTCACCAGGGCACCCAACGCCAAAACAGCACCCTGCACCCAGCTGCCCCTGTGTCGCTGCTGGGGTACTTAGGGTACAAACTCGGATCCCCCTTTGTCCCAAGCTAAACCCCAGGAGCTTTGCTCCCACACCCTTGTGGCATGCTTGTAAGCAGCCACCAACCAGATGCCCTTATCCCCCAGTGGATAACATTGGGCCTCAGCACTCTGCACCCGGCCGCCCTAGTGGCGCTGAGGGTGCTTTGAGAGTGCATCCTTGACCCTGGGGGAACCCTTTTTCTAACCCCAAAAACTCAACCCCAAAGACTGAGTACTTACCTGTTAACTGATAACGTAATTTCTCTCCATATGATAACACTGACTGTTTTCCTTCGAAAAATAATCTATGTGTGGAGTTGATTTGTATGTAAACCTGAAAAACTACAACCGTGCAAAACTGTTTTGCTTACCTTTTCTCTAGGAAATGTCCCAGTGTGTTAGCTAGGCATATCACACTGAGTAGAAAAAGTAACTTAAAAAGTAATCTGAACAGTAATTTCATCATATTGACTTAACTGTATTTCAATCCATTGTATTTTACCTGTCATTCAGTTGTAAAACATTGCATAAGATTTTGCATAGCATTTATTTCACTTATCTGTGCCAGGCTTGGCTTGGTTCTAGAAATAAAATAAGTTAATATTTTTATACAAACAAAATGTGTCTATCTACTTTTACCTACCTTTGGGGTTCCACTGGACTCTATGCACACTATAACTCGTTTTGGTACAGTATATACAGAGCCAGTTTCCTACAACACACAAACAGCCACACATCACAATGGCACTAATCAAAAACAAGATACATCACCGGCTGCAAACTTCATCTTGGCCCACTCCATACTGGGGGATTCACAGCCGGACAAGAGACTCAGCAAAACCGGAAACTGCTGCTCGGACGATGCGTCCCCAGTTCAGGCTCAAACAATCCCGATCTCTAAGTCAACAAGCCTCTGCTTTATACTCTCAAAACACACTAGAAGGTTCAAGAGACCTTCCCTCTGTACGAAGGAAACTTACTGGAATTGGCCACCTTCCATGCAAGCATTCCCAAGGCAAAAGGAATTCCCATGTTCCCTCTGCATTCTCACATGTTCCAGCCTTTATCTTAACGAAATTTACGAAAGTCTCCAAGGGTACCTTAAACAATCTTCTCTCTAAAAACAAAACAACCTTGAACGTGAATAACCCAAACTACTTGAGCACAACTTGAGAACTTTGGGGCCTGCCTGTGCGCACCGAAAGCTCTAGCAAGACAGAGTCAGGATTCAAGATGGGATGAGGGCATGTCAAAGGCAATAGTAAGAACTTCATAATACTTCCCAAAGTACAACACAATGCGCATTTGTGCACCTCTGCCTATAGCATCACACACTTCATGTGCCAATGTACAACACAATTCATATTTGAGCACCACTGCTCATAACACTGTACTTTGAGACCAAAAAGTACATTCCACACCGCTCTCTCATGCTTTCAAATGCACATCCCACAAGTTCTGTTTTTGGAAATCTGTTCTACTCTATGACAGCTCCCACTTTAAAACTACGAGATAACAAGAGAGAAATCTTCAAGGGAAACAAGGAATATGCAGGACATACATTCATGCTAGGGTAAAATGAAACACCAAAAGTCAATTAAAATGAAGGTATTCAAAGGTCATCACGTGGTGTCAAACCAAAGTAGTGCCTCTAGCACTACACAGCTAAAGAAGGGTTCTGTGAGAAAGAACCTGTTTTAACATGGTTAGCCACCACTTTTTGCCTGGTAATTGATGTGGTTTCAATTGTAGTGCACAGGGTGCCTGCACGCCAGGTCCCCTGTGCCAGTGCTTCTTCCCTAAAACATATCCACAATTGGTACTGCTGCCCCCTGTACGTCCCTAGTAAGTGGTACACTGGGTACCTAGGGCCTGAATGCTGATGATGGTCCCCTGCAGCTTGCATGCCCTTGTGGCAGGAAAAAACACAAAGTCGACATGGCACCCTGCCTGGGTGCCATGCTAGCCAGCACTGCCTGTAGGTGTAGGTAAATGAACCCTCTAGCAGGCCTAAGCAGGGTACACTACGCTGCAGATGAGCGCATATCTGCCTGAGTAGATATGCCCCTACAATACTTAAGTCCATTCTTATGCATTTTAAGTGCCAGGGAATCCATTAAGAGTACATGGGATGGAAACTCAATAACTGGAGTTCTCCAGCTTCATGATGGCATCACTGTAACCAGGATTGTTTTTCACTAAACATCTCCTTGTAATAAATCCACACTGATCTCAGTGTGAGATGTATTAAAACATGTACTCAAAGGGCACCTCAGAGGTGTGCTCAGCAGTTTTCAGGCAACAATAAAAAATATCCAGGGAAGAATGAGATAACTGTTCTGTTTAATGTTCTTACTGGAGAGAGATCTGAGTTGTTGTGACAGTTTTGACTCACGATAAACTAGCACAGATTCATTTAATGGCTGCTGCAGAATATGTACCATGTAAGCAAAAGGACTCTGTCTTTTCCTTCTTGCCCAGAGAAGACAAGGACAGTGTCCACTTCTGCTCTGCCGCTGGCAGCTGCCCCCCTCTCTTTCTTCCTCTTATTCCCTCTCTTTCTGTCTTGCTCCTTCTCACTCACTGAAAACCGTGACTTCAAGAAACTGGTATTACCCTGTCTTTCCTCCTTTCGTTTATTTGTTCCCCTATGAAATGGATCCAAAAAAGAAAAAACACTTTTGCTGGAAACGTTGTCTTTTTCTGGCATTTTTCGATTTCAAAGTGCAGTCTCGGGATGGAGAGAAATAAAACATTCAAAATATGAAAAATTAGTGAATAAATAACTAAAGCGAGATAGAGCAGTCGCAAAGTGGCCAGAATGATTTTATCTGGGAAACAGCCATTACTACGCGAATTTTTACCACACGTAGCTATTACATCGCATGAGCTTTTATAACGCATGCGATGTAATGGCTATCCAAGTCGTTGTGAGGCAACTGAGGCTGTTTCCTCACAACAACATGCACCGCCCCTCGAAGCAGGAAGCAGGAAGCAGGAACCAGGAGCAGAGATGGCGAAGCTGGAGAGGAACCACGAGGAAAGAGAGGTAACGGGGTTTGTGCTTGGGGTGGGGGTTACGTTTGTAGGGTTTAGGGTAGTGTCAAAGTAGTGTTGTAATGTTTGTGTTGTGTGGGGTTGTGTTTTACGTTTTAGGGTATTTTTAGGGTGTTTGTGTAGTGTAGTGTAGTGTAGTGTTTTAGGGTTGTGTCAGTGTTTTAGGGTTTAGTACGGTGTTGTAGTATTTGTGTAGTGTAGTGTTTTAGGGTAGTGTCAGTGTTTTAGGGTTTAGTGTAGTGTTGTAGTGTAGTGTTTTAGGGTAGTGTCATTGTTTTAGGGTTTAGTGTAGTGTTGTAGTGTAGTGTTTTAGGGTAGTGTCAGTGTTTTAGGGTTTAGTGTAGTGTCAAAGTAGTGTTGTAATGTTTGTGTTGTGTGGGGTTGTGTTTTACGTTTTAGGGTATAGTGTTGTATGTTTTGTGTAGTGTAGTGTTTCAGGGTAGTGTCAGTGTTTTAGGGTTTAGTGTAGAGTTGTAGTGTTTGTATAGTGTAGTGTTTTAGGGTAGTGTCAGTGTTTTAGGGATTAGTGTAGTGTGGTAGTTTAGTGTTTTAGGGTAGTGTCAGTGTTTTAGGGTTTAGGGTAGTGTAGTAGTGTTTGTGTAGCGCAGTTCATTATGGTTTAGGGTAGTGTTGTAGTGTTTGTGTAGTGTAGTGTTTTTGGGTTTAGGGTAGTGTTTGTGTAGTGTAGTACTTTAGAGTTTAGGGTAGTGTTGTAGTGTTTGTGTAGTGTAGTGTTTTCGGGCTTAGGGTAGTGTTGTGGTGTTTGAGTAGTTTAGTCCATTAGGGTAGTGTTGTAGTGTTTGTATAGTGCTTTAGGATTTATGGTAGTGTTATAGTGTTTGTGTAGTGTGTGTTTTAGGGTTAAGGGTAGTGTTGTAGTGTTTGTGTAGTGTCGTGTTTTAGGGTTTAGGGTAGTGTTGTAGTGTTTGTGCAGTGTTTTTGGGTTTAGGGTAGTGTTGTAGTGTTTGTGTAGTGTAGTGTTTTAGGGTAGTATTGTAATGTTTGTGTAGTGTTGTAGGGTTTAGGTAGTGTTGTAGTGTTTGTGTAGTGTAGTGTTTTTGGGTTTAGGGTAGTGTTGTAGTGTTTGTGTAGTGTAGTGTTTTAGGGTAGTGTCAGGGGGGTCGTGCAGGTTAGTGTTGTATTATTGTAGGGAGAGGACTGGGAGTCGGGGGATGGTTGCGTAGGGGTAGGGTAGTCACTTACCTTTCAAACTTTAACCACGAATATAGCTTTACCACACATGCCTTTGCGTTGTAATGGCATGCGTGGTAAAGGCATAGTCGTGGTAAAAGTTTGCAATGTAATGGCATGTCGTTGTCATTGACATTGTGTAGTAATACCCGCGTTGTACTGGCCCACGTGGTATTAGTATGCAATGTAATGACTTACATTCATTTTATTCACACCCAAACACATTGCCACTTTAGAGAGTTTGAAAGTGAAGCGCTACTTTTATGTTCTCGTCTCTCTTTGAACAACATTGTTTTCTCTGGGTGGGAAAGTAGACCATTCCTGGAGGTACTGAAATACCCGCTTAATGGGCGAATTGTAAAACAAAGGGGCATATGCACAAGCCCGTATCGCCACCACAACATCACTTTTACTGACACTGTGGTGGCGGTAGGGGCTTAGCCTTATTTACAAGGCAGCGTAAGCCACTTAATGTGGCTTAACGCTGCATTGTAAATAAGGCCCCCTTTCATGCTGTGTTTAGCGTGAAAGGGGTGGGTAGTGGGTGTTGTGGTGGGCGTGCCACCGTAACACCCATTATTTTTTACGCTGGCGCCCCATGTACAATGGTGGCATACATAGGAGGCAGCCCCAAAATTAAGACCAGGGAAAGCCTGGTCTTAAGTTGGCGAAAGAAGGAGAAATGCATTATTTCTCCTCGCTTAGCTTTTTCCATGTGTGCTGCTTTGTGCAGCACACATGGAAAAAGCAAAATGCCTTGTTTGTGAATAGGAAGGTCCCCCTTCCTGTACATAAACAATCTTTTTTTTAAAAAAAGCCATTTTGTGACTTTCATGTGTGCTGCATTAAGCAGCACACATGAAAGTGACAAAATAGCATTTCAGGATTGTTTATGTGGAGGAAGGGACACCTTTCTACACATAAACAATCCTCCTCTGCACGCAGACACCCTTGCACTATAGTGCAAGAATGCCTGCATTGGTGCTACACTGCTAAGTGTAGCCCCATTGCAGGGGGAAACACAAGGCTGCACCATATTGTTGTAAATATGGTGCAGCCTTGCTTTTCAAAAGTGGTGGAGAGAGGTGTTAAGCCAGGAAGGCTAACGCCTCTCTCCACCACTTCCTTGTACATATCCCCCAAAATGTGTACAGTGGCTGTGTGTTCACGAATGTGGTCTTTTTAAACCATACTGCTTACATATTGTAAGGATATAAACAATGGGCATTAAAACGGGTCCCTTCTGGGCCCAGTTGTCATGGCCTTAACGTTTCAGGCAAAAGCACTCACTGATTTCTGAATAATGAGTGTAAAAGCGTTAAGGTAACCATGTTGTTCCTACTTACATTTCACCTGCTTTACTTAATCTAGCTCCCTATGAGTGCTTTTTCCAGGAATCGGTTAATTTTTTTTAGGCAGCATGGTGCTCTAGTCTAGTGCACATTTCGAATTTAGTCGCATCCAGGTGTTTATAGCGGGGCACAATTGGGTTGTAGTTCAAGGCAGTGCAAGTTTCTCTCAGTGGGGCAGTATCGTGTTCATTGGGAAAGAGGATGTGGCACCATGGTAAGAGCTGCCAAATTTGGAACTGGGGAACAGGTTCAGCCTTCTTGACCAGTCCCCAGACCACTTTCCTGAGGGAGCGCATTCCCTTGCGAGACCTTAGAAGGCCCTGCAAGACCTTAGAAGCCCTGTGTCCAGCAGGTGGACCACAGCGGTGGCAAGTGTGGGTTAACCTTGAAGGCCTGTCCACCACAAACCTTCAGTCTTGCAGGCAGGCCTATGAAGCAGCATACAATAGAGTGACAGTGTCTGTCACTTAGGCCACAGGACCATTGAGCAAGGTGGCTCTAGGGCAGTGCGACCGCACCAGGCGCTGACTTCGGGTGGGGGCGTTGTGTTTCCAAGTATAATATGGTTTTAAAAGCACTTGCTGCCTCCTGCCTGGCCTCCAGCAATTTTCTGCAACAATAAAAATGTCATGATAACTCCAATGATTAATGTTCTTAGTAGAGAGAGATTGTGTTTTGTCTAGTGAAAGTTTTGACTCATGGAAAGAAAGCGCAGCGGGTTAATATGCCTGCTGCTAAGAACATGTACCATGCAGATCACAAAGTACACATAATGTAAATAGGTCAGTGGGTTACTGCTTTTGTCAGAGATCGTTTTGTTACTGGCAGTTTATAAGTCAAAATCCTAACTTAGAGCAGTAAGCTATTAATTGTCTAAGAGCTGCATGAAAACTGGAAAGTATAAATTAGAGTGTTATGGTTTCTTCCCAAGTCTTTGATTATCCTATTGTTGCAAAAATAGGTTCATTTGGATAGAAATCAATATGTGTGATGCAAAGTGCTCTAACACCCTATACTGGTATTAGTGGCACTGTAAATTTTCTGATATTTTATTAGTTTGACATTTTTACAAATGCTAACATTCTCTGCAAATATGTTTCCTTATTACTACCATTATAACATACAAATGGAGCAGTGAGAAAGGTGACCAATCAACCTTTGCAAAGGGCTCTCCACTTCACAGCAGCACACGTCACATTGTTTAGTAACTTTTGATCCGTTTGAGCTACAAACAATTTATTAGTTAAAATTGTCAGATAATTCAGAAGATGATGTAGTATGTGTCAAATATGGCAGACCCATGATTATGTGGAAAACATTTGCAAACTAGGATGTTTTGTCATTCATGTTTGACCTGCCCTTGTGGAAAAAGGGAGAAGTGCTGATGACAGAAACTCCATGGCTCGGAGACAAATGGCTTGGGGTTCCACTTTAAAGAGTATTTGGGATTTTTAGTGATTAGAAACATATTGCACTTTTGTGAATGTATTTTAATGTCAATAACTCATATTAAACCTTAAATAAACATGTGTATCCATTGGTTGAATTGGCCTGCTGCTGCTGCTCTGTGCTCTGTGGTTGCCTGACCTGCAAGGGACCAACGAGGGAGGGAGACACTGCCGAGAACGCTGCTTTCAGCGGGAGCCGGACGGACGCCTGCCGGACGCCTGCCCCTGTCGCTGCAGCTCCGTGGTTCCCCGTGGCTGCTGACCTGTAAGCTGTCTTACGAGGAGAGACACGCCGCCTAATAGCACCACTCAGCTGGAGCGGCCGCTGGGCGGTGCTGGATGCCTGCTTCTGCCTGTCGCTCCGCTTCTGCCTGCCGCTCTGAGGCTCTTCGTGGCAGGCGGTTGTGGTCGATCTGAGGGCTGTCCCATGAGGGGGGACTAGGAGTGGTTGCAGGGTCATCGGTGGCAGGGGGACTGGCGGCCGAATGTTCTCCAGTATTTTCCAGCATCAGTACAGGCATCGGCATCCAGCACTGTCATTGGCTCCTGCTTCATTGCCACATTGCCTTCATTACAGCAAAATTGAACCGATATTCCCCGAGGTGGAAGAGTTGGAAGAGTTGGGAAAGTTGGGAAGCTGCATTGGGCCACCGGCAAGCACTGGCCTGATACTTTAATACCGGCTGATAGTGGCGTTTGGGAGAAATAAGTAAGCCCCATCCTCAAACACAGCCGGAGTTAGGAATAAGTCAGCACCAAGAGCACTGTGCGCCGTGTTTACAGAGACCACTTTGCCAGGGGCTCTCCCCACCCAATATTCTGCTATTCTGCCCTCTCCATCATTGGTTCAAGATTCTTATTGGACATTTCAACATTTTTGATATCTTGTTGCGCCGTGTGGCCCAGGGCCCGGTACTCCTGGGGATAGTACGAGCTTGGAAGTCATGGAGCAGTGGGATTGATAACCCAAAGTGAGGCCAAGCCAAGCCTAGCCAAGATAAGCTAGGAAAATAGACACAGCTGGCTACTGCACAAAACAACAAGTAGGCGGAGGACAATCATCACCGGGCAGTGGCAGTGGCCGGTAAGAAAAATCAATTGTACTCCAGCGTATTACATTATTATAAACTATAAACTATAAACTATAAACACGCCTTTGTAAATTCACTACATAGCTATAAATATAAGCCGCATCCTTTCGAAGCCTGAGCCCTCTGAGCAATCCAGAAAAACGCGTAGCACTGATAATTCTGAATCATCGTGTATTGTCAATGCAGTAATTCAGTAATTCCGTGAGATAAACTTGATTCCCTCACTGCTCTATTGCTCTGCATCTACTGCAAACTGGCTATCCCACAATCATCGTAACGTGGCCTCCCTGACGGCAGCTGCACCAGATCCCCTAGTGTCGTGTCTGGTGTACGAAGTGGCTACACAGTAGGGAACGAAGGGTGCAGACAGGCTTGGGAGGGCGTGTGGATTGCGTGTGGACTGCGCAGTCTTGTACCTCCAGGCTTGAGTGATCTCGTGAACACCTTGCAGAAAGGGGTCTGTTCAACATTTTGTATTGCCTGGGCTAGGGCGATACCCAAGGTCCAAGAGATAATAAAGCCAACGACAAAGACAAAGTCAAGGATAAAGATCAAGATAAAGATAAGACAATATAAAGATATTCCCTGGTTATATCATGAGGTCTTGGAAAGTGAGGAAGGCTCTAGGGGACAAGACTCCAGCCTCACGAGGCACCCTCAAACGAAAAAGATTGGAAGAACAGAATGCCAATAAAGCAAATAGTTCTATACAAAATCCATTGATCTCACCAATCGCCTCTCTGTTTGAAAAATCAATCCAAAACAAAATTTCGTCATGCGCCCGATTCCAGTATTTGAAAGACCCGGGGGATGTAGTGTTTTCATCAACGGAAGGAGTCCCGGGCCTTTTAACACCGATAGAGCCTACAACCGAGATTCACCACAGGGAACATCGGGCGGGCACCTCAAACATAGCCTCCTCAAGTTTTTTTGTGACTCATAGTAATAAATCAAGCGATATATGTAAACATACTGATCAGATGGAGAGCTTATGTAATAATGAAAAATCAACAGGAGTGTGGGGAAAAAATCATGAAGTTAAAACAGCAGCATTAGTCCATAATACCCCGGTGATTAAATCAATGACATCCTCAAATCCGCAGTCCCCAGAACTGTCAACAACTATAAGATTGAGTCCAGCTTTTGCGGCTCTAACGGAGCCTACAGCTTTTGGGGAAGTTTACAGCGCAGGTTCAATGGAAGTGGCCTGCTCCAATCACAATACAAGCTCATTGTCAGACAAGGGTGACTGGAAGGATGTGTCGGTTGGGTTCTTCCCAGGTAAAGGGGAGTCAGAGGGGGTAGAAACAACCGAGAATGTCATGGAGGTTAATTATCTGGCAGATGAGGGTCTCATGGAACATCTACAGAGACCAATGGGTCCCATGGTGTCTTTGTCTTTATCCCCAACAATTAATACATATCACACAAATCACAAAGATCCAACAAAGGAGGAACCCATGACTAAATCACAAATGGATATGGCCTTCGTGAATCTGGTTGCCCCTCTCCTAAAAGTCTTGCAAACGTCTGCAACAACCATGACAATGCAATCAGATAATTTAGACATCCAAATCGACCTAATGAGCATTATTTCGACCAACATTGCCGGGATAAATACAAAGCTGGATAACTTAAATAGTCTAATAACAAGAGCACAAGCGCATACGTATCCGGTACAATCCTCCTGTTCCTGTGGCCCCGTTTTGGACAAATTGCGCACTCTCCCAGTGATCCTAGAACAGATTTTAACCCTAAATCAAAGATTGATTAATGCAGATCAGATGCAGGTTGGTAGGACCAGTGCCAAGCCTGAGATAAAACTTACAGGATGATGATAATACTACAAAAGTGTCCGGTACCAACGAGGTTAACATGGCCTTGGCTAAGATTAACATAGGTGATGTCATTGACATAATAGCTGTGAACGACGCTGGAAATAATGAGACCACAAAGTTAATGTTAACTAAGAGACAAAGGAAAAAAGAGAGGAAAGCCAGAAATAAGAAAAGTGGGGTCGTTCCAAACAAGGATAGTGGATTATATCCAATCTTTTCGAATTTGAACCAACGTTCGCCAAAAATAACTGGTAAATCCGAAAGCCACACAGAGTTAATAGCAAGTAATGAAACGGCTAAAGGAGGTAAATCAGTGTCCAAAAATGCTGTTAAAAACCTCCAGAAATCCGAAACATTTACTAATTCTATATCTGTGGGAAAAATACAGCAAACCGAGATGGCTGGCACATATCATCCACCTATTCTAAAACCTGAAAAAGATTGCAAAAATACTGGTAATCAGAGTATGCAGCAAGAAGCAAATCACAACATCAACCTTACTGAAGTCATGGTCCCAGGTTCGGATAAGGATGATAAGGGGGGTCACTTACAATCTAGTGGGAGTATAGTGGAATTAATACCACAGGTGGATGATCAGCAAATAGAAAAAAATACTGCCCCTGACTGTTTAATTAACCTTGCACAAATGTTAACACATAGTGATGATGGTCTAAAGGGAATTCTAGCTCCTTCGACTCAACCAACAACGGACAGGGCAACCATAATCAGAGAGGTCTCATCCCATTACGAATGTCAAGGACTGAATGTGGATTCAAGCTCCCCGTCGCAGAGACCAATAAAATTCTGCGTAAACACAGAGGTTGGTCAGGTAAATACGGAATCAGTTATCCTGCCAGGGAAACGCAATCATAAAGCCGGTGTTGAGCTAAACAAAGTAATTTGGTCACCAGAGTATAAGTCCCAGGGGGCACATGATATACTAAATAGGAGCAACATTCTGAAGCTACTAAAAGAATTTGACGACCTAAAGGAAATCAACACGGCAGATCTTGAGCAGGTACAATTTCTTAAAGGCCCTAATAAAACATCAGCTGAACATACTCTGACAACCTGGAAATCAACAGAAATAGCAGAAGCAATCATGGGGAAAGTGGATTCAATTGTGGGGCATTCAAATATCTTACCAGATTTCCCCACGATACCCGCTGCCATTGAAGAGGTTGTGCGGAGTTCAACTCATTAGGAAAATTGACGACGCACATGTGATCCAGCGGCCTATAGGAAATATGTCATAAACTACACTACCCAATTCCGTAGTATACCCGATGAAATATAAATCAAACCCAAGGCCCATTAATCATACATGACATATTTTGACCAACTGAATCATGTGGCCTAATAAACCTATTCACAAATTATATATATTTATATACAACCGCGGTAAATGAAAATCATTATTCAACAAACCTCATTAATTATTAAGCCACTTATGGCGATAGAATCTAACTAATGATAACCTGAACTCATGAAATAACAAGACCAGCTTGATTTCAAAAGTAAGATTTTTATTAACTATTTATTTGGATTTATAATTTAAAAATCTTTATTAATGCATTTTATTAGAATCATTACAAGTAAATCAATAGCATCATGATATTTAAAATTTATTATTTGCAATTGAAATTATTAGTTTGGCATTTTCCAAAACCTAAGTCTCTAACTATACTAAATAAGTGAAAATAAAAGGTAAAGTCTTTAAGGGCTCTTACGTGCTCCAAGAGAAGTCCGTCAGCACGACACCCTCATCCAAAGGTCAGCAAAAGCAGCAGCAAGCATAACCCTTCCACGGGGAATGGGTTTTTATACCTTTCTACGCTAAACTAATCTTAGTAAAAGAAATACTTTTCTGCAAACTCGGAGTCTCATTGGATTAAAAATGACAGGCGACGTGTCACCTCATTTTTCAAAATATCAGTTCCGTCACTTTCTTAGAGTCCATTGTCTCTAACATTCGAACAACGACGCTTCCTCAGGTTGCAACATTTTCTTTCATAAAATTGTCATCATGTCATTTTGCTTCCTCGGATGCAAAGTTATCAAATGTTCCTCCTGCCGGTTCCTGGCCTTGGCCTTGTCCGACAAGGAAATTGTCAGAGCCACATAGCATTCACCAAACGTTGATACAGTGATGGAAACTTTTTCTCAGAATGGACTTTTTCTTGCTCTATGCAGAAGTTATTTGTAAACTCGAGTAAACTAGGCCCAAAGCAGTCAATTAATCGTTCACTAATGTATAAACAAACACAAAAGAATAATTAATGTAGGAAATATTATTTGTTCTGTTGCCACCCACCATCGCTAATAATTAACCCATTAGTCTAACCTACCTAGCTAAAGCGAACAAATAAAGCAGCATTTATATCTACCAGTCTTCATTAATCCATCGAAATTCTTTATGCACCTATAGAGAATAGAGTGACACCACATACACAGGGAAAGCAAAACAAGCACATGCTACTTTTAAAACAGCCGCAATTAGTTATAACATGACAAATAGACAGTATTAATTTATTAATTTGCACGAACAAAAAGATGCAACAATAATGCACGTTTATGAGCATACATGTTAATATCCCGCGTGTAGTGTAACTTTAATCTAGGTTGAATTAATACAGACACAGCACCAAACGTTAGTAGAATTATTTTTTTATTATGGAAGTGTGACTTCACGAGTTGAAATAAAATTATTTCTAAATCTCGCTCCATCAACTCCCTCATCTGGTGATTAACAAATCACCACACCACACCCAAAATTTAGAAAAATTTAACTAATCGAAAATGATTCGAATTCATTTGTATTAGTATTTCTAAAAATTTGTCTCTGCAAAATCTTTGCAACTGTCATATTGAACTCTACGTAATTCTTGTAACTCAATTTCTTTTTCCTGTTCCTTTTTGATCTTATAAATTTGTTTCTTTTCCTTCATGTGCTTCTTTCTCTTGTGCAACATACAACTGATTTTTGTCAAAACTACTATGAATATTATTACAAATAAAGGTGTTAAAATCTTGCCAAGAACTGAACCACCAATTTCTTGAAACCAGGTCTTAATAGCTTGAAATCTTTTTGAAAGTCGCTCTGAAAAATTATCTTCTTCTAATGGAACTATTTCTGAGTGCATTTCTGTGATGTTTTTGATATACATCTCAATATTCTTACTTTCATCAGGGATGTAAGTACAGCAGTGCTGAACATGTAAAATACCACAGACTCCTCCCTCTTTTGCCAGGAGTATGTCTAACGCAAGGCGATCTTGCATCACCATAGATCTAATTGCAATGACCTCGACATTCACTAACTGGAAACCATCTGCTGTGTCAGTTGACAATCTGTCAACAATTGTGGATAATTTTCTGATCCTTCCTGCATTCAAGGTTATACCTACTAAAGGTATTACTGCTTCAAAAATGTCTCCCAAAATTTCTGTGAAACTTTCTCTTTTATACCTATTTACATGATTACTAATTTTGAACAGTCCTTCTTCATTTCTGTCAACATGAAACACCTTTGGGAAAACAAGCCCAACAAAACATGTCCCGTACCAATGGTCTGGAAGATTATAATAAGCTTTGTCGCCACAAATAAAATAAATCCCAGGAAAAATTGGATCTTTTGCCACCTTTGAATCCCCAACCTCCCATGATTTGATAAGTGTCCTCACAGTTGCTAGCTCCTACAAAATAATTATCAAAAAGTGTATTATCCCTTCTAATGCAAAGCTTACCACTAATTGGTTTATCTATGTGAATTGTAACATTATCAAAAGTCTTGCCATTAAGCTTCTCATCCTCTTTTTGCCAGAATTTAGATTTAGTCTGTTTGACTATTTCATTTCTCTTATAGATTGCTCTTCTTTCTTCGACAAGATTCAGGAAAGTCTTTTCTTCAGCTCTTAATTTGCAGGTTAAATTATTCTTGTAAGCATACTCATAGGTGAGTTCATTAGTAACTAAAAAGAATTCCCTCATCTGTTTAGCTTTTTTATGTTTATTCAAAGCACTCTCAATTTTTAAATTCGCAAAAATCTCATCGAAATTTGAATAGTAATATTCTAAACGACCAGTCTGATAAAATAAGCTAGCTAACACACTACAAGTTATCCCATATGTGAGAGGAAGCATATTGTATGTCACTCCCTCAGAAACAGAAGCAGGCAATTTTACACAGATGTAGCAATCTTTGACGCCCATTACTTTGACATATTCTCCTAAAAGCCTTGAGAATGTATTGCTTGAAAAATCACTAACAGATTTATCTTGATGAATTTCAGGTTTGTGATCAATTACTTTGTTAGTTAAATCTGTTGCACTATGTTTGTTTTGACTAACTAAAGCTTTGCTTGTCATGTTAACTTTATACAAATCTTTACTAATTTCAAAAGGAATGACAACAGCCAAAACTAACCAGAGCAGAATTAACATGAGCACACACACCAGAGTCATCTTACAGCATTTCTTGAAAATGGAACATTTTGAAGTACTCCGTTCCATAACATAAGGCATCTTTGAAAAGGAAATTTTATCTCAAAGAGGTAATTAAAAAGAAAACAAAATTTTAAAATTAAAATTATCTAAATTTCAAAAATAAATATATACCCCCCTTTTTAAAATCTTTTTTTTTTTTTCCAATCCTCTAACAACTTTTCTTCGACCTTATGTCACAAGTTAATTTCCATCTAAACAAATTTTCTTCGACCTTGTGTCACCTAACACAATATCTTCAGCCTTTTGCCAAAAACAAAATCCAATAGATTTTTACCAGATAAGTACTTCAATCATTGTCACTAATTTCTTCACTCTCCTCCTGACTACTACTGTTTATTTCAATAACAGGAGGAATAATCAGATATGTCCACTCAGGAGATTTATATTTTTGATTAGGTCTCAAAATTCTTTTTGTTTTTCTACTCACTACTATTTTCCTCCCTTTTTCAACTTTCTTTTCAGGTTCTTTTTGACTAGTGATTTCGTTCACCTGCTCCTTTGACTTTTTAATTAACCTGACTCTCAATCCTCCATTTTCACTTGGCCATGATTCTCCTTTTCTCAAGATCTTTCTTTTCGGTTCGGCCACGTTTGTTTCAGTTTTCCAAGATCTTTTTGTCACTCTTCCTTCTTGACCATCTACATCACTTTCTTCGGAATTACTGTCAGAAATTTCTATTCTCGACTCAGGAACTTTTCTAATCGGCAGTCTCACTCTGTTAGGAACTATACTCAGTTTTCCATCACTGGTACTTGGCAATTCATCTTCATTCTCTTCTTCAATTACCTTCAGCTTCCCAGTTTCTGGTACCCAGTTCCTTCTTCCAGAGATTGTTTTCTGCTTTTCGATACTCTCCTGGTCAGAAATTTCTATTGATTCAGCTTCTCTGTCTTCAAAATTTTCAGTAGTCTCTATTCCATTTACTTTTCTGACAGACTCTTCTACAGATTTCCTTTTTAGCAGATCTTCATCACTTTCAGAGTCTATTTCAATGATTTCCAAATCTTTTCTACTCAAGTCTCCATTCACTTGCACATTTTCCAGATTCTACCTCTTTGTCGATCTTCAGAATCTGGAATTCTTTCACCTTCTACTTCAGAATCTGAATCATCTGTAGAATCACTCTGTTCATCAGAGTTTTCAGGAGTAGGAATTGGAATAGTATGACTGGGATGTATCCACCTTTTCAATCCTCTACACTTCACTGCATTCGTTGTTACCAGAATTATCTGTCTAGGCTTCTGCCATCTTGGAACTAGACAATTTCTTCTTCGATGTACTTTTGTTCTGACCCAATCTCCAGGTCTCAGATCATGAGTCTGTACTTTGTCATTTGATTGTACTTCAGTTCCCACCTGATTAGACACAAAAGTCACTACGTCAGACAGTCTTTTGCAATATTCCAAAATAGCACTGTCATTAATGCTCAACAATTTTCCCACTGGTACAAAAGCTTGTCTCATGACTCTGCCCATAAGAATTTCATGAGGACTCAGACCTGTCTTTTTATCAGGTATACTTCTCAGAGACATTAAAACAAGTGGAACAGCATCTGTCCACTTTATACCTGTATCTAGACACATTTTTCCAATCCTGTTTTTAATCGTTCCATTAATTTGCTCAACTACTCCAGATGCCTCTGGTCTGTATGCACAGTGTATTTTCTGCTCAATATGCAAAGCTTCACAGATCAATTTCAAAAGTTTATTATCAAAATGTCCCCCTCCATCACTCTCAATAGTGACAGGGAAACCGTATCTTGGGATAATTTCTCGAAGAAACAATTTTGCCACTGTAATTGAATCACAATGACGTGTTGGAAATGCCTCTACCCATCTTGAAAACAAACATACAATTACTAAAACATATTTTAAACAATTATGTAAGGGCATTTCAATAACATCCATCTGTAATCTGGTGAAAGGGCCACCCTCCCGACCTATGATTCCTGTACCTAAACTGATTTCCTGTTTGGGTTCATTTGTTGGCAAGTTAAACACCTCTGACAAAGAGACTCTGCAATTGTTCTAAATTTGGTATTAAACCATGTCTCTTTAAAAAGTCTGATCATAGAATCTCTTCCAATATGACCAGGGCCATGTTACAATCTGGCCATATCAGCAATCATACAATTAGGTAAAAGTACTCTGCCATCTTTGTAAGTCCAAACTCCATCCTCATCTCGTGGTCTACATTCTGCCTTTAACCATGTGTCTTTCTCCTCATCATCAGCTTAATTTTGCAAATCCCTGATTTCTTGCCATGTTTCAACCACTGTTGTTAGCATTAATGAATTCGAATCACGTTCTTTACTCTTTTCCCGATTAAATGCACAACCATTTCTTGCGCAATACTTTGCCGTCTCATCTGCATAAGCATTGCCTTTGGTGATATAATCCTCACCTTTTTTGTGAGCTGCACATTTCACGACAGCAATTTCTTTTGGTAACTGTATGCCATCAATTAATTTTTTAATAAATACTGCATTTTTAATTGGAGATCCTGCTGAAGTTAAATAACCTCTCTGAGACCAGAGCTGTCCATAATCATGCACAACTCCGTACCCATACTGGCTGTCAGTTATTATGGTAACTCTCAAATCCTTTGATATTTCGCAAGCACGAATTAAAGCAATCAATTCAGCCACCTGTGCTGAACGAATTCCTTCAAGACATGATGCTTCTTCAACATCTGCAACTGTACAGACTGAATATGCTGCTTTCAAAACACCTCCCTCTGATCTTAAACAGGAGCCATCTACAAAGTAGACAAAATCTGATTCAGGCAAAGGTTCATCTTTAATATCTTGCCTTGGCTTAGTACAGTATTCCATAACATCCAAGCATTCATGTTCCACATCATTTTCATCAATAATTTCAGAATCAGGTAATAATGTAGAAGGATTCAAATTCACACATCTTGCAATAGAAACATTATCCGCTCCTAGAATGATTTTCTCGTATTTTGTCAACCTATTACTGGTCAGATGTTGTGTTTTACTCCTTGTTAGGAGAATTTCAACTGAATGGGGAACATATACTTTTACAGGAAACCCCATTATGATCCCTTCACTCTGTTCCAGACTAACACTAG
The DNA here is from genome assembly GCF_964261635.1 of Lissotriton helveticus. Classification (NCBI taxonomy): domain Eukaryota; kingdom Metazoa; phylum Chordata; class Amphibia; order Caudata; family Salamandridae; genus Lissotriton; species Lissotriton helveticus. Next base: position 351,912,311 of record NC_136059.1, on the reverse strand, counting down.
TTGCTGCAATTGCTTTTAAACAACCAGGTAAGGCTTTTGCAACAGGATCAAGAACTGCTGAGAAGTATGCAATGGGTTTTCTCAGATTCCCATGCCTTTGAATTAATACAGACAATGCACATCCTTCTCTTTCACTGCAATACAGTTCAAAATCTTTTTCATAATTTGGCATACCTAAAGCTGGAGCTTCACACAAACTTCTCTTTAAATTTTCAAAAGCTTCTAACTCAGATTCATTAAGAACAATTGGATCTTTTACATCTGACTTAGTCAATTTCTGTAGAGGTTTCGCAATTACTGAAAAACCACTTATCCATTGTCGACAGTAACCAACCATTCCTAGAAACATTCTGACCTGTCTTTGTGTTTTTGGAGGTTGCATTGCTTGAATCATTTTAATTCTTTCAATCGTCACCTGTCTTATTCCTTTTGCAATTCTATGGCCAAGATATTTCACTTCCTGTTTACAAAACTGCAATTTTGCAGGAGACACTTTATGTCCCTCATCTGCTAAATGATTTAAAAGTACAATTGTGTCTGTCACACAATTTTCTCTTGTCTTTGCTGCAATTAGTAGATCGTCAATGTATTGCACTAATGTCGATCTGCCAGGTAGATTTAGATCTTCTAAAGATCTCATCAACTACTCATTAAAAATAGAAGGACTCTCTGTATACCCTTGAGGAATTCTGCACCATGCGAGGGTCCTATTTTGGAACCTGAAAGCAAAAATTTCCTGACTCTCTGGATGCAATGGAACAGTAAAGAATGCATTGCAACGATCAATGACAGTATACCACTCAGCATCATGTGGAATCTGGTATAAAATGACTGCTGGGTTTGGAACAACTGGACAGCATGGAACGACAATTTGATTAATCTTTCTCAAATCGTGAACAATTCTATATGTTCCATTTGATTTTTTAATTCCCATAATCGGTGAATTACAAGGGCTGCTCTCAATTTCTTTTAAAACACCTTGTTTAATGAATTTTTCAATCACAGGAATAACACCCGCTATGGTTTCTGCTTTCATTTTGTACTGAGGAATGTTTGGAAATTCTATTCCCTGTTTCACTGAAACTTTGACTGGATCGATATGTTTCATCAGACCCATCTCATTTCCAGCCAAATCCCAAATCTCAGCTTTGACTGCATCTTTTAGTTCTTCAGGTAAATGTTCTTTTTTAAATGCAGGAAACAATTTAGTTTCTTCTGTTTCCACTAACATCATTGTTATTCTATATAAACCATCTTCCTCCATGGTTTGTAATTCGACTCCCTCAGGAGAACAATATATTCTACAATTCATCTTGCACAATATATCTCTTCCTAACAAATTCACTGGACTGCTATTACAAACCACAAATCTGTGCTTGTCTTTAAAATTTCCAATCTCTACTTGCACTGGATCTGTTAAATCAGTTTTAATTTGTTGATTACTTACTCCAACCACTTAGATGGTTTCCCCAGAGAGAGGTAGGTTTTCAATTTCCACTGATCTAACAGTAGAACGGGTAGCACCAGTGTCCACTAGAAAAGTGATGTCTACATCATTAACTTTCCCATTTACAAATGGACCAGACTGGTCAACCTCAAGAGTGGCTCCAATCACACACTCTTCCCCCTCTCTCGGGCACCGTCAAAAGTAGTCATCAGAATCACTTCCTTGAGTTTCTGCTAACAAAAACTGTCCTGAAGCATTTTGCAAATTTTGTCTTTGAGTCCTTATTACCTGATCATATCCTTCAAATCCCACACCTGGATTATATTTCTGACTTCCCCCAGAATTAGGAAAGGGAGGTTGTGGAATTTGATTCTGCTGCTGAATCAATTGATATTGATATTGATTTGTCGCTGAAGACTCAGGTCATTCAGTTTATGCTGCAACCGTAGCTGTTGCTGCAGATCAACATCGTTCTGTATCTGTGGGTTTAACAATGGATTTTTAAAATTCCTGGGTGGGTTTTTACACTCACTTTTCCAGTGTCCAATTTCGCCGCAATTAAAACAAGGCAATTTCTGTTTCAAATCTTCAACTTTAGCATTATACCTTTTATTATTATTAAATTTACATTTTCCTTGTCCTTGATTTTGATTCTGATTTTGAATAAAATTTGCATTTTTATTTTCAAGACTGGCAATTTGTTGCTCAGCCACTTTCACTTGTGCCCACATCGCCTTCTCCTTCAACTTCTTTTGTTTGACTTCTAATTCGTCACTACAGTATTTTGCTTTTCTCAGGATATCATCGACTGAAAGCGATTGCCATCCGACAATACTATTCCTGATCATTTCTCCAACTTCTGGTCTAAGACCATAAACAAATCTGTAGATAAAATCGCTCATATCCTTTTCATCTAATTTTTCATAGCCACTGTATTGTTTGAAAACTAATAGTAACCTTTCATAAAATGAATGAACTGACTCTTTTGGTTCCTGATTCGTTCGGTCTATTTTACCCAGTCAACTTCTTTAGGGGCAATTTTCTGTTTTAACCAATAAATTACTTTTCCATAAAAGTCCATCACTATTGGAGCTGGAGCACCTGTTTCTTTAATTCGCTCCGGTTCCTCTTTTGGCCAACCTATAGCAATTTTACATTCTGTCCAGAGATCTGATGGAACAACGATATCAAAAAATCCATCCAGATCAATCCACAGAACTTTTGAGACTTTGATAAACCTGTCTACATGTCGATACCATTCAACAGGCTTCTCTCTTAGTCTTGGAAAATCATTAGTGAAAAGTAAAATATCCTGTCTCGACCAAGGGACATGAACATAACCTCCACCAGCAATTTCTCTCATTGGAAACTGTTTAGATAATTCTTCTAATTTTTCATCCTCCTTCTTTCTTGTCCACTTCACTCTCCATTTGCTCAATTCACCTAGTTTCTTAATGTAAACGAACAAATCCTTTATGTGCATTATTCTTCCCATTGAATTCAAGTTCTCAATGTCTTGTAAAATCTAATCTGTAATGCTTTCCAAAATTCTTTTGTCTGCTTAAATCAATTTCAAGTTCTGCTGCCAGTTCTTCCAACTGATCATATTTATTTTTTTGTTTTCCACTGAATACTCTTGCAGATGAACAGTAGTTCATCATCACGATAACATTTTGAACTGTCAGAACCAATTGTGCCAATTATTAATTCCTCTAAATTTGCTTTTAATTTTGCAACATCAAGTTTTGGACTTAACTCTCTTCTTTCGGAAGTTTCAGCATCAGATTCTGCACCCATTGGAGATTTGTTAAAAGAACCTTCTTTATTTATTTTTATTTTTTTTATTTTTTATTGAAGAATTTTCCCCCCTTTTTTCCTTATGTCATGACATGAGCAGGGCACATTAGAATACACAATCGTAGAACATAGAACACCAATTCATATATACACAAAAAAATAAAAAAAAATAAAAAAAAACTCAAAGACATAGAATGCAGAATCATACATGAATATTCAAATACTCAGATATTCAATATATATTAAATTCTCCATCTTTCAACATTCGGTTCCTAACTTCCACCGAATAAAGGGATCCGAGATTTGCATACCCAATTTCTTACCCTTTTTTCCCTTTCTGGCGTAAATAGCAGTTTCCAATTTCTGAGTTGATAATACCTTACCCAGCCAGTGATGATATGTGGGAGGATTAGGGTCAAGCCAGGCCGAAGCCACTAACAATCTGACAATAGCCATTGCTACAAATACAACATTTTTACAATTTGACTGTCCATCGAGACTGACCCCCAATAACATAACAGATGGACTTAGTTCTATTGTTGTTGATAGTGCGTTCTGCAAAAAGTTCCCAATGTCCTGCTTCACCTTATCTAGGTGTGGACAGGCCGAAAAGATATGTATCAAGTCGGCCTCTGCACTGCCACATCTAAAACAGGTAGTTCCGGATAAGCCACCCCATTGAGCAACATCAAGTTTTGGACTTAACTCTCTTCTTTCAGAAGTTTCAGCATCAGATTCTGCACCCATTGGAGATTTGTTAAAAGAACCTTCATTGAAAGTTAAATCAGGCATTTTTGTTTTCTCATGATTAATTTCAGATAAATCTGAATAAAAATTTTCAGCAACTTTTTGAACTTCCGCATTTAAAGGAATTGTTAAACTTGTCCTGTTATTTTCTTTCTGATCAAAAACAGGCTGAACAGGACCAATCGTAACTGGAACTGTCACAGCTTCCATGCCTTTAGTTATTTGTCGAATTGATTCTTCCTTTGATCGTAAATATTCTGAAGTATTTACAACTTCCTCATCTCTAATTTCTCTTATTAAAATTTTAGGAGCTTCCCATTCCTTTGGAAATATCGAAAAAAAATGTACCTCCCATATAAACATCAGCATTAGTTCCTGTTTCTAATCTTTCTGGAGTTTCAAATGATTCAGAATTATTTGGGTACAATTTGGAAGATTCATTAATCGGAGGTGCACTTGGTGTGGTTTCAGTAGAAACCATCGGAGTAGACCATGATCGAGGAGGTCTCAAAGGTTCATTCCTTTTATTAGAAGTAAAGATTTCTTCTAAAACTGCATCTTCAGATTCACTTTCTATAACCACATTATTTTTCTTTTCAGATCTTTTTTCACCAGGAGATCCTAAAACCATTTCTCTAATTAAGTAGAGCCCATCACACATGTCTCCCTGTCTCCACATACGCATTCTATCTTCATGCGTCTCTCGTCTATAGCTTGGTATTTTCGGAGGTCTTTTAATACCACTCGCTTCTCTTTGTAGTTGAAACATTTCATCTTCCCATTCAAATAAAGCTTCAAATTGAGTAGGTCTTGGTTTTGGTACAAGAGAGTTCATCTTTTCTCTCAAATTTCTTAAATTTTTTATATTAAATGAACCATCTTCTGGCCAGGTCAAAACACCATCGTCCTTTGTATAATGCTTCCAGACATCAAACCACAAAACAGTATGATAACCATATTCACCTTCCATATACGCTGCAGGTGTTTTGTATTTATGAAGTAATTTACCACCTCGCGTTTTTTATTTTCTTATCAGGTGAAATAAAAAAAATTTAACTTCTGAAGCATTGTAGGTTTTTTTTCAACATGTTTAAAATAATAACTCATATTTCAAATCAAATCCAATTAGTGGAAGTGATTGTAAAATTATTTCCTGGATGTTCCGTAACACTAGCCAATCCGTGCGCGAAACACACCAACAAGCCAATCAGAGTTGAGCTACGTCACTACCTTGCTCAACTAATAAAAATTGTTCTTTCTCAAAGAACCAATCAGCTTACAGCACGTCAGAGTTACGAGAGCCAATCAGAATACAGCCTGTGACGTATGCTATCCAATCACTGTGCGAACCGTGTGACGTACACAGCTGCTGCGGTTTCTCGTGTCTCACTCCCAGCGCTCACCCCTCCTTCACAAAACTTTTCACAGCGCCATTTTAAGAACGCTTTTTCAATGAAAATTAATTCAACAACCACAATAAAGACTCATCTGTCTGTTTCTCTAATAAAGTGATAGAATTTCGATCATACAAGAATTCTATGCGTGGAATAGACGACGCTATTCTCACAGAATATACATCTGCCGATAAAGTAATCCTTTTACTCTACCCTTCAAACAAGTAATAATGAACTTGTTTCCCTCAGAATGCACATCCAAGTGACAATTCAAAGTTTAACTTGAACACTAATTACAAAACAATTTCACACTTTCAAACGGAAAGTATCCCTAATCAAACACACATGAAATCCGTACAGGACTCTCACCTGTTTATAGATATCATGCACCGTTAGTAAAATAAGCGGCGTTATCTTACCCTTCACCCAAGTTCGAATATATACTATTACTTTTATCACAGTGAGTTTTACAACAGGCTCATTGTCCCTATACTCATGCTGCTCAAATTTCTTAGATAATCCTCACTATACAACATTCACTCCTAACCCTAACTTGTGTTGCACGGCGACAACACTTGTGATACACGGCGATACCACTACTCTGAAACAGATCAAATGTGCTGTGTGACTACCTTCTCATCACACTATTTTGTACCGGTACAACAAGGAATTTTCACGCTGCAGGAAAAAACCTTACATGTAGCACGAAAACGGACTCAACATATGTTAGACATCGATCCTATGTAACTACCATATTATATGTTGGTTACCATAGCAACCATCAAATCTGCTACCAAGGTAATTGATCCAGCGGCCTATAGGAAATATGTCATAAACTACACTACCCAATTCCGTAGTATACCCGATGAACTATAAATCAAACCCAAGGCCCATTAATCATACATGACATATTTTGACCAACTGAATCATGTGGCCTAATAAACCTATTCACAAATGATATACATTTATATACAACCGCGGTAAATGAAAATCATTATTCAACAAACCTCATTAATTATTAAGCCACTTATGGCGATAGAATCTAACTAATGATAACCTGAACTCATGAAATAACAAGACCAGCTTGATTTCAAAAGTAAGATTTTTATTAACTATTTATTTGGATTTATAATTTAAAAATCTTTATTAATGCATTTTATTAAAATCATTACAAGTAAATCAATAGCATCATGATATTTAAAATGTATTATTTGCAATTGAAATTATTAGTTTGGCATTTTCCAAAACCTAAGTCTCTAACTATACTAAATAAGTGAAAATAAAAGGTAAAGTCTTTAAGGGCTCTTACGTGCTCCAAGAGAAGTCCGTCAGCACGACACCCTCATCCAAAGGTTAGCAAAAGCAGCAGCAAGCATAACCCTTCCACGGGGAATGGGTTTTTATACCTTTCTACGCTAAACTAATCTTAGTAAAAGAAATACTTTTCTGCAAACTCGGAGTCTCATTGGATTAGAAATGACAGGCGACGTGTCACCTCATTCTTCAAAATATCAGTTCCGTCACTTTCTTAGAGTCCTTTGTCTCTAACATTCGAACAACGACGCTTCCTCAGGTTGCAACATTTTCTTGCATAAAATTGTCATCATGTCATTTTGCTTCCTCGGATGCAAAGTTATCAAATGTTCCTCTTGCCGGTTCCTGGCCTTGGCCTTGTCCGACAAGGAAATTGTCAGAGCCACATAGCATTCACCAAACGTTGATACAGTGATGGAAACTTTTTCTCAGAATGGACTTTTTCTTGCTCTATGCAGAAGTTATTTGTAAACTCGAGTAAACTAGGCCCAAAGCAGTCAATTAATCGTTCACTAATGTATAAACAAACACAAAAGAATAATTAATGTAGGAAATATTATTTGTTCTGTTGCCACCCACCATCGCTAATAATTAACCCATTAGTCTAAATTACCTAGCTAAAGCGAACAAATAAAGCAGCATTTATATCTACCAGTCTTCATTAATCCATCGAAATTCTTTATGCACCTATAGAGAATAGAGTGACACCACATACACAGGGAAAGCAAAACAAGCACATGCTACTTTTAAAACAGCCGCAATTAGTTATAACATGACAAATAGACAGTATTAATTTATTAATTTGCACGAACAAAAAGATGCAACAATAATGCACGTTTATGAGCATACATGTTAATATCCCGCGTGTAGTGTAACTTTAATCTAGGTTGAATTAATACAAACACAGCACCAAACGTTAGTAGAATTCTTTTTTTATTATGGAAGTGTGACTTCAGGAGTTGAAATAAAATTATTTCTAAATCTCGCTCCATCACATGCAAATAAAAAAACAACAGTTTATTCCATCCTATTTAATGCAAAGGGCAGAAGCGAACCTCCACCAATATGTGAAGAATCAAAACGGGCAAATGAGGAATCACATACTACACTAGATAATTGGAAATGGCTCCCTGGTACGCTAAATGCAAAACGGCAGGTCTGACCGTTCAAAACTACACAGAAACAAGACATTAACAAGGACCTTCACCTAGTTTCATGGAATATCGCAGGTGCTAAGAGACTGCTGGAAGGGGGTCTTCCTCTGGAGGAATGGCACGGTTGCGATATAATTGCGCTACAGGAAACCTGGCTCCAAGAAGATATGGTACTTGCTGGGTTTATACATTATAGCGTGGCAGCAGAAAAATGTAAGATCTATGGCCGTGCAATTGGTGGCCTTTCTGTATATGTATCCTCATCCCTAAAAATGAATTCAGTACAACTACAATCACCGGATCCCAGTATTCAGCTAATCAAACTAACAGATCAAAGCAATAACTGTAATAAACCAACAATCCTGATTAACTATTATATGCAACCAAAAATTAAGGCAAAAAAGCTAAAGAATGAGACATTGTGCAAAGTCATAACGGACCTACGGTCTACTGATCCATTCTTTAACCTCATACTAACGGGTGACTTTAATTCCAACTTGATTCCAACACCTGAAGACGATGATAAACTATTATCAGATAACATCTACTGGGGAGTCCCCCAACAGTTACACGGACGTGCAGGTCTAAGCAAAGACAGTCTAGCAATTCAATTAGTGACTGAACTGGAGTTTCTGGGATTGCGTGTATTGAACAGGAGATATTCCGAGGATCAACCCCCCAGGAAAACATACTATGGTCCTCATTCTCAAACCACGCTGGACTTTACAATGGTTAGTCTTTCATTAATCCCCCTGGTTATCAATTTTAAAATCGAGTTTACCCTGTTGAGTGACCATGCATTGCAACATAGCATTTTTAATCTGAATAAGGAAAGACTGCAACCGTCACACTTACCAGAAGGCCAGTTAAGTACTGTCAATTTGAAACGGATAAATTGGTCCAACACAAATGATTATGAGTGGTTCTCTACAATGAAGGACACACTGACTGAGATAAGGAGTTCCACAATGAACGCTATTCAAGGATGGTCTCTTTTTGTGTCAAAATTAAAATCAAAGATGAAACCGCCTGTCATGAAATCCGGCCCTGATGGATCAGGGAAAAAACACCAGAAAGAGCTACAAGACCTGCGAAGACACCTTAGAAAAACTCAAAGGAAGTTACAGTCGGCAAATCATGGTCCAAGCCAATGGGCTAGTTTCAGGGCACAAAGAAAAGAATATAAAAACATGATCTGGGAACATAAAAGGTCAACAAATGACAGTTTTTGGTCAAAACTAATCTACAGCTCAAAACTACAGAATTCTAATATATTCTGGCAAATAATAAACCAGTTAACGAGACCTTGTAATGTCCTGAGTTCTAATGTGCAGGAATCGGAGTGGGCAGCATTTCTCGCATCTAAATTCTCAGACACTCCGGTAAAAACACAAAGTAGTGACCCATGTACTAAAAATCAAAACAAACCGTGCCATGTAGAAGAAAAAGGGGGTAAATCATTAATCAGAGATCATTGTGATGTAATAAGCTCGGACCCTCAGAATAATCCATACACGGCGGAAGAAATAATCAAAAGAATCAAAAAAGGAAAAACAAGCGGGGCGCCAGGCCCGAATGGCAGCCCAAAAGCGGCGTACAAATATGCTCTGGAATTTTGGGGACCTTGCCTGGCGGAACTGTTCTCAGACGTACAAAACATGAACCAAGTACCACAGAGCTGGAAAGGATCAATATTCACGCCAATTTACAAAGGTGGAGAAAGATCTTTAGCAAACAACTATCGTTTGATAGCGTTGCAGGACATCGAGGCAAAATATTTTGCTTCCCTACTCTTGAATGATTTGGTCGCATGGTCAAGTGAGAGAGAACTGATCCCCATAAATCAAACGGGGTTCAGGAAGGGGATCGGAACAACAGTAAATATCCTATCCATCACTATGATCGCGGAGAAGTGCATGAGTAGAAAACAGGATCTGAATATGTGCTTTATTGATCTTCAGGCGGCCTTCGACAGTGTGGATCGTAATCTAATGTGGGCGAAATTGAGATCATGGGCAATTCCTGAGTGTATTCTAAGGGGTTTGTTGCTATTTTATTATGATACTTGGTCGCAAGTAAAAATTGGTGATGGAACACGACTGTCGAGAAAAGTTCCCACAACGATCGGCCTCAAACAGGGGTGTGTTCTTGCGCCACACTTATTTAACCTTTTCATCTCAGATCTCTCTGCGAAATTGAACCACTGTAATGCCCACCCACCAAAACTTGGAGATTTACAGCTCACGCATTTGGCCTATGCAGATGACATTGTCCTCTTGAGTCTAACAAAGGTGGGGCTAACCATATTAGTAACAGAACTTTCGGCTTTCTTGTTGGCAAACAAGTTGGCATTAAACGTCTCAAAAACTAAAACCATGTTGATTACTAATCGCCGTGGATTGCATCATGATATATGGTTAAAAGGAAAACCACTAGAGAAAGTCTTGGCTTACAAATATTTGTTTTTTTTTTATAGATGACAAACTTAATCTAAAAGAACAGAAGAATTATCTGACCCAAAGAGTGGGCGCTCAGATATTTGGACTAAGTACCTTGGCAAAAAAACTGGAAGGGCCATCATTCAAACCCCTTCTAACTGTGATGGCAAATAAAGTCCTCCCAACCTTGACCAATGCAAGTGTGGCAATGCATGGAAAGGACGCCGACTTACTAAACACCTTGACAACTAAAATATACAAAAAAGTATTACGACTTCCACGCACGACATCACCAGCTCAAGTGCGACTTGAATTCGGATTAAAAAATGAAATACCGGGCAGATTATATTCATATATTAAGGTGTGGTATCAGATCAAGCAAAAAGCAAGTAATAACAATCTGAATACCTACCTATGGCAAGAGCTTAAATCCCCCAAAAAATCCAAAGCAAATCAATTTCTCATGCAAACTTTGGAGACAACCTGCTCAAAAACCATATGGGATAATAATCTGTCATTTGCTGTACTAAAACAGACCCTAAATAAAGTGGCCAAATTCCACTCGTTAATTTTGGACAAAGAAATTTTCTCCCATCGTTCGCACTCATGGGCTATGATAAATGGCTATAAGACATTGACAGCTGCATTATACCTGGAAAAAACTTACTCTATTTTTATTAAGAAAAAGCTGATGGCTTTGAGACTTGGCGACTTTCCGACACGAGCCAATGAACCTGCCTGGAAACTGCTTGATGCTGTTTCTTGTCGACTGTGTGGTAGCCCTAAAGAGGATCTAATACACATAATTTGTCACTGTAAGATGCTATCCAAGGAACGGTCATACTTAAAGGAAAGTTATCGGTCCATGAAACTATGACCATGTAGATCAGCCATTATTGGAAGTCTGGACACTACCGCTTCAAGAATACACTGCAAGCTGGTGAAGTTCTTGCAGGCATTTGAGAAACGTATAAAAACAATATGAATAATTAATGATTTGAATTTCTCATCATTAAGTTTTTTATCAATCATTTTAGTGATAATCTTAAAAATGTTATATCTGTTGTGTGACAATTATCAAATTGTTATGGTTTTCATTAACTAAACAATAAAGTTTAAATTTAAAAAAAAAATGTCATTGGTTGAATTAAATAACGTAATAAGCTGTAACCGGTTAGTGAAAGGGGAAACAAATACTAAAAATTGGGATATTTTGCTCTTTCTGCCACACCTCTGACTCCGCCCACTGACCCAATCCTGAGGTTATTTCCACCCTCTGATTCCTCACCCACAGTTCCCCTACTTTTTTTCCCCCACTTCAACCACTACATGTATAATTGTCTCTGCATAATAAGTGTGTGAAGTAAAGTGCTCTGACACCCTACACTTGAGTAGCGCTATAAAACAAATGAAATGGATGTGAGAAAGGGGCTGTGGAGAGATGAGGAGCACTGGTGGAGCATGATAGTGAGAGACTGTGAACAAGGTGGTCATTATAGCACTGGGCACCACCAGTGCTAATATCGGCCCTGAGAGAGTGTGTCAGTGATGCCTATGGAGTCATTGTACTGTTTGAGATTGACAACATACTAATGTGGTAGTATTTATTTATTTATTTTATTTAATGCAATTTTATATAGAGCAAACATTACCTGAAGGTGTCAGAGCGCTTTACAAAAGAACCAGTTGTGTTATATAAGGACTTTGGTTTACATGAGTTACATAAGAGATACAAACAGAATACAAATTGCAAATATACAAGTGGAGTGAAAGGAGGGAAAAATTGCAAATGTACAAACTGTAAAGTCACTCAAAGAAGAGATACAAACAGATACACTCTAAAATCACATAGGAGAGGTAGTAAGTACAAAGGTCTACTACATATACTAGTGGTTAGAGTTATATATATAAGTGGAGTGAAAGGAGAGAAAAAGTGCAAACGTACAAGTTGTAAAGTCACTCAAGGAAGAGATACAAACAGATAAACTCTAAAATTACATAGGAATGGTAGTAAGTACAAAAGTCTACTACATATACTAGTGGTTAGAGTTATATAAATATACAAATAGCAAATTCACTCAAGATTACATTTTAACTGCGATTAGGTTTAGGCAATTCTATATTTCATATTTACAGAACAGGAAATTCTTGCCATCGTTCAGCCAGGTGTTCAGCAACTCCACCGGGAATCGGCCATTTGGTTCGGGTTCCACCGTATTTAGACTGAAGATCTTGAAGTGACCGAAACGTATTGAGTCCAGAAACGGGGGGGGGTTAAAGAGGGGGGGAGGGTGGAGATGATGAGGATGGTATGGTAGGAAAGAGTATGTAGCTTGTTTGCCATCTTACTGTAGCTTTACTCCTGCATGTTGCTCATCTATTGTAAGGGGGGGGAGGGGTAGAGGAAAGGAGTAGGATTTCTAACTCTTAAGTGATAAAAGGTGTTTATGTAACCAAGTTACAATGGCATAGCAATTTTACACTGTCTATAGAAACCAATGAATGTTATAAATTGCCCATGGTACTGCAAGCAGCTCAGTTGTAGTGGTCAGAGGAGGTGGAAAATCGTTTGATGATGTGAAGAGCATGTGTAATGGACTTTACTGCTTAATTTTGCTCACTCTAAGTGACACGCATTTGGTCGTTGAATGTCAGTCATGCGTACACTGACATCATGAAAATGTCACGCATACGCAATCTCAAACATTTGCAGCTATGCTGCTAGACCAGGCAGACTTGAGTGACTTCATTTCAAGATGGCCGCAGCGATTACGCATACCCACCGGCAGTCGCCTAGTCCTTTTTCTATTACAGAGAAAGTTGGTACCAGACTCTTGTTTATTTTGCCTTGGCTATTAGAGCCCACGTGCCTCCTGTCTCTGGTCGTCGGTTATCTGGCTTAACGTCACGGCGCAGAGAAGGCACGTAGTACTGAACTTGGAGGTGTGACTCTGTAAGTCACGCAGTTGCGTGCTAAATCTGGCGGAGTCCTCAGCATGGGCTCCTACCCCGCCGGGCTCATGTGCTTCCTATGCCTGTCCGGCCGCAGAAGTGCCCGAGCTCTGGGCGCTCGTCGGAATCATCACTCCGACAGCTTCAGGCCAGCCCGTGTGGCTGTTGTAGACAAGACCACTCGCTACGAGTTCGAGCAGCAGCGCTATCGTTATGCGGGGCTCAGCGAAGATGAACTGAAAGAACTGGTGAGTGAGTGTTTGCTCGGCAGAACGGTACGTTGAAAAGCGTGGAACTGGGACGTAGAGCCCAGGAGCAAGGATCACAAGGGTGTAGGTTGTGCAAGGTTTAGAGTGCATTTGGGGCATGGGTGACAGTGGGACAGGCATTGGTGTGAACTTGTCAAAGTTGTAGTAAGGGTCCACTGATGACCTGAAAGTTCATCATCAAAATATTTCTAATGTAAAGCGCGCTCCGCTGTCCTCTTCGGATAATGTGCATGCTTTATAAAAACAGTATAACTTAATAAGTTGGCCTAAATTGCAATGCGACAATGCCCTGTGCCATTGCGATGTTAATCCAACTTGAACTTTTATTGGTCCTGTATTTTGTGTAGCTCTGCATAACACGCACCTTGTGTGTTTAGTTAAGGAAGAAATGAAATATATATAAAAAATTGTGTGTGTATATATGCATTTAAAAAACAACAACAACGCGCAGACCAAGTGAAGCACGAATGTCTGATTAGGGGATGATTGGGTGAAAGACTTCGTAAGAAATAGAGTGCAGTTTTAAAGCCACGTTAGGGAAAACAACTTAGTTTGACAGAGTACTGTGACAAGTGGATTCTATATATACCTTTATAAAGGAAAATAGAGTGATGGGAAAAATATATAAATAAAATACCATTCCCTCAAAAAGTAAAATGCAAAAAAAACTTCAGAATAAAAAAAAAATGGGATAAGTAGATTTGATATATACGCATAATATAGGTCCATCAAATTCGAGATTAGAACTTTGAGGTTCTAGATGGACCTCAAATTGGGCACCAAGTTTTTTTTTTTTTTTTTTAGCGAAGAGGTTTAGAATTTATTTATTATTAATTTGAGATTAGGACACGGAGTGATTTGTTTCAATGATGTTTTACCTTCAATGCACTACTAATTCTGCCAGGAAAGTTTGTAGTTAATTTTTATTCTTAGCGCTCGCCTGTTGTATAGATTTTATGCCTAACGCTTGCACTTTGTTTTAAACTGGGAGGGTGGTTCGGAAGAACTACATCAATATTTCTGTTACCAGATCCTGTGGATAGATTTGCTAAGAACCTACTCCCGCCCTTACAGAGTCTAAAGAAGGATTCAGAGCGTTGGATGACGCTCCCACTCTCAATGCTGGGCAGAGCATCATTAGTCACAACGATGTCCTTACCCCGGTTCCTATATGCCCTCCAAAATTCACTGGACTTGGTGCCTGCGAGCTACTTTAAAGAAATAGAAAGCCTGCAACGTCGCCTACTCTGGAACGGGAAGCTGTGGATAGCGCTCCCCAAACTGAATCTTACATGGTACAATGGGGGCATCGCCCTCCCCGATCTTAAAAAATACCATTAGGCAGCCCATCTGTCAGCCATCAACCACAGCACCTACAGACAGGCAGATGATCCGGGCTACGCGATGGATCAATGGATATTGCCGGGAGGGAACTATCATCGGGCGCTATACTCTAGTGCCAGAAAGGACCGCCTCACCGGACCCACTAAGCACTCGGTGCAGGTCTGGCAGATAGCCAATAAAAGTTTGGGATGGGACCGTAAGTTGACCCTGGCCACTCCCCTATGGGATTCGGACCAGCTGGGGAACCTATGGACATCTAAAGGTTTCAACAAATGGGACCTCATAGGTATATCAAAAATAGGCGACCTATGGATAAAGAGCGAAGTCAAATCATTTTCGGTCTTGCAGCAGGAATTTGATCTTGCCCCTTGTTGGACTTGGTCCTTTTGGCAGGTTCACCCCTGAACTTTTTGCCTTTTAATATGACATAATTATAGTGATTTCTGGTCTCTGCGCACTTTAGCACTGTGGCCCAGTGTAAAGTGCGTGCGCTCTGAGTGTGCGTGGTGAGTTTGGCCTGCCCTCCCATAGGAATGCATGGGGAATATGTCTGTCCACACTAGTTCCTGATGTGTGGGGAATGCAGGGGCGAGATTGGTATGTGCGAACTTGTGAGATTAAATGCTGCTCGATGATGTGCGCAGATTTAATTGTGTATAGTGTGGACGTGCCACTTCTAGAAGTTGGCATGTCTGTGCAGTGAATGTGAATTGACTGTCTGGCTTATGATTGTCTGGAGCTGCCTGGTGTGCCTGGCTCCAGGAGTCGGGATGGTTCTGCCAGGTGGTGAATGGGGAGATCTGCATGTTGATGGCAGGGAGGAGTGCACCTGGGACCTGAATAGGGCTGGGCCTTCCCTCCACAATGCTGGCTCCACCCCCTGTGGTGTGTCTGATGTCCCTGACCCATCCTGTGAATAGGCAGAGGGGCTGAGCAAAACAAAGTGCTCTAGAACCAGTTGCATCTGGTTCGCCCCTTGCCTGCACCTTTGGAAACAAAGGATTTCTGTGTATAAAAGAGGGGCTGTGACCCCATGAAAAATGTTCTGGTTTCCAACTCTAATCTACCAGGGGCGTGCTGCTGCTGGGGCCCAGGGGAAGGCTTGCCTCCCTGGGCCCTGCCCAGCCCCTGGATGCTGGAGGAATTTCCTTGTTGAGGGCAGCTTGCTCCATCTTTGATGTCCAGGACTTCTTGGGACCCTGGTTGCTCCGATTACCCTGTTGAACTGAGGTTTTGTTTAGCCTTAGCACCTGGGAAGCGCTTTATTTTAAATTGCCCTGTTATTGAGGGAGCCTACCCCTCATTGCTGCATTTATTAATGGCAGCGCGGGTGCCCACCGTGTTTATGGTGCCTTAATTGCGCGGGTGCCCCCCCCTGCGATTTTACCCAGGATTCCTATTTTAATTCAGAGCGGGTGCCCACCCCGCTCCTAACTTGGTTGTGCTGATTGAGGGAGCCTACCTCTCATTGTGCCCCGAAAAGAGATGCAGCTGCAGCAAAACCAGAAGTCAGGCCTGACGGCGGGCGGGACTTTCGGTTTTCAAGAGGAAGTCCCCCGCCCGCCGCTGCGAGAAGACGAGAAGCCGGCCAAGTGATGGCCTCAGGCTGCCCGGGGCTTCCGTAAGCGGTAGAGAGCCCCGGAGCCGCCAACCGGAAAATAAGCGTTGTGCCAGATCGGCGGTGCTCCCGGGGTGAAGGGAGAGCCCCGCAGGCACCGCGCTGCAGAAGATGAGGCCTGCCCCCAGCGCAAGGGAAGAGGAGCACCCCTGAACAACCCGGTGAGTGTTGAAGGGCTGGGGGGTGGAGCTCCGGGCGTGTGTTGGCGCCAGCGTGTTACACCGTGACAGGGGTGCATTTAGGGCTGCCCCGGATGGCAGTGGGCCCCCCCAACGTTTTTACCAAGCCCAGGCGTCGCTCCAACGGTGGGGCATCTTTATTTCAGGAGCCAGATGGCTCCAGAGGCCCCCAGTTATTTCCCAAGGCCCATGGGCCCATGCTGCCCATGAGGTGCATTTGTCACCTACCATTGTCTCCAGAGCCAGTGCGCTCCTACGTTTGGGGGCATGTTTGTCTAAGGAGCCGAGGTGGCTCCACCCGCCCCCCATTAGGTTTCCTGAGCCCCGTGGCTCCAACCTTTTGGGCCCATTTGTTTTAAGAGCCTGGAGGGCTCCAACGCTGTGCACTCTGTTTATTTTCAGAGCCTAGAGGGCTCCAGCATTTGGCGCAGTTTTGTTCCTACGGGCCAGTGAGAGCCCATGCCACAGTTTTGCTGATTTACAGCTGCCCAGCAAGTAGTGGGCAGCTGCACAGTTTAGACATTTATTTCAGGGGACATGTGCTTTTGGACTCAGGAGTGGGACGCACTCCTTCGCCCCTACCTTGGCCTTCCACAGCTGCGCAGCACATAGTGCCAGCTGCAGCGTTTAGGCCCCAGTTCATTGTTCTCAGCTGCCCAGCAAGTAGTGGGCAGCTGCAACGTTTAGGTTTTGGCACAGAGGTGCAAACTTGACCGTCGCTGCTTAGGCAGCAGCCCTGACTCTCTGGACATAGGGCGTTTGAGCCCCCTTTTTAGATGGCCAGTTGGCCAGGGGGGGATTGTTACATTTATAGGTCGCAGGCCCTAATGTGATTTTTGTGCTATTGTGATTTATGTGCTAATGCTTTGGGTGTTAGGAAATGTATTGTGTATAGTATGTTTTGCGCACCCTGTTTTGATATCTCTAGATATGGTTTATGCATAGGAGGTTGTTTAGGTTGGTGTTAGGGAGATTTTAATTCCCTGTGTGATTTACGCCCCTAGTGTAATGTTTACTTAGGTGGTGAGGGTCTACTTTTACCAAGTTATCTATTTTACTATTTCTTTACCAAGTACTAAGTCTGACAGTGGCCCACGTGGCCCTGTCACGTGTAAATAATCGCTTGTAAATATTGCCCGTGCCAGTTGGCACAATGTATATTGTGTGATAACTATCTGATGTGTTTTGAGAATACAAAGGCTATTTTTGATATAACCTTGTGTGGAGGTCCTTTTGTGGGGGGCCTGGGATGTTGTTGCTGGTGGGTGCGTGCGCAAATGCTTTACACATTGCCTCCGGGATAAGCATTACTGCTCGTGTCACGTTGCCAAGGGGGTGAGCAGGGGTTATCTTGGCGTGTAACTCCCTTGCCCCAACTAGAGTGGTGGTTTCTGCCTGGCTTTGGCGCAAGCCTTAGCCAACCAGAAATCCCATTTCTAACACCCCTACAGAATACACCTCGAGGACAGACTCCTTGACAGATACCTACCAACGAAAGCCATATCTCTCACCTACAAAAAGCTAGTCAACCACACTGGGGATCCCCTACTGAAACTGCGGGAAAAGTGGGAAAGAGATGGTATAATTCTTTTTTTGTAAAACAATTTTTATTGCAGGGTTAGATAAAAACATGCAGTTACACAGTGAGCTCCACACAGTTCTAGAGATGGTATAATTCTTGACGACGAGTATTGGATAAGTGCACTAGCCTCACAATGTGAGGTTGCTATTTCAGATAGGTTAAGACTGGTACAACTTAAAATACTACACCGAATCTACATCACGGGGCCTAGCCTGGTGCTAATGGGAAGAGCAACGGATGGCCGGTGCAGGAGGGGGTGTAGGAGTTGAGGACACCTTCCTCCACACACTGTGGGAATGCTCATTTATAAAGAGATGTTGGGAGAAAATACGCGAGGTATTACCAAATTCACTTCCACTGGAGGCCAAGAGATGTCTCCTTAACGTGTGGGGACCCACAGATCTCAACCCTGCACGTATCACTTGGACCACATTGGGGTTCATGATAGCAAAGCGTAATATAGCACAGAAATGGGGGGCAGCACGGGCACCTGTGGTATCTGCATGGAAAAAGGATATGGATTGGTGCATGCACCGCCAAAAGTATGTATACGTCGCTAGGGGATGCCCTAAAAAATGGTCCCGCATTTGGTCCGTATGGAACAAGTACAGATGAAACATTTGCACTCCACCGCTATCACCAGCTCACGACAAAACAATCTAGATATTAAACCTGTTACCTATTACTGTAAATCGTACACTTTTGCTTGACCAGACTATATCGCAAAAAGATATGGTATTGTACTGTGATTGCCATGCAATGTTGATTCCTACTGTTAATTAAAAGATAAAAAAAATATATATTTCTGTTACCGAAAAAGCTTTACACACGAGGTACTAACTTGATATTTTATTGCACTGGGGCATCTTTGGAACTCTCCTTTCCTGGCTGTGTTCATAGCCAGTTGCCTCACTTCCACATATAAGCAGGATGCGTTCTTGGTTCGTGGGCCAGCTTTTTTTTTTTCAGGTCTCGCATAGCGTTTCAGCGCTGCTCGCTTTGCGAGGCATGCAGTATAAACCATAGCCAGGGGAAGCTCCGCCCACTTTCCGGACATATTTTATAAATTCTGTATTGTGATTGTTGTTTAGCTTGCTAGTCCTGCCTCCTGACGGCTAAGTCGTCATTTTTTTCCTTCCGAGGCTATCAACCCCTTTACTTCAAAAACAGTTTTGTTACGCTGCCTCTCCCCTTTCCCTCCCATAGTCCGTGACTTCTTGGACCACCACCATTCCCCCACCCCCTCCCGTTCGTACCTTCTTTCACGTCTGCACTTCCTTTTAAAATGCAATAGGTCTCTCGTAAATTCGAGTCCTATTGCATTTTCAATGCTTGTTTGTTATTTGATTAGTTGGTGAATTTGCACTCTTTCTCTTACATGCACGCGATGCCTTACATCATACGCATGCGCAACAAAACAGTAACGCTTTCTCTATTCACGGCGGGAGGCAGAGACAGAACAAGCAGCGAACAAAAGTATCTAATGTGGCCACTTCCTACTGGTCGTACGTACCCTGGTTGTTCGTACGTCCCCTGGTTGTTCGTACGTCCCCGCATGTTCCCTGGTTGTTCGTATGTCCCCTGCCTGGTTGTTCGTATGCACTTGCTCCTGATCCCCTTGTAAGGAACTCCAGTTATTGTTAAACTGCTCAGCGGGGCTGTGCAAGTTAAAATGTTCTGTCTCTTTTAATGAGTTCAGGGGTGTGGAATTCCTATCGCCCGACGCCCGAGACATGTTGGTTTCTGTCAAGGGCAAGAAGATTTAATGTGGATTTTGCCCGACGGACAACTAGATATTCACTAACCATAAGCAGGATAAAGCTGTTGCGCTCTGGTGCACACAGACTGTCACAAAAGCATAATGAAATTCAATCCACATGGGAAAACTATTACAACTTGTAATAGACTAGAAGCACAAGTCTAGCCTGGTATTTGCCAAGGAAATACTTTAAAACCATTCCGCAGGAAACTGCATTCTTGCTGCGAGGGTGTGTTTAGGGCCAGGCACTGTTTTGCTATTGGCCGCGAGGTGCCACACACTGTTCGTGAGGCAGTGAAGGAGGGAGAACGAAGACAATGCAGTTTTGTATAATTCATCTTCAGAAGCAGCTGGTAAGAGGTTGGGGGGCTGGTAGGGATTCTCCCCACACCAAATCTCGTTGCTCTCAGCTGGAATGTTTATGACCGAGTTTCCTGCCTGCCTCTCCTTGCAGCTTGCGCCTCGTGGTTCTGACGTCTGTGCCCCTGCCCCAGCGATTAGTTCCTTCAGGGCCTCTGATACCAGCTCACATTGGTGTTTTCTTCCACTCGGGCTCCAATATCCGCCCCATGCCTGATGGTGGTGTTTCTTTCTTTCCCTCCCCATCAGGCTTCCTATGATAATGTCTCGTGTCACATAACGCTCTTGCGCTCATTCTTTCCCCTCAAATCCATCCCTCACATATTTGATCCTGCCAGGCTTCTGATGTCCAATATTCAGACTAAGGGAAACTGGGAAATATGGAGTGTGTCAGATCGGTTTATGTATTTACACTTATGTGCTTAGGGGCCTAGGTTTGTGTGCAAGGGTATATGGATAGAGTCACTGCAGCACAGAATCACTCACAAACCGTCTTTTGAAAGCTATTTATTTTCTCTACAAGAGCCAAAATAAGTGAACGCCACTACCTGATCTTAAACCAGCAGGCCATCGGCCGTCAACCAGCTGTGAAGCGGACTCACATCTCCAATGTAGGCTACATTTCTCCATTCTTCCCTGAACAGAGAGCGTGTCGAACCTGTTTTTTTTTCTCCATGTGTTGATTCCAGAAGGCAAGTTCACCTTTCTAATGGCACTTAATGCAACTGCTTGATATCATGCACTGACCAGGCAACAGGATAAACCATTTGGGAAGTGTTTTGCTGCATGGTAGGCCTGCTGAATGTGTTTGCTGTTTGCAGGTTGTGTGTATTTGTTTACAGGGTTCGCCTATCTGTAGTTATGTCCTATCAGCAGATTGTGTAGGGTGGAATTGTGCGCGTTTGGAAGGTGTCTGTGTTTGTCATTGCAATGTTGAGTGTATGTGTGGCACAAGTGTCTCTGCATTGTGTTGTGTGTATCAAAGGTGGAAGGTGTGTGCATGTGTGTACCTCAAGGTCTGTCTCTGTGTTGGAGTATGTGTCTGCAGGGACTTTCTCTGCATACTCCATGTGTCTATGTAAGGGGGTTTGTATTTCTTTTCAATAATGTGTGCTCTGTTCCAGGGTGTGTGTATCAGTGCCAGTCTTTGAGGGTGTCACTCCCAGAGTGTGTCTGTCGCTGCATGGAGGGTTTGTGTGTCTGCCAGGGAAACTGTGTCTGTAGTCACTGTGTCTTGAGGTGTGTGTCTCTCAAGAAGTGTGCATTTGCTGTGTCATTTGTACAGGGTTTCATGTGTGTTCGCAGGGTTTGATGTGTGTCTCCACTAATGTGTATGTCTCTGACGGCCTTGTGCATCTGTGCAGTGGCAGTATGTGTTTAGTGGACTTGTGTGTTTGATCAGTGGGTTTGTGTGTGCAGTCCGAGGGATACTGAGCCACAGTCCTACTACTGGGTTAAGGCAGGACTACAAATGGCCTTTGACTTTATTGCAGACATGACTTTCCAATGTCCCTTAGGGCTGGTGAATAAAATTCACCTGTAATCAAGCTGTTCACATTTTGGCCCGACATATTACTCTGAAGCAAATTGGCTTCAATGTACCCAAATATTTTGCTGGGAGAAAAGGGGAGAATGTCATGAATTGGAAATAATTTGCTTCGAAATCATATTGCAGAGATCATAGTTTAAAAAAGCATTAAGTGCTGTGAACTATCTTCAGGCTGTTCAATCACTGACCAACCGAGACAACACAATTTAATGTTAAATTCCAAAATTGTTATTTCTTTTTTTTTTTTGCTTTGACTGGTGCTCACCTACATAATTTATTTCTCTCCATTTGTTCTACTAATTCAAACCGTTACTGAAAAATCCTATAATAGAATTTATTAGCTACTCCATAAGTGAGCTCCCTCAGTCGTATTAGTGACTACGAGAGGGTATATTTTTTCCCTTATAGAATCTCCCTGTGCTTTTTCACAGCTGTGAGTGTTGGCATAGCCATCATTCAGAGCACCTTCTCCTAGTGATGGGGAAAAAAATGTTTCATCACTGGGAGAGTGAATTCACCTATGTAGTCCAGGTGAGAGGGCTTCAACTTCGCCCATAAGCTCCTCGGTTGTGAGGGAGCTTTTTTGCAGCTCCCCTTACAGTACAGAGTGAATGAGAGGTTATTAATCCTCCCCTATTTAGCCCTCTTTTCTCTAGGTGGCTTTAAGAAGAACCTCCCGTTTCTCTTAACCGCATGCGTGCGGGCGGAATTCCGCCCGTACGCTGGGTTTTGCGGAATCGCACTTTACGTGACGAGCTGGGCTCGTCATGAGCGTGCGAGGAGGCTACGCCATGACGAGCCCAGCTCGTCATGAGCGTCGAAGGGGTTAAAGTGATCCCAGCATAATGGAGGCATGTGAGGAAAATGTTCCAGTCCCTCTGCAGTGAACTCCCCTATATGCCAAGAATGGTTGAGAGAGATAATCATATAATTACTGGTTCCGCCGCCTCCTCTTCCTCATGCAGTTTCAAAGGGCCACATTAAGTCAAAATAATTACGCAGGTTACTTTCTGTATCAACCTGTCCTTTTTGTGAAATCACTGATGACACTTTAGTGATGAGAGAGATGGACAGTTGCTTTGTATCTTGGGTTTTAGAGGGCACAAGCTTAAGTACCTCTCCCCAGCATGGAAGTCCTGCATGTCTTGCTTCCCTGCTTTTAATGCATCCATGCATTTCCTTGTTCTACTTCTGTGGATGTCGCAGCTGTGGGATCTGTTCATCTGACCGTGGAGGTTATATTCCTCTATCTGTGCCTTGTTACAACTAACACCCCTACATACACCAATTGTTGAAAACAGACCCCACTCATTATATCAACAGTACATATTAGACACAATTGCTAGCACCATCCTGTGCATAGCATGGTAACAGGCCATTCAGTTGTGTCAGTATTTTCTCTTCAGCAGCACATCCAGAGTGAGCTACGCGAGCACATCAACTTGTAGTACACGTTTGACAACTCTTGACCTAATCATGCCCACAACGCAGCCTTGTAATGTACCACCTTAATGGTACATTCATACAATCTATGCTGCATCTATATCCACTTACCAATATACATATAAACCATCCTGAAAACTTTAACTTAAACTTACCACACCCAAATACAGATAAGATATTCTAGCTATATAATGGGCAAAGGTTTTCGTGTTCGTCCTTGTGACTGATGTTATCTATCGATAGGTGGGACAAGTAGATTTTTTTTTAGGACAAGTAGATTTGAGTTGCTTTACGTCCCTAGGGCAAGCATTTATTTTATAAATTCCACACCCCTGTGAGTTGGTTCCTGCAAGTTGAAACGAATTGCAGTGCCATGGATAAAACCAAGATGATGGAAAGTAACTTACACTACTATTCAGTTTTGTTCTGATGAGACAGCCCAGACCGAAAAGAAAGTCTGCAAAAAATGAGACACATTTGGAGTATATGTGTAATTTCATTGTAAGCTAGCTCGTAGAAGGTGAAGAGTTCAAAGGTCACAGTGCCTACAGCAGGGAGCTGCATGCAATCCAACTTCATCAGTCGTAAGTTTTGAGTGTTAACTTAGCCTCTGAACTTTGCAAAGCTGATTGGTTGACCAGTTTTAGTTGTGATAGTACTGCTGTGCTGGTAAAGCAAGCCGAGTCCCAAGTGTGGCATGTGCCTGTAGAAACAGAAGTGAAGGTTCATGAAATAGTACCCAGAGTATCCTGCAGGTTGTATCAAAATAGTCCTATTTAAACTTGTGCCATTTCTCTCTATAAGGAGAACAGAATAATGTCCGGGGAGCTGTGTGTGCGGGTCATATGTAGTAACTGACATGCCTTAACTATATGTAGGCTGTGAATGTTAGTTCTCACTGGCACATCCTCTGAGCCCTAACATGTTTTTCTCGAGGCCAAAAACTGGATCAAGATAGACTTGGAACCTGAGCAGGGCCTGTATCTGGGTGTTTTAATGACTTCACAGTGGGCTATCTACATTTGGTTAACACGCCTGTTGACAGGTGGCACGTTCTTGTGGCTTTCCTATGCCGAGCTGCAGGGGTTTAAGACCATAAACTGCAACAGCAGAAACCATGCATCTGTTTCAATATTCCACATATTTTACAGCTCGGCCATCTATACACAGCAGGGATAATCGACACTGGGAAATATTTAGAACAGCCAGCCTTCTGTGTTCTCTTACAGCAGGGGTCTACCGTCTCGCTATGATTTGCGTGTTGCGTTCTGTTGTCTTTATACTTGGGTTGGGATTCCTAGGTGTTATTCTTAGTTCCAGGAATGGTGGTGGAAGTAGAAGATTGCCACGTCTTTACACCATTGGTTGTTTACTGGGCCCTTATCCTGCAATCAGTGGAGTAACCAGCTACCATAGACCATTCATCTTCGACCCAGTCTGTGCTAGAAAAGGATTTGTGTCCGCCTACATTGCTCCATATAGGTGGATGGAGCGCAGGGTTGGTCCATTGTCTGATGGTACCAATGCCATGCGATCAAATGAACTGTCTAATCTGCAGATGACGATACGTGTTCGTTCCAGTCCTGCCACCTTCCATTGGAGAAGCATCTATGGGGTAGTGTAACCGAACCAGCAGTGAGAAAGTTATATTATTTGGGAGATTTATTGAAGGTGGTGGAAGTAGTTTGAAATGCTGTACACATGGTATGATGGTGGCTTTTCTGGCCACTGTTTTATGGGGAGAGCTTCACTTGAGGTCTGAAGAAGAGATGTTGGTTTTGTGCAGCAAGTGGAATAAATGATACTCTCACCATGTTCACCTTTTATCCACAGAGGCATCTTAATGCTGAAAAACGTACTGGTCAGCAATGGTTTATTAGCTTTTAGTGAGTGAGCTTGTGAAAACCTGTGCTCCTTCATTCTGACGCAATATCTTGTTTTTAATATTCTGCTACCTCAATTCATAGCAAAAATATCAAGAAGGTAAGTACATGTGTGTATATATAACTCCACATCTGCGTACTTTGAGGGTATAAATGTTCAAGATACATATATGTGGGTTTATGTGTAGTAAAACTATACTTACCAATGTGTACTTACCTTCAATATTTTGTTACGATATCTGACAAGAGAACATTAAAGGCTTGATATTCTGATGCCATAGCTCACAGTGGTAGCTCTCCACCATGTCTGATTCAAGAAAAGAGGATTTTATAGCCCAAAACCAGCAAGAAATACATGTTTGTAGCTGCTGCATCACCGATCCATGTCCACACAGTGTCGTCTGGTAATGATATTTTAAAAACTTTTCAGGGCCTCTTGCGAAGAGCCCTACGACAGTGTTGATGCTGAGTAAATACGCATTAGTGATGTAAATACTTTTAAAGGACTGTTTAAGCTGTGGGCTAAACTCTACTGACTCAACTGGATTCAGAGTTGTTTTCAGAAGTTCAAGTTCTAAAAATTATAAAAAAATTAAAGTCCGAGGGAGCCCCAGGTCCGAACGGACTACCAAATGCCCTGTTTCGGCAAGACCTCCACCATTCTGGTCTCAAGTCCTGACTCCTCTTTTTCCAAAGTTACAGCCGACAGTTTGTTTCCCGAGTCCTGGAGAGGAAGCATCCTTAATCCAATCTATAAGTCGGGTTCCCGTTCAGATCCCTCCAACTACAGGTTGATTGCGCTGATAGATGTGGAGACGAAAATGTACGCATCTAATCTCCTGGTAAAGTTAGAGGCTTGGATCAGTCATACAAACCTTATTCCTGGTTACTTCTTAAATCTGCACTTTACCACTTGCACTTATACACATCACTTTACCAGCTCCACTGCAACTGCAGGCGTCGTAGCACACCGGAACGACATTCGGTTGTTCCGGTGGGGACCCTATGATGAAGCATGTCACCCCAGGCTGGTGAGTGAGGTTCCTTCAAAAACATTTGTGTGTTTCTCTCTTTCCAGTACGTATTTATTTCAGCCACTCTTTTGTTGTTATTGAGTATATGCCCCTTTTTACTCAAAACCCGTAAATCCATTCTTCTGGAGATTTTAAGGAATGAGCAGATAAGAACATCTAGAACTGCAGTCATCCGGTGTTTTGGAGGGCTACCGATTCCCCTTTCCTGTAGTGCCATAACATTCTGGAAAATAGCAGCAAAGGAACTGGAAAAAACTGATCTAAGCCAAGCAGCTAACAAATAACCTGCTCGCTGACTTTTCTTAAGTGTATTGTATTACTTGTCAGCTTTTTAACCGTGGTAACGTTTCTAAGGTCTTTTTATTTCTCTCATGTTTATCAAATTCTTTTTATTAACACATACATCAAAATAAATCATCGGGTGACATCCGAACATACAGCGTCCATTGATACATCTTCCAATTTACAGAATACTGATCATAAAGAAGTAATAGGGATCAGAGGGAGTCCAGCACAACAGCGTCCTCCTTTGCAGCTGGGGGAACACAAACATCTCCTCTGTAGCCATTCCAAGCACCCCATATTTTCCCCCATTTCCCAGGCCTCCCCCTGGCAACTTATACTGATCTAAGTCCTCTGCCCATTTTCCAATCTGGGGGGTCTGACTGGCCCCCCACAGCTGGGCGATATTGCGTTTGGCTACAGCACAAGCCAGTGTAACCCATGTCTTCCCGTGTGCAGTGAGATCGGGTGGCTCCCAAACATTCAAGAGACAACGGCGTGCCTCCATCCCCAAGTCCACACCCCACACTTCACGTATCTTGTCATGGACTTTGACCCAATAACTCCATTCTAACGAGGGCTTTCAATGCAGCAGCAGAGGGGTGTTTCCCACCCTCTTGGGGTCAGTCGATTATTATACCCTTATTTAAGAAAGGCAGCTAATCTGAGGCGTGTAATTATCGCCCCATCTCATTACTGGATGCTTCAGTCAAGGTAATGAGTCGCATTATGCTGGAAAGATTGGAAACCTGGGCAAATGATAATGTTATTTTAACCAAAGTACAATACGGTTTTAGGAAAGGCATGGGGACATTAGAACAGTGTGTCAATTTAGACCTCCTAATAAACAAATACACGGTAGTCAAAAAAGGTAGTCTATTTCTTTGTTTTGCGGACCTGAGTAGTGCGTTCGACTTGGTGGACCACTCTATACTATGGCAGGTTCTGATCGAGTCCGGAGCACCCAAGGAGATTGTTCACTTCCTGGCCAGAGTTTACGAAAGACTATCATGCAAGGTACGCTACGGTCCCTTAGGCGAATGTACCCCCCCTTTTAAAGTTTCAAGAGGCATCCGTCAGGGATGTGTACTGGCTCCCCTTTTATTTTCCCTTTTTATTAACCGAATTGACTCTATTTTGTGCCAGACCCCTGCAGATGCGCCATTGGTAGGAGGGAAGTCGGTCCCTATATTATTGTATGCGGACGACGCGGTGTTACTATCTCGCACACAGATTGGTCTGCAGCGCCTTATTGATAGATTTATGTTGTTCATCCAAAGCAGGAAACTACTTGTAAATAAAACCAAAACCTTTGTTATGTCTTATGGGATGAAAACCAAGAAAGTAAATCCTTGTTTCTTTATGGAAAAGGTTAAAGTGTCACAGGTCAAAACCTTTTGCTATTTAGGTATTACTTATGCAAACAATGGTACATGGCAATCTGAGTTTGATAATATCAGTCTTAAAATGATGAGGTGCACCAACAGTATCTTCAGATTCGCATCTAAATTAGGGGTGAGAAGTATTAGAGATATGTTGAATATTTACAATGTTAAATGTGTGACTTCAGCGCTTTATGGCGCGGGGGTGTGGGGCCACTGTGTTGGCCCATCTGTGCAAAGAGACGAAAACAAGTTCATTAGAAAACTGCTATGTGTCCCACCCTCAGCATCAGTTGAACTGATCCACAAAGAAGTTGGTATCGAATTCATATCGGACTTAGCAGCTTTACGCCCTCTGATGTTATGGCGTTCGATCTGGGCCAAGACTGAAACTTTATTTACCCAGGAGATCATCCTCGACTGCCTTAGGCTGGACCATTCCTCGCGTATTACATGGCTTAAATATATACAATGCTGGTTCCATCTTCTTTTTCAGCTCGACATATTTCTTGACCCTAAATCTGTTGTTTCTATCCCCAAAAATGTCATAAAACAAAGGTTTTTAAACTACAAAAAGGAGTACCGTGAAAGGCTGTCTGGAACGACACAATCTGTGACGCTTTATCGGGATTGCAACCTAACTATGGGTTTCCAACCTTACCTCTCTGGTGTTACTCGCAATTCTCACCGGTTTGTCTTAACACGCTTAAGGTTGGGTATCGTACACCATCTTGTTGCATTTCCCGTCATGAAAGTTAGATCTGTTACTGTATGCCCCTGTGATAACATCTCACGTCAGAGTAGTTGTCACTTTTTACTGTTTTGTAAATTTTATCATTCCCTTAGGGTAACATATTTAAAGCCCATCTTTTTAAAAAATAATGTTCGCTCCACGAAGACTGCTCTACAGCTACTACATTCCTTGAAGGATCTGGACATTTGCTTTTTTGTAGCTTCATATATACTAAAATGTACAGCTGCCAGGAAGGCCATAATTATCTGATACATCTAATTGAGCCATGATCTAATTTCGGATCCCTGTCTGTATATTTGTATATTTGTATATTTGTCCATACAGCTGCATGATTCCCAAATGAATTCAGTTTTCATCGAGCGACAAATAGTTTTGTATTAACGTCAAAATGTACAGCTGCCAGGATGTCCATAGTTATGATATATTTGATTGAGCCATGTCTCAATTTTGGACTCCTGTCTGTATATTTGTATATTTGTTTATATAGTTGTATGTTTTAAATGAATCTAGCTTTTATCGAGCATCTTGATCTTATTGTTTTTTTTTTTTTTTTTAGGAAATGTTTGTTATATTTAAATTTTGCTGCTTGTATGATTTGTTTGACAAATCGAATAAAAGCTTATGAACTGAACTGACCCAATAACTCCGTATGTCAGTACAATCCCATAGCATATGCATGAATGTTCCGGCCTCACCACATCCCCTTCGACACTCTCCACTCACAGCCAAACCCATTCGCACCAGTCGCGGTCCCGTAACATAAGATCGATGAAGGATATTCAACTGCACTAACCTGAGTCTCATCTGTATAGCAATCACTCTTGGGGAAGACACGGCTTCCCTCCAATCTTCGCCATCTAAAACCAGGCCATCTGCACCCTGTTGTTCCCTAATAGTTACAAGTGGCCCTTTTATGATTTTTAATGAATCAATAAAAGTATTTGCTTATGCTGAAAGTATGTCACACTACGTAAAGGAAATTTATATGTAGCCTTTGTTGATCTGCGAGCTGCTTTCGACCTAATTCCCCGGAAAATCTTGTGGGAGATGCTTCGGCACCAAGGGCTCCCAGTTAACTTACTAATGCAAATAATAAGGCTACACAAAAACAACTATGCCAAATGACACTGGCACTCACAGGTTGCTTTAACACTCCTGAGGCGGAAAGCCGGGAGCACCATCGCATTGTTACTTTTTAAAAACTGTTTGTTCATTTTAAATTGTTCCCTGGACTTCTGCCGACTTACCCGCCCTCTCTTCCTCACTCTGCACCGTTCCCCCGTGCAGCCGACTAGACGCTGCTACGGGGACTGGGAGGGCAGCCGCCATCTTGGGGGTAGCCCAGGGTTGCCGCTGCAGCCTTTCTGACACAACACCGCCAGACAGCATATAAGCCGCACCTTCTATTCGCGCGTTGCACTGACAGGTTGCTTTAACACTCCTGAGGCGGAAAGCCGGGAGCACCATCGCATTGTTACTTTTTAAAAACTGTTTGTTCATTTTAAATTGTTCTCTGGACTTCTGCGGACTTACCCGCCCTCTCTTCCTCACTCTGCACCGTTTCCCCGTGCAGCCGACTAGACGCTACTACGGGGACTGGGAGGGCAGCCGCCATCTTGGGCCCAGGGTTGCCGCTGCAGCCTTTCTGACACAACACCGCCAAAGGCAAGCCCGTCTGCGCCCGTCCGCGCCAGGCCGGGCCCAGGGGCCAGTTCTTCTGCCCCTTTTTTGGCATATTCTATGGAGAGCCTTTTGAACCTCCACAACTCGGCAAGTCTGCTGGGCTCAGCCTCCATCAGACACCTGAGTCAACTAGGCATTTTATCTCCCCCCGCCAGCCCCTTAAAACCCCTGTCCCAGTCACTTCAGCGACATTTGCAATCTAAGTTTGTCCCCGCTAAAACCCAGCACCTAAATATTTTTTATCTCAACACTAGGTCTTTAGTTAAATATCAACTCGACATCTTCCTCCTCCTTGCCTGTCAAAAACCAGACATTCTTTTCTTTACGGAAACTTGGCTTAACACCATTTCCTCCCCAGACATCCTGGCAGCTCTACCAGACAACTACTATATCCTACAGGTAGATCGAGATGCAGGGAAAGTAGGGGGCGGAGTTGCCGCTATCATCAACATAGACTATGTCTTCTCTAAAATGACATCTCTTGATCTTGTTGCAGTCGACAATCTGGTCATCAAGCTCGACTCCAGTTCTGGACCACTTTTATGCATACTGATTTATAGACCTCCACAAAGCATGCCCTCTTTCCCTTTCTCCCTGTGTGATCAGCTTTCTTCTACGGTCACAGACTACACTAAAATCCTGCTAATCGGAGACTTTAACTACTGGCTTAACAGCGAGTCCGGCGGCCCTCTGGCAGGCGAACTCATGGAGCTCCTTACAGGACTCAATTTCAGGTCTCATATTAATACTGCTACCCATGTTAAAGGGCATATTTTAGACCAGATCTGGAGTACGAATCTTAGTATATCTCCACCTGTCGTATCCCCGTGTATCTGGTCCGACCATTTTGTGATCCAGTTTAACATCTCTATTTTCGAGCCCAAAATCAACGCAGTTACCAAGCCTGGATTTATCAGAAAATGGGGATCTCTGGACACCCCAGCTTTTCTGGAAAGTCTAGAGAAGTCTCTACCTGTCTCAAACATCGACCTTAATCTAGCCGCGTCCGACATCTTTAACTGGATCAACACTGCTAGTGACACACACGCCCCATTGAAAAAACGTAAAATCATTAGTCAATCGGACGCCCACAAATGGTTCTCCCCTGACCTTAGGGCTAAAAAGCTTATTGTTCGCCAAAAGGAGCGAGCGTGGAGAAGAACTTATGATACTCTTGACAGGACCTGCTATTTGGCCGCTCGTGCTGATTACATGAAGATCATTGTCTCAGCCAAAACTAATTTCTTCTCCAATTTAATCGAAGAGTCAAATAACAGCTCCAAGGAGATTTTCTCCATTGTCAATAAGCTCTCAAACCCCAGTAGAACTCAGCTTACGCCCGCTGCTAATCAAGATTTCTGCAACACTCTAAATCAATATTTTTTGGACAAAATTGCCATAATTAAATCTAGTATCCCCACCACTACCCCTGTTTCGTCTGCCCCTGTACACATCACCAATACCTTATCCTTGGACTGTTTCCCCCCTCTGGATGCCCCAGCCCTAATTGCCCTACTGAATAGGGTAGAATCTGGTTCTCCCCGCGACTGTTGTCCTCCTCATATACTAAAGACTGTTTTTGCTACTTTCCCTGTCCTGGCCCTAAAACTTCTCAATACTTCTTTACTTCAAGGCACAGTACCAAAATCCTTTAAGGAAGCAGTTGTGTTGCCCCTCCTAAAAAAAACCTGGGGCGGAGCCCACTACTCTCTCAAATTACAGGCCTATTTCCTTACTTCTGTACCTGGCCAAGGTACTGGAAGCACATGTTACATCGCATCTTTCAAATTTCATTGAACAATCTGATTTTCTAGACTCTTCTCAAGCCGGATTCTGTCCGGTCCATTCGACGGAGTCAGTCATCACAGCGGTCCTAGATTCTCTGCGTTTCAACGCAGATTTGTGGATTCCACAGGCCCTGGTCCTACTTGATTTGTCAGCGGCGTTTGACACGGTCGACCACAACATTCTTCTCGACCGTGTCAGACTAGCTGGCATCTGTGGTCCGGCCCATGATTGGATTAGATCCTTTCTTAGCGACCGCACCCAGGCAGTCGGCTTACCCCCTTTTTCATCTCATAAACTTCATACCTCCTGCGGGGTCCCTCCGGGCTCTTCACGGTCACCTATCTTGTTTAATATTTACATGCTCCCTCTGCTTCAGTCCCTAAAATCCTTCAGAGTCACCACTTTTAATTATGCAGACGATCTGCAACTCACTTTCACAATTGACAATTCCCCAGATTCGATTTATCAATTTCAAAACACCATGCTTCATATCTGTCAGTGGATGGATGAGAACCAATTAAAGTTAAATCCGGATAAGACGGAATTGGTTCTCTTTGACAAAAGTCAACTGTTCTGGGGCCCCCAGTATTGGCCATCCAAATTGGGCTCCCCCCCCCCCCGTTCCGTCCAACTCTGTTAAAAGTCTGGGGGTGCTCATTGATAGTGAGCTCTCATTAAAACCACAAGTCAACTCAGTTGTGTCCACTTGTTTTTTCCAACTGCGGAAAATAAAAAAGATCAGCCAGATGCTTACTCAATCTGCTCTGGCCCAGGTGGTTATGGCCCTGGTGTTGTCACATTTAGACTACGCCAATGCCATCTATCTGGGTCTCCCCGCCACACTCAGTAAACGCCTGCAGTTGGTACAAAATCAGGCGGCCAGACTTATATATTGTCTTCAGCGATGACAGTCAGCCAGACCTCTTTTGAGGCAACTCCACTGGCTTCCGATTACATACCGTGTCACCTTCAAATCTGCTTGTATAACCTTCAAATCCCTACACACACGTAGCCCTAAGTTTATTCAGAAACTTCTGATCAGATACACTCCGTCCCGTAGCCTTCGGGTCCGCTTCTCAAATTCTTCTGACTGTCCCCCATTATAAGTTCTCACGCAAGGGAGGCCGCAGGTTTGCCACTCTCGCCCCTAAGCTGTGGAACTCCCTCCCTCTGGAAATTCGTTCATGCACTGCTCTTCTTCCATTCAGGAAGCTCTTAAACCACTGGTTGTACACCCAGGCTTCGGTCTAATGCTTGATGGTCTCCAACTCCAGATTTAGAGTCCTGTCGGTAAGCGACATGAAACCCTTGGGTGTGCGAGCGCTTTATAAAACCTTGAAATAAATAAAATAAATAAAAAATAAAGTAAGGTGGGCACCTTGGGGGGAGTTAATTGACCCAATACCGATAAGGAGAGGGGTCTGACAAGGATGTGTGTTGACACCCACATTGTTTTCTTTGTTCGTCAACGATATGCCAACCTACTTGGAGGATAGCATTAACGATTCACCAAAACTGGTGGGGCGAAAGGGTCCCAGCCCTCCTTTTCGCTGACGACACAATACTTATCTCCCAAAACCCCAAGGGGCTTACAAAAATTTAGACAAATTCCAGTCATATTGCAGCAACAGGGGCCTTGAAATCAATACTAGAAAACAAAATACATGGCGATTTAACCCTCATAAAAATTTTAAGGAAGCAATGTTCTTGAATGGCCATAAACTTGAACATGTTAAGAATTTTAGCTATCTGGGGGTGGCCTTAGATTCTAATTTGTCGTGGAAAACCCAGATAGAAAGAACAAAATAATTCTTACTCAAAATACGTTGCCTATCCTGAAAAGGCATGGCAAAAGTCTCTGTAAAGCCATTTCCCCAGCATTAGAAGTTTTAAAATCTAAAGCGCAATCTGCTGCTCTGTATGGGGCAGAACTGTGGGGACCTGTATGCGATAAAGTATTTGCAATTGGCGAAAACAAGTTCTGTAGAGCACTCTTAAGACTACCTGTCAGTACACCTCTAATACCACTTGTATTAGACTTAAACCTTAAACGAACTGACCACCATGCAATTCTGAGACCTTTGATGCTATGGGTAAGATTGTGGTCTACTCCAGAACTGTCCATTTACAAAAATAGTCTCATGGAAGTACCGGAATTGGATAGTTGCAACAATATTTTATGGTTAAGACATGTTAGATCCTGGCTTACCAGGATTGGCTTAGCGCACTTTTGGGATGAACCGCATAGTTTATCCCAAGTCTCAAGGAAAATACTGAAAGTATCATTTTGGGCCTATCAAGACTGGAATGTGCTGAACGGAAAAACGTATGGATCTATAACAACTAATTTCCTCTCATTTAAAGATACTGCATAATACGAATCTTTCCTTGATGAGGTCCGTCCACCACTTGCTAAGACACTCTACATGAAATACAGATATGGCATCTTAAGGATACATGCAAGTGTAGCAAAGTGGTCTGTTAATAGTGACGACACATGCAGTTTATGTTCTAGTAGAGTGAGAGAGGATGATTATCATGTCCTGTTTTTCTGTCCGGCCTATGTGGTACCTAGATGGAAATGGATTAAACCACTCTGTCTAAACATAGGCGTAAGATCATACAAAGAGGCAGGAAGGATCTTTAAAAATGATACCAGTCAGATATTCGTCTTTGGAATCAGTAGATTTTTGTTAGCTACAAACTACATAAGAGCTAAATTTGGACTGAAATTTTGATAGGATCGTATTTGGATTTGAAACTCACGATTTATCTCATCCAGAATTATTTAAAAAGAAAAAAAAATGTTAATATTTAAAATTTTATATGCCTCATAAATTCTTTTAAAATTATTTATTAAGGTTTTTAATGTAAGGACAAACGCCCCCTTAAGTGTCTCGCCTCTTAACCAGAATTGTACCCCATTGGATTTAACATGCTCTCTTTTTTTATTTTTTATCTTGTTGTTGTCAATGTATTAGTATACATGTGATTGTTTGTGTCTTTTATGGTACTATGTACCGAAAAAAAGATATATATATATATATATAATTTCCTCTCAAATGCCCTGAGCTTTACAGAGGTCACACGACCTATATATATATATATATATATATATATATATATATATATATATATATATACCCCTTTTTACTCAAAACCCGTAAATCCATTCGTCGGGAGATTTTAAGGAATGAACAGATAAGAACATCTAGAACTGCAGTCATCCGGTGTCTTGGAGGGCTATCGATTCCCCTTTCCTGTAGTGCCATAAAATTCTGGAAAATAGCAGCAAAGGAACTGGAAAAAACTGATCTAAGCCAAGCAGCTAACAAATAACCTGCTCGCTGATTTTTCTAAAGCGTATTGTATTACTTGTCAGCTTTTTAACCGTGGTAACGATTCTAAGGTCTTTTTTTTTTTCCTCATGTTTAAAAATAAATAAATAAATGTTCATTTAATGTCTTGCGTTTTTTGATGGTTTGCCATTCTTTTACGATTTTTAATGAATCAATAAAAGTATTTTTGACTTGACTCGACTCAACCAACCATTGGCAAGCATGGTGATTTCAGTGTCCTTTGAGTTCTTTAAAGTGTCCCTCCTATTGTCTTGTTAGTTTGAGTTTATGGAGACTAAATATATCTTATGCATATTTTTGCGTTTCATGTCCTGTTTTGGTTATGCAAAAGTGGAGGGCACTAGGGCAGGTTTAGTGACAGGTTACTAGTAAATGAGTTATCACGTGTACGCATTTGTCAATGTACCCAGGATTCCGTAGTGCAGTGAGCTGGGCTTTACCTCACAGGTACGTCCGACACAAAGGGAAGATATTTCTTTCTGCAGCTACGAACGTCCCATTCAGTATGTGACCCATCAGAGTTAAAATAGTAATGGATTTGAGGTAAAGATGGGGTCAATTGGTAGATCTATCTCCATGATTTCGCACAATCCTCAGCCATTCATTGAACTGGTTTTGAAATTGAATCGTTCGGTACCTAGCAACAGGATCCTTACATGTGAATGGGGGTGGGTTAGGGTCATTGGCAGATAGACAGTGATAGAAGGGTCCCCCAAGGAAGCGGGGCAGAGATTGGGATAATGAAAGGAAAGTTGAGGGGGCCAGGACATCCCCACTAAAGGGATAGGTGATCATGTAGGAGACTGCCACAGATAGAGAGGTGCTGAGAGAAAGAAGGGACATTTCCTGGAATGCATCCAGTTGAGAGACCGATGAGCAGAGAGAACGAGCTGTGAGACAGACACCAGTTAAGGTGATAAGATTATAAAGAGAGAGTGATTCTGCAGACTAGTGATAGAAAGGCACGATTAAGAAAAAGACTATGCCTGCTGGAATTGAAAAATTAGACTAATGCTGTCAGTTAGTGACCACATCAGTGCCGCTGCAGTAGCCGTGAGTCGTCTAGTATGTCGGCCAAGACACCAATTTGAATAAGGCTGTGAATTGTTTTGCCCCCCTGACGTCAGCTTGGCTGCCTATGGAACAAGTGGCACACCCTAAAGAGTTACTGACAGCTAACACTTGAGCTTAGGGCGAGCAAGCTGTTTGCAAGTACTTGTCAATGCTGGCGTTGCCCAGAAGGCATTTTCTGCTGTAGCCATTCATTTGTATTGATTTATTCGTTTATATATCTTCCATCAACATCCCCTTCCATCTTTATACAAAAGGTCTTACTTTGGCTGATTTTGATTATTTTTCTGTAGTGGAATTAGATGTTCTCAAATCCACGTTCTGATGTCGTCTCACTCTGAAGTAAGATGTATTGGACATTACGTGACTTTGTAGTAGATGTATTTTGCCAGCGACATCATGTTCTCACAATGCTGTAATGTTGTACCTTTTGTGGCCTCCAGCTTTGCTGAGGGTGGTGTTCTCAGTTTGACCCTCATTCTGTTTCCTTTCATATGCTCCTGTTGTCAGCTTGATGCATAGGCCGCTCTCGCTCATTCACAACAGCCCTCAACCAAGTGGGACAAACAAAGACCAGCAAAGAGCAGCAAAAACAAGTCCAAGCATTCAAACCTAAATCACCTTTGTGCCCTTGGGAGCACACAGTTGACTCTGAGCAGTACAGGGCACACACTATGAAGAGATGATGAATATAGGTAGCATATCTAAATATTATGTACAGGATATTGAATCCCACGTGGGAATGTCACCATTTTTTACAGCAAGATCCTAAATAGGAAGAGCGCTTGAGGCCTCGCAAGGGATTTGGGAAGCGCTGTAGCAGCACAAATACAATACGTACGATGCAGTACAGTGCAGTACTACCGAATCTCTTGCTGGAAGCTTGCACTAAAAGGATCTACAGACTGAGGCTTGGGGCTATTCTCGTGTTGTGGTATCCCATGTCCCAGTAATCTGCACCTGGAACCTGGGTATTTCAGGGGCACTCTTGGCTCTTAGGGCTGACAAGCGGTTGCTTAGAGAACCCTTTTTTGGGCCTGAACAGAATTCCAGCCCAGGTTGCTCATCTTACTTTGAACCCAGCAGAGATGCCATGGTACAGGATTTGGGAAGGAAAGGTCCAAAATTGCCTTTTTTTTGTGATATGAAAGTATGAAACAACCTGTTTCTTAGAGTTCATAATACCCGTAGCATAGCATGCTACTAAGAGCTCCCAGAATGTGTAGATTGGAGAACTGAGGAACTAATGTTACCCCTTAGATGAGGAGGCTGAGCTCTGCCAGTCGGAGAATGCGCTGCCATTCAACTCCAGTCCTGACAGTTCAGGGCCAGGGAGACAGGCTAGCGGTCCGAATTGACTACGGTAAAATGTAAGACTCCATTAATCAAAAAAATAAATAAGCTACGCATAGCGTCATATAAATACCAAAGAGTATAACTCCGTGTGTTTGTCTGTGAATGCATGAAGGTTTACTGTGCTTAAGTGGTGAGTCGCAGGTTTTCCCTCAACTCCCACCCAGGAATGCTGGACATCTTTTCTGCACCCACACTAGAGATGCGTGTGAGCATAACCTATTTTGTAGGATTATTTCCATATTTATTATTGCAGTTTTCTTTTGTTCACACCACAGTTTGATCCTTCCTTGCGTAAGTGTTTCTAACCACGTCTCTATTTACTAGCTGCATGGCATTGTCTAATTTTTTCACACTTTTCCTTTTTTGTGAGTTTTCTTTGTTTATTCAAGTTGAGCCCAGTATCAAGTGTGTGCTCTGTACCTGGTTTCTTTGATAACTCTTACATCCCCTTGGTTAGTTCCATGGAGGTCCTGATTTTATGGTGTCCATTTGTGCTTTTATCTTACTTTTTTGTTATTTAACCTGAACGTGGAGACTTCTTGCCAGTAATATGGACAGCTCATCTAATGGTGCAGTTCTACATTCCCTGGAAAAAAGTATCTTTGTCAGCTCTGACAAATCCAACCAGACAATGGTCTAAGTTGGATGTTAAGAGCAACGAGATGGCTCGTGCCAACACTATCCCAAGTCTGGAAGGCTAGGTTTCTACTCCTTAGTCTACATCCATGGAGTGGATACATTTGACATTAGACCAGTTGATCTCCATGAAAGTAGGCAAGGGTTCACAAACAAGATCTGGAGACCTCAATATGATGATGGTAAACCATTTACAGGAAAGCTTTTAAAGAAGTACCAGCATGCGATCCGCAAGCTAAGTTTCAAGATGTCGCAGATAGAATCAATCACTCACTAGAGAAACGTATTCTATTGTATATTCATTCTTAAAACACAAGGTCGCCGGAATGGGCCCTCCTCCTTCTCGATTACGATGTGAATCCTCCAAGGGTTTATTTTATCACGCCTGGACTATGGGGATTCCCTTTTTCTGGGAAGTCCCTCTTACGTCATAAAAAAAGCTGCAACTTATTCAGAATGCAGCAGCCCGTGTCTTGTTAGGTCTTTCTAAACGGGAATCAATGAGTCCTGTCCTTGCAAAACTTCACTGGCTGCCAATAGAACACAATTTAAAGCTTTATGTATTGCTCACAATCTAAAATATATAACAAGAGCCACTATCCTTCTGCACCTCATTATCCCTTACAAAGGTGGCAGAGCTGAGATCTACCAAACTCTACCAAACTCTCCCTGTTGATGGTCCCCAGAATCAGGAGAGTAAGAGATGGAGGCCGCTCCTTTGCATATCGGGGCACATCAGGTTGCAAAATGAGTGAACTCACTCACCCTTGCTTTCCGAACAGATACTAATCTGTTGAGCGTTAGGCAACAGCTGAAATCACATCTGTTCAACTAAAATGGTGTATCTCTTACTGGGTCCTACTAGCCCTGGGAAACCCGGTCCTGGGTAGCTATGCACTCTACAAAAAAAACATTTAAGTTGTTTAAGGTGACCAATTGTACTGTCTCACTATAAGGATGGTATTTAAAACAATTGTTGCACAACGTTGGGTTTAACTCCTCAGACATCTCAAAAGAGTGTTCTTTTTGGAACCACATGCACAGGTGGACCAATGGGCAAATTAATTGTTATGGCACTGAGCCAGAAGTGTTACAATATACAGACAGTCTTTCTATCACTGTCTTGCGGTGTTTTCCCATGTTTGGTCTACTTTCCTATACTGAACTAATGTAGTCGAGCTAAGTGGTAACAATGAATTACTAAACGGTTGCAGTTTATATTTAATAGATCTAGAACGTAATTATACATTTTAGGGGTACAATGAAGTGAGGGGATGTTACAGAACAAGGCAGCAAGAGTATTCATGAAAAATCAGAGGCTGCCTGACAGAGAAGGCCTGTCTGCTTTGTAATGTGTACTTGTTAACAACTTCTATTAAGTCTAAATGCACATTTGTGTGTAATTAAGAAGGTTTAAATACATTTTTAAAACAATTGAACCACATCCAGATACTTAAGAAAGCTCCATAATTAAGGCTCCCTGTTTTACGTTTTTACAGATTTTTACAGACCGAAAACGAAGTGTTTCCTGTCTATTTATTTTTAAAAGCAGGAAAATACAGAAAAGTGTGCTTCTTGTGGGTGACTCTCCATGCTTTTTTTCGTGATTTCTACGACAACAGCTGAGCAGATGGGCAGCACGGGAAGTTAAAAATGGGTTGAGAATTCCCTAAATGAAGGTGTATGGTAGCATATATTTGTATTATAATGCTCATATTTACCTTAAGGTGTAGTGTTTATCTATATTTGGTTGCCTAATTTGCTAAAACGTGACAGGCAGCAAAGTATGAGTGCATGTTTGAAAGTTAAATAAATGCAGAAATATACCAATTTATGTTTCCATATATTCTCAAATCACTAAATAAATATGGATAATACCAATAAGATGGACAAAAAATTAAAATGGATAAATACAGATGGAAATGTTAAAAAAAAAAAACATAAAACCGGGAGACTGACTACTAATATAAAATTAAATGAAAAATATTTTCCCAGTGTGGCGGCAACTTAACATGTGATGAGACGTAAGGGAATAAGAAACAGGGGTGTGCAATTTAAAGAAATATCTACTTGTCCTTAGAGCAGGTTGCTTCATAAATCTACTTGTCCTGTAACAAAATCCACAAATTATGGCAGTATTCTCATTATATAAGAGCTCTGATCTAGCCTCTCTGAATATGCCAGTGCTCATACCATAGTAGTGTTTGAATACTTGCAATCCCCTTATGTTGCCACGTTTCCACAGATCTACCTATTGGGCTCTGAAGGTAGTGGTAAGCAATAGTTCCAGGGTTAGAATGCCCTTTTAAGTCTGTACAAACCTACAAACTTGTGTATTTTGAGGGTTTTCAACAACTCTTCTCTAATCTTTTCACATACTGAGAAATGTTTGAAATTATCCTGACATTGGCAGACGTAAATCTTCTTCCAGAGTTGGGGGTGGGGCGGAAGTGATTGGAGGGAAAGTGAACTTGCAAACACTCAGATTTCCGCATGAGCAAATCTACGCTTGCAAATTTGCTCGAGCTAAAATGCAGTTCACAAACACATTTTCTAGGCGTACTATTTCTTGTCCTACTTGTGTAAATTCTTGGGTGGGAATTCACGAAAGCCGTATAGCTGCATTTAACCCTTCTATAGTTCCCACGTGGAGGCACCTAGAATTTCACAGGCAGAGGCAGACCATCCACAGGAGCGCCAGGGCTTTGACCACCCTGTGTGCGCCAGCCATCACACACAAAATATATATATTTTTGCAGTTTTATGAAATTTATTTATGGCCGGGCCGTGACTTCTATCGCTGCACCGGCACTGATGACGTACTGTGGGCTATCCAAGCAGGATGATTAGCACCCACCATGCACATGGCAGTGAAATGAAGTGGAGCATGTCAGTTTGGCTTTTTTGTTTCCCACGGCCAGTCTGACATGCGTACTTCGTCTCTTCGCAATCTGAGGTGTTCTATGAGCCGGGAGAAAACAGACACAGCCAGTCACTAAATGAGCACCATGTCTGCCTGCCCCATCCAATCCAGGTGCTGCTGTTATGCTGTTTACTAGTAGAAACAACATGAAATCAGCATCAGGATTGGTGTAGCTGGCGCCGGCGGGCAACACTAGTACACAGCTCTATACTTGGACCGCAGCATGCATTAAGGCGGCAGGCAGTGCTGGGGCATAAAGATCAAGGCTGGTTGACATGGAGCCTCTGGGTCAAAGAGAGGACTTTGATTGCCATGAGCCTCAGTCTT
The DNA here is from genome assembly GCF_964261635.1 of Lissotriton helveticus. Classification (NCBI taxonomy): domain Eukaryota; kingdom Metazoa; phylum Chordata; class Amphibia; order Caudata; family Salamandridae; genus Lissotriton; species Lissotriton helveticus. The sequence continues at coordinate 351,870,487 of NC_136059.1, read as the reverse complement.
GACGCAGGTTTGGAGATTCTGGGGGACCTGATTCCATAGGAGGGGGCGTTTCTGCTGGGACCATTACTCTAACACCCTTGTCAGGCACCAGGGCAAGTCCAGGAGCTCCAGGCGGAGTGTGCAGGGATTTTGTATGGCTAGGGCCAGAGGAAGAGCTGCACACATTCACACAGTGCGTGTGTTAAAACAGCTTTGTTTTATGCCGAAGAGCAGGGTTTACAAGCACTAAGACGGCCGTGTGAGGTCCGTTTGAAGCATGTTTATTTCTGTTCCCAAATACACACACAATGAATGAATGAATGAATATTGAATTTATTAAGCGCTAAACTTAGCCCAAGGGCATTAAGGCGCTACAAATGACTGACGCACTGCCGAGTAGGATGCTTATACCAAAGTTTGTGTAAAGAGCCAGGTTTTCAAGGTCCTGCGAAAAAGAGAATGTGACACAAGACCTGATAGCCTATCAGGGAGAGAATGCCACAGCCTAGCAGCGGCGGTGGAGAAGGCCCTGCCTCCCCATCTAACCTTTTTATACCTGGTAACTACTAGCAGATTAATGCTTATTTTTAGTCTGATTATCCAAAGAGGTCAGTCACATTTGTATCTTCGTTTCCGGAGCACTTAAGTGAAGTTCCAGTTTCAAAATCCATCTGCAATGGTTCAGCACTCTAAAATATGTATATCATATCACTTAGCCTAAATAGCAGTCAAGAAAGTTTCTTAAAATAATAGACCCATTCAATACACACGTTTTCAGTACATAACAGCATTCAGGCACATTAGATTTGGAATCCTTTATTCATTGGCTTCTTTTCATATTCCGTTAAAAACCCTAGCCAATGCATTTTGTCCTCACAAACCTCTTCAGGGCTCTCAGTTAGGTAGTGAGACTCAGCGAGTATTATGTCACATCATTGATTCAAAAACGTTCTGTATAATCAAAAAATATCCAATATTTTATTTTACAGTTCCAATCCCATTGGTAGGGGTGAGGACTTGTTACACCTTTTCTGCATGCCTGGCTTCCCGCAATGTAGTTCCAGTTTCTATTTGACCAGTTACACTTTGTTGATTACTGGATTCAGTTGCGGTTAGGGGTTTTTGTTTGTTGTTCAGGACTGCAATATTCTACACTTAAAATAGAAACCCACAGAAGATCCTACATCATATAATGCACCAATAACTAGATGCATGATGCAGCTGACACCAGTAGGCTTTTTCTTCACATCCGTTTATTCGTAGTTAGTTACTGGGTTTTGCAGAACCCACTTTATTTACTAGTCCAATGTGTTCCAAGAGTAGCGATCAAGGGTAGATACACTTCTTCTTTTGAAAAAAATTTTTTATATTTCTTTTTATTAAAAATAAACAAAGAAAACAGCAAGGTATCAGTAAATTACACAAAGCAAATAGACTGTACAAGGGCGGACCATCAGTATATAAGCAACAGTGTAAAAAGGATATGGTTGGGGGGGGTAAGGGGGAGGAAGAAGGAAAAGGAAGCATCAAATATAATATTCAGTCAAGATTAGGGGGAAAGCGGGAGATCAAGTACAACTGTTTCAGGTGGCACACATATATCTCCTCTATAGCGATTCCAGGGGGCCCAGATTTTATGCCACTTTCGGGGGTGACCCTGAGCCACATATACCGTCTTTTCCCTGAACATACACCAATCCATGTCATCCATCCAACCCTCAATAGTAGGAGGCCGCTGGGATCCCCACAATTGTGCAATATTGCGTTTAGCAATCATTGTTCCCAAGGTCACCCATTGAGTTTGCGCGACATTATGATCAGTGGGCTCCCAAACATTCAACAGGCAACGCCTGGCTTCAGGCAAAAGCGCAACACCCGTAACCTCCTGAAGCACCTTGTGGATCCTGCTCCAATAGTCGGCGACTTTCCCACACTCCCAGATGATGTGCAGAAACGTGGCCAACTGGCCACAACCCCACCTACACAGACCCTCCTCCGAAAAACCCATCTGAACCAAACGGGGACCCGTGACATACACTCTATGTAGTATTTTGAGTTGGACTAATCTAAGGCGAGCTGGAATCGCAACCTCCTTTGGAGAAGAGATCGCGGACTGCCAATCCTCATCATCAAGTTCAAGGCCTTCACGGGTCCACTGATCTCGCAGTTGCAACAGAAGGTCTGCTCTATGGTTAATCAGTTTTTTATACACTAGGGAGAAGGTACTATCTGATAGATAACCATCCAGAACACAGTCCTCCAGCGGGGCAGACTCGGGTATCTCCACCCCCTAGGGAAGACCGAATTGAACGCATGACGGATCTGAGCGTAACAGAAGTACTCCGTTCCTCCCAACCTGAACGCGGCCTGCAAGGCCACAAAGGACTTCACTTGCCCCTTAACCCAGAGATCCCCCACCCTGGAGATACCAATGAGGTCCCACTTATCAAATCCCTTCGTGTTCCACAGTTTACCAAGCCGATCTGATCCAAAAAGCGGGGCAGCTAAGGTCAAACTATCTTTCCACCCTAACGCACTGGTGGCATCCTGCCAAACACACACAGCTGTACGCGTCGGCCCCCTCCGAGATCTCACTACCGATTTGGAATATAATGCCCTATAGTAATTACCTCCAGGGAGCAACCACCTATCCATAGCAAAACCTGGGTTTGGCCCGGGGCAATACGTACCGTGGTTGATGGCCCCCAACTGCGACGCCCAATAGTACCGTTTGATATCGGGAAGAGCAATACCCCCATCGTACCAGGGGAGCGTCAATTTGGCGAGTGCAATCCGGGGCCTACCATCCCACAGCAATTTCCTCTGTAGTCCCTCAACTATACGGAAGTAGCTACCAGGAACCAAATCAAGGGATTTCTGCAGGGCGTACAAAAAACGAGGAAGGGACATCATCTTAAAAAGGGCCGCACGTCCGAGTAACGAAAGTGGAAGTTTCCGCCAATTCGCCACGTCCCGCCTCAACTGCGCCAAAGGGGGAAGGAGATTTTTCTTATACCGGATCAAGGGGTCCATTGAAATAAAAATACCAAGGTATTTAAACCCTTGCTGTGCGATCTGAATAGGACAGCCACGCGGTAAAACCGGAGCATCATCACGGAGTACGTAAAGAGAGGATTTCGCCCAGTTAATAATCAGACCAGAATTCTTACCAAAGGAAATCAAAACGTCGCATAATACTATCCGGGACTTTCTGGGGGAGGTCAGGTACAACAGGATGTCATCCGCATACAAGGAGATACGATCTTCGTGTTTCCGGGGACCAATAAATACCTTTCATAGCGGGTTCCCAACGGATCCACACAGCTTGGGGTTCAAGCGCCAGCGCAAACAAGAGGGGAGACAGCGGGCAACCCTGACTGGTACCTCGCCCAAGACTAAACGTTGCAGAAACGCGGCCATTAACCACTATCTGAGCGAGGGGATCCGCCTAAAGAAGCCGCACCCAGCCAATAAACTCTGAGCCGAAACCAAATTTAGTTAGCACCGCCCATAAATACGGCCATTCCACAGTATCAAACGCCATAGTGGCGTCTAAAGACGCCAAAACGGCCGGCTCACGCAGCATCGCCGCCCTAGCGATAACACCATGCAGCCGCCGAAGATTCAATGCCGTATTCCGGTGCGGGATAAAACCGGATTGATCCGGATGAACTAGATCGCCGATGACCTTGATTAGTCTATTAGCTAACAACTTAGCAAGAATTTTCGGCTCGGCATTTAACAATGAAATCGGCCGGTACGAAACACATTTATTCCGTGGCTTCCCTTCTTTATGTATAACAACTATGGTAGCCAAACGCTGATCCCGGGGGAGAAACCCACTATCGCGGGACTCCATGAACATGTCCCTTAAATATGGGGCAATTCTGTCGGGCCGAAGCTTGTATAACTCAATCGGCAAACCATTGGGGCCCATTGCTTTACCCGAACGCAAGGAACGCATAGCTAACGCTATTTCATCCGCCATGATCGCCGAGTCCATTAGATCCCTATCGTCCTCAGAAAGACTTGAAAGGGCTATATCTCAAAGCAGTAAACGAGAATCCTCCTCCGGTCTATCGGACACAGAGGAGTACACAGTGTGAAAATGATTGGCGAAGCACGCGACTATCTCCTGCGGGTCGGTAACCAGGGCCCCATCCTCCGTCTCAATCTCTGGCACCACACGACTCGCTCTATCTTTCCTATCCAACCAAGCTATCAATTTGCCAGCCTTATCTCCAACATCATAGATACGCCCCTGTTGCTCCCGGCTAAGAGCCTTCGCCGCATCCGACACCAATGACTTATATTCAAGCTGCTTCAACTGTAAAACATGCAGTTTCGAGTGGGTCACCTCCTGCTCCAAAGCCAATTCCAAATCTGTTATTTCTGTCTCTATCTTTACCACTTCCTCCTCTTTCTGCATTTTAACTCCAGCGATGACCGGTCCTGACCCCTCAGGACGGTCTTAAAAGCCTCCCAAAGAGACCGCAGAAGAAACCGAGCCTTCATTCTCTCGGAAATAATGATCCAGAGCCTTCACAAGCTCACTACGGATTTTAGGGCAACGAAGATACCAAGGGTCGGGGCAACCCGACCCTCTGCACCCGGGACTAAGTCCAATCGGAGCCGTAGTGGGGAGTGATCAGAAATTCCCCGAGCCATATGACAGACCTCTGTAACACCAAACGCCTATGCAGCCAGTACTAACACATAATCAATCCTGGAGAGACTACCATGGGCTCCCGAGTGAAAAGTATATTGCCGCTGAGTAGAATGAAGCAATCGCCAACAATCCACCAGACCCAGCGCGTCAATAAAATCAGGCAGCCAACCATGCGTCCCCTTGACGTCTCTGGGTGGATGTCTATCAAGCCTACCGGAAACCACTGCATTAAAGTCCCCACCTAAGATCAGGAACCCAGCCGGGAGATCAAGCAACACCCGCCCCAGATCAGAAAAAGTAGTCAACTGTAAGCCTGGAGGAACATAAATAGAAACCACGGTAAGAGTACGACCCTCCCACCGCCCTGAAATCGCCACATAGCGTCCCCTATCATCAATGACAGTGGATTCCACCTCAAGCGGGAGAGCAGTTTTAACAAGGATCCCAATTCCACGAGATCCAGAGGAGAACCCAGCATGAGCTACCAGACGATATCTCCTCCTGTTCATGGCGTGACACGTATGCCCCACCAAATGAGTCTCCTGAAGGAGAACAATATCGGGGGAGTGGCGTTTCAGGAACTGTAGTACCACCCCACGCTTAATCTTGTCCTCCAGCCCATTGACATTCCAGCTCATCAACCTCAATCCCCTACCCCCCATCATAAAAGAAGATCCAACCACGAGCTAGGTCTAATGCTTCGATGAAAATCTCCTGCAGTATAGCACCTTGCAAAAACAACAAACAAAACATTGACGCCCCCAATCGCCCACCCCCAAACAACCCATTACAACACCCCCCATCCTGCACCCCTGCGTACGACTAAAAAGCCACTCCAACTTGCAGTGTGCCTGTCGCTCTCACACCCAACTAAACTATGAAAAGTAAGGCTGAGGAGGAAAAAACCCCAACGATATCCCCGCAACCCCCTGTGCAAAAGAAAACTGACAGTAATAAATCAGATCCAGAACCACCACATTAAAGTCCTTTCGTAGTCCCCGGAGACCTGGGGGATGGCGCTCATTCCGGCTCTTCAGGTCCTCCCTCCGCTCCACCAGGCTGACTCTCAGGATCCTGTCGGGCAGGCAGAGTGTCCAACCAATCAGCCACCACTTCAGGCTTATCAAAAAAGTACACCCTTTCGTTATATTCAATCCTCAATTTGGCAGGAAAGAGCATGGCATACTTAAGGTCCATATCGCGAAGTCTCCTTTTCACACTCAGAAAACTGAGCCGCTGTTTCTGGACCATCTGTGTGAAGTCCGGGTAAAAACTGATGGAGGAGTTTTCAAACTTGAGGGGACCACCCGCACGTGAGGCCTGAAGGATAGCGTCTCTGTCCCGAAAGTTAAAAATCCGTGCTATCGGAGGCCGCGGCGGGGCTCCCACTTTCGGTTTTCCACCCGGGAGGGCCGTTCCACCATGAAAAACTTGCTCAGTCCCTTAGGTGCTAAATGATTGATAAGGTCCTCAACAAAAAGGTCAGTAGCTTGCTCCTCTGCCTTTTCCGGAACGCCAATTATACGGATGTTGTTCCGCCGGGCCCGTCCTTCAAAATCCTCCAGGCGATGAACGACTTGGACATTAGAGGCCCCAAGAGTACGGACTTTGGTTTGTAACTCAACAACGTCGTCTGTAAGGCTCAATGTTTTAATATCCAGCGATTAAGCCTTTCATTGGTTTTTGTGAGGTCTGTCCGGATCAAATTCACATCAATCGCCACCGTATCCAACTTGTGAGGAAGAGTCTCCATTTGCTTCCCGAGGGAAGACTGGATACCATCAATGGCGGCCATCACATCCTGTAGCGTCGGCTCCACCGCCGGGGTCGACGAACTCTTCGCCTCCTCCAGCGACCTACCGGTCCCGCTGGGCGACCCCCGAACCTGAGCATAACGATCCATGACGTTGGTTTGGGTATAGCTGCCCCTTCTGATATTCTTCACCCTCTGTTTATCTCCCTCAGGTTTGCCTGCCATGTCGGGACAGTATCGAACAATGTCCAATGGAAAAGCGAGGGGAAGGGAGATACAGCAGACCGAACAGGGAGGAAAGAACAAATTCCACACAGAGGGACTGCCAACCAGGGCGATAGAGCGGCAGGGGGCCGAGAGGGTGAAAGTCAGTGGGGCGTCACAAGCCCGAGACCACAGCGATCATCAAAAACGAAAGTGAAACTGAGCTGGACCGGGGCTCTTCGCTGCCCCAAGCCGTTGTTGTTCAATTATGCCTCGGGCACCATGTCAACTCGGGCGCCGGGCATCCAGGAGACGAAGGCGGCAAACTTCTCAGCGCCACAACTCCGGCCCCCGAGTTCCGATCGGGACAGCGGAAACGGTTTCAGGATCACCGGTGGTTCATCCGCACTAAGATGTCAACTGCAAACAGGATAAGTGACAGGATATATTCGGGAGGTTACGAGGGTCTCGGGAGCCCCTTGCTCACGCGGCCATCTTGGTTGCGCGCGAAGCTCCTCTGTAGATACACTTCTAATACTTAAATGACATGTGAAAATAGGCTGAGGTGCATTCAAATTTCTGCTGGCCTGGGGGGAAGGAGCACAATTAAATGGTGAGAAATTAATAAATATACTGAAGCAAAATTTACAATTTAGTAGCAAAAATAATCAAAGTGCATGTATATATTTCCTTATGTTTATCAAGTAAACTAAGGAAAATGTATAGGGTCAATGCCCCATTCATGCAGATGGTCTTTCAGCCCTTTTGTACACCATGATGTTGATGTTTGTCTCGCCACACACCACCTATCAAGTGTCTTTTTTGTAAATCCTATTTTATTGGTGAAATGCAGTTAATTGCCAAAACTGCATTATATTTTCATGTAGCTAGCAAACAAAATACAACATAACATACACAATTCTTGACAATGGTGCAACAATATCAAAGCAAATAAGAATGAAATGTATTGTCTATCTCAAGCACCAGTCTTCAGATTTTCTGGAACCTGTGAATAGCATCTGGAATCTTGAAGACCCTTTCCACTGTACTCTGTCTACTATTATATTCCATGCATACACTTCTATCTCCTTACTCTCTCTGTCTTGTCTATTACACTCGCATGGACACTATTACACCTCACCACTCTAAAATGTCACCAGCCGCCACTGCTCGCAGGGTCCAGTCCAAGTCCTGTTAACTTTGGCCAGCTGGGCATTTTCAGGGAAAGGGCTCCTGTAGCTTGTTGAATAATCCCTGTAGCTTTAACAGGAGGCAACCCTTATGCTCCTTTTAGTCTACTTCTTTGTCCTGGGTACAAGAGAGAGCAGATCCTGCCCTTTAAGGCCCTTTATGGCCCTTATCAGACAGCGGGTTCAGTCCCCATGTGATCTTTCATAGGTCCAGGGGAGTTCTGAAGTGGGTGTTTGGACATGCCACATTTATACCTGGCTCTAGCTAGTGGGTGGGAATGACTTCTGGAAATGCCCTAAATAATGGGGCAAAAGTACCTGGGGCTAACACTGGGGCATTTTCAAGCTGGCCTAAGTCTCCGACCTCACTAAACTTGTGCTGTAAGGGGTTGGGGTGTGTGCGGGGAGTCTACTATGGTAATCCTTTTGTCCTTCCACATCTAGCTCTAAAAGTCTAGTTTTAGGCAGTCCTTGTATCCCCAACAAACTCTGACGCAGAAGTCTGACGGGGCCAAGGTGAGCTTTCAGTAACCATACTGTAGATATACAGAAATGTTTTTGCCATTCTGTTTCCCTCCTTTGAAGTGTGTCCCTGTGGGAAAAAAATAGGGGACCTGTCAAGCAGATATGGATACTCTAGCATGATCTGAGACTTTGATATCAAGAAGAGGTCCTTTGTGGTGGAATCCGATCTGGCTATGGGGACAATTGAAGAATGCATGCCTGAGTGCTAGCTACATCTGCTTGTGACAGGCCTCTTTGAAGTTTATTAAGGCTTTGGGCCCAGAATACATGCTATCCTGTCGAGGACATAACACCACCTCGCCACACCCAGGGCCTTTTGCCCATGCCCTTTAATCATGTTCACACCTTATTCGCACCCATTCAAGTGCTAATTACTGACTGGCAGAAGCTGGAGAGTAAAAGGTAGATTTAGCTTCCAGTGACCTGGCAGGCAAAGGTAACTTTCTATAAGTTACTTTTCCGTAAGATCTAGAAAAAACATCCGACTCCACCATGGAATTGAAGTTTTAAAATGTATAAGTTTTCTAGCTAGCCCCATTCCTGAGATACAGTATTAGTATTTAATATTGCATTCTAGTGCTTTCTATGGAACTACCAACCCTGCTACAGTCAAAATAGTTTTGGGGTGCTAGTATTTGCATGATCACCGCATTGGATGGCGCAATGAATGTTTCTGCTCCCTGGTGACACTTTCACTTACCAGTCATGGGTACACATTGGACTTAATAGGCTAGGGATTTATCGGCAAGTTATATATAGCAATTCCACCATGTTGAAAGGAGGAGCACGAGAAACGTACCACTAGTTAGCAGGGGCAAAGTGCACATAGACAAATTATGTGGCAGGGTTGACTAAATTATGCGGCAAGGGAAAGCAAATTATGTTGTATGATAACATTAATTTGTCATTGCTAACACTGTCTGGGCATAGGTTGCACCTTATTAGGACCAGGTAAACACCCAAATATAGCAATATGCAACTGAAAGGTGACCAGTCAACCTTTGCCAAGGGCCTTCTGCTGCACGGCTACACAGTGCTGCACTTTTAGTAACTGTTGAACCGTTTGAGCTAGAAACAATTTTTATTTTTTGATATCTGCAGATTATGCAGCAGATGATGAATTATGTGGGACATGCTGCGAATCCATAATTATGTGAAAAACCACATGGCTGCAATGTCTCATAGTTCCAGTGGCCCTGAATAGAAGCAACAAACCTTCTTTATAAAGAACCTGGGCACTACCACTTAAGGAGAGAAATGTGCAAAAGATACATTACATAGTGTTACTCTGCCTGCTGCATCAGTGTGGCAGTATGTGCAATGTATTTTATTTATAGTAGGGAAATTGTCATGGGCTAAACCAAGTTCTGCTAAATATGTGAAGAGAGGAACAGGGGGAAAGAATCACAGATTGCTGCACTTGTGCAGAACCTCTATCCTTCCAGCAAACAAAATGAAGCATGCCGATGTCTGCATTATACATTTTTGTATAATGAAATCACTGAGCTAGTATGAAAATCACTGCACAAAAGCCTTATATTTCTGAGATGAAGTAGGAATGTCTCTGAGGAAGTAACAGGACTTCTGGGCACTGACAGAAGAAAGTGGTGAGCCAGTAGCTGTGCTGCCATAATTATTCCGGCTTGTGGCATTGCTGCTAGATGAGACGGCGAAAACGGGTCTCTACCTGAGGAGTGTCCCATAGTTGAAACTCATCAGACTCTTCCTTGCTGGTATGACCAGCAGTTGAGTTATCTTGTAGTTGAGTTGGTGATGCAGGCTGTGCAGAGGCACCACTGGGAATATCCTGGTTCTGGTCATCCTGTTTTGACAAAGGATAAATCTTCTTAAAGAATGATCTGTTTGGAGCAATAGTCTCTCCCTCTCTGTTGCAACCACCCTCAAGGATGAGGGTTTAAATTGTAGGGGAAGGACTTGCTGCATGGATTACTGTCGGAGAAGCACAGAGCACCATTGTTGAATTCAAAAAGGGTTTCATGGCAGAGGGTATTGATTGTTCCTTTAATTTCTGCAGGCCAGTATAGCAGTTTTGTCAGTAGCAGTTGTGACCCACGACTTGTGATTGAGGATCGTGACACTAATTGTATGAACCATACGTAGTTTAGCCAGCAGACATCCAGTAGTCGGGTGATACTCTTGTAGAAAGTACATAGAGCCATCTCGATGTTTGGTGTCACCTTTTGGGCTTTCCTGATGCCTATATTTATGACCTGAATAAAGCTCTGGGATTCCCTAATGGTTTGAGGTCAGAGCTGAGGGATATTGTTGTGGTTGATGGTCCACAAGCGTAGGTAATCGGCCAACTCTTTTCCTCGGACAGAGGCCTGCACTCCTTGCATGGCTCATGGATTAGATACTGGGTGGTTAATATCTTCATGAGTTTAGGGTTAACTTCTGCTGGTGTTGCACAGAGTTCTTCAAGTAGTTGTCAATGACCACCAGCAGGTTTCTTGCATCTGGTTGACAGCCAAAATCTGGACTGTTTTACACTCAAGATAGTGGGGTACGTCCTCTGTGATGATGGCTGGAGATGGGTTTGGGGAGCCTACGTCTTGGCAGGTAGCTTGTCCTCTCACTATTGTATCTATGCACAGTGGCTCGAGATTCAGAATCCTCTTTTGGAGGCTATTTAGCATCACTAGTTGGTTTCCGTGGACAAGACTGCTATCTTGTCTGACAGCAAGTTCAAATCTCATGTGATGCTGCAAGTTGAATATTGCTTGGGCTTCTGTGGTCTGGCTCGAATGGTTTTGCAGGAGGGTTTTCAAATTTCCCTCTTGGTCGTCTTGATTGCTGGTTACAGAAATTCATCAACTGTAAATGCTTTAGAGATTTCCTTTTGAGAGACCGAAAGAAGCTGAGATCTTTTGTATACTATGTGTATGTATGCCTCTGTCTCATCAGACTCCGCTTCTTCAGGTGTGCCTGTCAGAAAGTGCCCTGACAAATAATAGCAGGGTTTGAGGATCCAGCCTTGAACACCACTGCAAATAAATATTCTTTATGATGGAAGATACACTTCTTGATCCTATGCGGAGTTTTGAAAGATGATCCAAGGAAGAGAGGTAAGAATGGTTTCTGATCTGTCGAAAACTGGAAGTCATGTCCATATGGAAGTGATGCACCTGTGATGATTTGCCCTGGCCTCTTTTTCTTTGTCTGAGTAACGCTGCTCCAGTGGGAGGAATGATAAAAACAGAAGGTGGTTCACTTTAGGAATTCACACTTTCTTCTATTCAGCCTGCACTGTCCCTTAGCCATTGATGTTTGACTCGAAGTCTATTGTGTTGCACGGTCCTCTTGGCTTTTAAGAGAATGTCACTTCTTACATTGATGACATCCAGATAGGACTTCACGAAGACAATTCAGAAATATCTTTGCTGCTCTCAAGATAACAAATTTGCAAACCTCTGAGTGGAGAAGTTCACAATGTATCAGGATTTCGAGCCTATGGTGGAAAATTACTTGCCACAGATGTACGCTACAGAGCAGATGGAGCAGAAGGCAAACAGTTATGTTTTTTTGTTTGAGCACCCAATTCCAAGGATGGAGGGAGTCACTTTTAGCTATGACTTCATGTTATTGCTTGGCACCTTGAAAGAGGGAAAGCTGACCTGTTTAAAAGGTTCCATGGAAAGGATAGAAGGCATAATTGTACACTGGATAGGTCAGCGCCTCCGCTTGAGATCTCTTTCAGAAATGTCTCAATCCTATTGAAAGTCTCTTGTGTGTTGGCTACCCACAGGAAGGTGATAACTTGCAAAACTGTCTTGTGCTACTCTTAAGGGATGTGTTGGAGATGGAAGTGGTACACACTGTAAGTTCCAGCTTCTGGAGAAGACCTGGATTATATTCAACTTAATTGTGATGTAATATGAAGGTTCACAGACTTCGCTTTTCAGCTAAGGCTGTCCACTCCCGAGGCATACCCCAAGATTTACAAGGCCATCATGACCAATAAACCTTATATTGAGGACAAGATCAACATCTCTTGTGGTTTTCGGCATAACTGCATCCAGGCCCCCATAAGACTGGAGAATAAGAAGCGTAAAATAATAAATAAAGACCGCAGATCTTTTTTGTCTATGCACCCACAATCTGGAACAACACCCCTGTATGCCTATGGACTATCCAATGATGCACCAATTTAGAAAAGAGTTGAAGACACACCTCTTTAAAGAACACCATTAATGATTAATTGTATGCTTACCGTTGTCCCGTTTACAGTGCTCTGTTGCCTTTTTTTAATATATATATATATATATATATATATATATATATATATATATATATATATATATATTTATTATATATAGCGTAGCTTGTCACACCGAACCAAGAAAGTCCAATAATAGCAACAAAGAGCCGACCCATGAAGTGCTGGTGAACAGTGGTTTATTCTTTCAAAGCCAGCGCTGCCGCCATGACGCGTTTCACCTCCCAAGGAGGCTTGATCACATGACAAAGCAGCGAGCATCGAACTCGACCTTTTAAAGTGACAGTGCATTAGAATGTGTTATAGAAATGAAGAAAATACTTCAAAGCCTAATTGCTGTACACATAGGTAAATATAGTGGGAAAGCTGCATCGAGCCCAAGTGGGACATCAAGATTTAAGATTAGGTAATATACATATTTACAACCAATAACATCTTACTGCAAAAATAACCGCAAGACTGTATAAATATGTAGTAGTTACAAAACTTGATCAATAAACAAACATACACTATCAGAAAAGTGTCCATGATAAATAAATTCATCTATGTACATTCAGAAGTGTATTAAACCCACATTGTTGTAAAAAATGTCTAGTATTTACAAGTAGTGTAAATAATAGAAAAATACAAATAGCAGCAAATAGATAACACAATACAAATGTATTCTATTTATCTTTTGTTTTCTCGAAATAAAGCCACAGTGGGCAAGTCACTTAAGTGGTCATAGGCAATTGTAGTGCAAAATTTAAAGTGCAAAATTTGAAAGTGCATAATACTTATCAGTTAATGATTCCAAGGTTAAAATCAAAAGCAATTATATGCTAAAGATAAAAAAGAGAATTCATCATATATACATCAGGAAACAGGTTTTCAGTTTATACGGGAGATAAATCCATAATCATTAAAATATCCGGACAGGCAATTTACAGTCATAACCATAAAAAGTTAAGATATTTAAAGTTTTTAAAGTTTTTAATGGCAAGTATACAGGTCTTCCCTGTCATTAAGGCCATTTGGATTTTTAGAATTCAATTCCAATATGTAACGGGTCTCAAGGAGACGGAGCTTGGCCTCACGGTCACCTCCTCTCCTTGAAGCCTCAACACAGTCAATAAGGAAGAATGTTAATGAATCAGGGACACCGAGGTGTTTATCCTGAAAATGCCTGGCAACCGGATAATTCTGGTCATGTCCAGAAATTGCTCGTATGTGTTGGAGTATCCTCTTGTGGGCGGGCAGCTTGGTGCTGCCCACATACTGAAGCCCACAAGGACACTCCAACACATAAACAACATATTCTGTTTTACATGTCAGCCATTTTGAAATGGCAATAGGACTTTCACAGAAAGGACTTTTAAAGTGTGTCCTATTGGAGCCAAACCGACAGGCTTTGCACTGGGGGCAAGTCTTGAAACCCTTCCTCAATGCTGACCAAGTTGTAGAAATCTTAGGTTCTAGGGTGTTGTTAACTAAGGCCTTCGACATAGAGGGAGATCTTCTAAAAGTGAGAATCGGTTTGATGTCCACCATGTGACCAATCACAGGGTCACTGCGGACCAAATTCCAATTCTTGGTGAGTATTTTTCGAAGGGCCCCATGTTGCCTATTGTATGTTAAGATGGCTCTAGGAGAACTTTTCTGAACGTCCTTGGTTGCCTCGCTATCCAGTTGCACATCTTTCTTTTTGGTTATGAGAGCTTCCTGCCTGCTCACCGAATTAGAACGTGAAATAGCCTTAGTGAGGATTTCAATAGAATCGCCCCTAGCCAGGAAGCGTAATCTGCAAGCCTCTTGCGCAGCCGCGCATTCGGCATCGGTACTGCAGATTCTTCTAATCCGGAGCATTTCCCCAAAGGGAATGCTCCGAATTAGATGTGCTGGGTGTTGACTATTAGAGTGTAAGATGGTATTCCCAGCACTCGGCTTCCTGTACAGTCTGGTATTGAGGCCATTGCCCTCCACAAATACCTCCACATCCAAGAAACAAATGGACTCGGAGCTAAAGTTTGCTGTGAAAATCAGATTAACGGTGTTTAAATTAATCAAATTCACAAAACTCCTGGCCTCTGCCTCACCTCCCCTCCAAATCAAGAACACATCATCAATGTAGCGTAAGTACAAAACAATATTGTGAAAAAAATAATCATGGTGTTGACCGACTAGGACCTGTTCCTCCCACAGCCCAACGTGAAGACACGCATAGCTGGGAGAGAAACAGGCCCCCATCGCCACACCTCTGACTTGGTGGTAGACTACGCCATTGAAAATAAAGAAGTTTTGTTCTAAGCACATTTTGGTCATGTCGACCAACATTCTGTTATGTGCTGTCGGGAGAGGTAAGTCCTTGTTCAGATAGTAGTCTAAGGCCCTGAGTCCATCCTCATGTTTAATTGAGGTGTAGAGGGATGAAACATCCAAAGTTACAAGCATCATGTTGTCCTCCCAAATGAACTGTTCAATTTTCGCAAGAAAATCAAAAGAGTCCTTGACATAAGATGGAAGATTTCTTACATGACCTTGCAAAAAAAAAGTCGATGTACTTAGACACGTTCTCCAGAGAGCTGTCAATGGCCGAAATGATCGGACGGCCTGGTGGTATTAAAGGGTCTTTATGAATCTTAGGGAGCAAATACCACGAGGGAATAACCGGATAGTCCTTCTTTAGGTATTGGAATTCCTCATGTGTAAGCAACCCCGCACTTCTCCACACTTGAAGTTTTTGACGTTGTTCGGTCCATGTGTTTTTGATAATCTGAATGTTACTTCTACGGTAGCAGGAAATGTCGTTGAGTTGTGCATCCGCCTCTTGTAAATACAAGGCCCTGGGCCACAGGACAACGTTGCCGCCCTTATCGGCCTGCTTTACAATTACATCATTATTTTTCCTAAGTTTCACCACTAATTGATTGTAGCAATGATTTTGTTTTGAAATGTGAAACTTTTTCCTGTTGGTTGCGCAATACAAGTGTTTGATGTCGCGGACCACACTTTCCTGGAACGTGTCTAGATTATCATGAACCATAATTGGTTGGAAGGTGGATTTCGGTTTAAAGGGGGTAACTCGTTGTTCGTTTAGTTCAAGAGGAACATCACTCAAGTTTCCCTGATTCTGTAGATCCAAAATTACATTGAAATTGGCTTGACTCTGACTGCTGGGAAAAAGTGGGACTAGATGGAGTTATTGGTTCATTGATATATATATATATATATACCGTTACTCCTTTTCACCATCCGTCGCTCCTCTTTGCCTTGGGTGCCTCCTTACCGCACGGTGAGGTGCGTAAATATTTTTAAACACACACGGTCCACACTCCCAGGTCCGTTCCACAATTAAGGGCACTCACAGCAATTTCCCCGTCGTTTTTCAAACTGCCAAAGTTTATTCTTTTTGGCGCTGCACAATCGTATCAACAAACGCGTTTCGGCGTCACCGCCTTCGTCAGTGTCGATAGCTACACGTTTTCAAACAGTTTAAATAAAGTTACAATGTAACACTTTCACGTGATTAAAATCAATAAACATAAAAGAAGGCACAGTGAATTATCTGCATTACTGTGGCGGCCATCTTAGAATGTCAAAGAAACGCTTGTTACAATCACAAGAATCTGCTTTCACTAATGCGCAGTTAATCATAGACATTGTATTATTTCTATTACAACGATGCATTGCTATTTGCATTTAATTGATATTTTTCTTAATATGCAATTCAATTTTAATTTTTCATTCATGAGTTTATTCGGCCCTTATTAGGCTTTACCTGTTTAATTCACAAGGTTATTTTTAAGCGCTTTTTCTCTTTTTGGTGGCCCATGTGTGTGCCAAACAATCTCACGTTCCTTTACTTTTAAGTATGTTGCCCTGAATGGGCGAAATGTGAGGAATCAATTTCTCATCAGGAGGAAAGAAGTTTTAGCAGGTTATGAATAAAGTTTTTTTTTTTTTCTCCTAGTCCAAATACTCCTCTCAGCCTATATGCACCCACATTTCTTCCTCATTATTGAGGCCTGTCGGGTTCTTGGTCTGTAGCATTACAATGTATCGTGATTCGAGGGTTCTCAGCTTTCTAACCCAGTCTCCCCCACGTTCTGACCTAGTTAACTGATCGAGGATGAAGAAAGAGAGCAGATTACTATTACTCTGATGTTTCTTTTCATAGTGTCGAGCTACTGGGTAGCTCTGATCCTTGGTGTTAATCGCTCTCATATGTTCCAACACTCTTAGTTTTGTCTGTTTGATTGTGCTACCCACATATCTTTTACCACATGGGCACACAAGGCAGTACACAGTGAACTCTGAATGACAGTTCAGGAGTTTAGGGATTACGATCTTATTCTGTCTACCTGGCGCCGCGGCCAGGGCGACTGACGCTGGAATCTGGGGATCAGGGTTCGATCCCCGGCTCCGGCGGCAGGTTATCCCAGCACCATGTGACTCTGGGCAATAGCTTGCTTAATCTTCCCGACGGCCCCCAGCGCCTAGAGACCCTTACGGGTGATTGTGCGCTTTACAAATGTGGATTATTATTATTATTATTACCTCGAATTCCTTCACTTTGCAAGAGTTTTTACAGGCCTTGCATTTCATACAGGGATAGAATCCCAAAATCGGGGTCTTTCTTTTCTGTTTAGGGTCATGGTGGCTGCTCACCAGTAGATCTTTCAAGGAGTGTCCCTTTCTATAAGTGACTAGTGGGTAACCAGATATCAATTTCCCCACTATATTGTCAGACTGTAGTATATTCCAGTTCCTTCTCAGGATCTGGAATAATTCTGGAGACTTTTCTGTGAAGTTAGTTATTAGTCTCACCTTTGTGTCTTTAGGTTTTACCCTGTCTACTAACAGTTCGTTCCTGGTTATAGCATTGCTTCTTTCTTCTGCCTCTTTCAACACACCATTACAATACCCCCTTTTTCAGAACCTCTGCCTGGATTCTGTTCTAGCTCTCACAAACTCCTCTTCAGTGGAGCAATTCCGCTTAATGCGTAGGAATTCCCCCAGGGGAATGTTATTACCTACACTCCTTGGGTGGCAGCTTCCAGCATGCAGGATTGAATTTCCCGCCGTGTGCTTTCTGTATAGGGATGTCTCGATTTTCCCCTCCTGGACATATACTCTAAAGTCTAGGTAGTATACCTCTGTCTTACTGATGTTACTCGTAAATTTTAGATTCTGTTCATTATCATTGAGAATCCTGATATACTCTTCAGCCTCATTTTCAGTTCCGCGCCACACTATGAATAAATCATCTATGTAGCGCGTCCATAGCACTATTTTCTCCACCCATTCATTATTGGCACTCGACCAGGCCACGTGCTCCTCCCACCAGCCCACGAAAAGATTCGCGTAGCTGGGGGCGAAGCACGTGCCCATCGCGGTCCCCTGCTGTTGCAAGTATAGCTGTCCTAAGAACAGAAAAAAAAAAATATATATATATATATATATCTCCTCCCGTTGTAATAGAAGGAGAACGATGCCTTGTGCGGTTGTTTTTCTTTTCTTTATTCAGCCACCAGTCAAACGCACTCTTGTTCACTGACAATGAGAACTTTGTCGAGTGGCCATTTTTACATCATTACACACGTGGTTTTTGTTAGAACTACAATGCGAGTGTATATAAAGAAAGACTTGTAGTTTTTAATGCAAAATGCCTTATTACTGTTACTTTACACTTCTTAAAGCCGTGCTCATTTGCAATAATTACATCAACATATGAATGAATTAAATTAGATTTATAAAGCGCATGGCTGCCCGAGAGCGTCCCAGCGCTATAGAACAGGGAACAACTGAGGAGAGTACCGAACTTTAGGAGTCTTGGGGAAACAGAAAAGTCTTGAGAAGATTTCGAAACCTAGGGTAGCTAGGTTCCGTGCGGAGTCTAACAGGAAGAGCGTTCCACAGAGTGTCACGCTATATTGTATAAATTATACACATTTGTTGTGAACTCTTTTCAATTTTAAGTTCATGTTAAATTCATTAAAATTAATTTTGAATTATAATACTACATTTATAATCCCAATACCGCCCCAGTGGGCCTTTATTCCAAATGTCGTGCATCCTGTTCTTTTAATTACGCCCTAGTGGGCCTAAAACAGTCATCATATGCAATTCATTTTCATCCTTCAAATCTACTTCACATTATCTAATCACCATTAAAACCAAAATGATATCCTTACACTAGATAAGTATACAGATCCTCTTCCATATTTAATCCATCAGGTTGTTTTGAGTTCAACTCCACTATATAACGTGACTCCAACTTTCTCAGTTTCCTCCTTCTCTAGCAACCCTTACATTTTTCTCTATGGCATCTATTACATAGTATGTTACCTGGCCACCGGATATGACCCGTCACCATTCTTTACGGCCCTGAGATGCTGGAGGATTTGCTTATGTACCTCTAAGATTGTGCTGCCCACGTACCATATATATATCTATAGATATATATGTGTGTATATATATATATATATATATGTTTATGTGTGTGTGTATATATATATATATATATATATATATATATATATATATATATATATATATCCGTTTCACTTCCTCCAATTAACCGGGACACATAGACTGCGGTGCAAGTGCAGGGTCAGAGGATTCCCTGCCAAATATAATCCATGTCACCAAACGCTCCCAAAGTAGCGCAAATGCACTCTAATCCAGCGATAATCACCACTCCATCAAACCATCCAGTAGTAGTTCATAATTGTTCAATTTATTTCCAGCATGACAAACAGTGCATGGAACCAACCCAACGCGTTTCAGCGATTACTCGCCTTGGTCACGGGTGAATTGTGTTCTCAAACAAAGCAAATAAATAAAGTTTTCACATACCACTTCCTTATACGAACATAAACAAAGGACTAAAGTGCAAATCATATACATAGCGGCCATCTTGGAACGGTGTCCCTATTGTAAACCAAGATCTTTCACATTTAACCAGTACATCTTAGCTGAACATGCTATAGAAAAAGATTTTATAACGAAAAGCACATTGTAGAAATTCTATTTCATTGCGCTTCGTGGCATCAATTACCTAGCCAATCAAAACAAAATTCTGATATAGTGCACAAGTCCCCAGTGGGATAATCTCCAAAATGAATTTCAAACAATAGTAACAATGTCCTTTTTTAAATTAGTAATTCTTTAGTCCCAAGTGGGAATATAACTTCTCTTGCACATTCATTCTTCTTTAACAGATATTCCCTGTATAGGAAAACAAAATAAAATCAATAAGTCTTGGTATTCGTTAGAACTGAAATGGCTTTACTCATTTGAACTATACAGTGCAAAACATAAACATTAAACGGTGATAGATAAATTTAAGCTAATGTTAAAAACAAAAGAAACGCAAGCAAGAGACTGAGAAAACAGCTGTACATTTCTACAAAGTTAAAATTTCGATAAATTAAGATATATACTGGCTCTCCCGAGCAGTTTATCATCATACGTTTGTCATTCGGAACTGGGGGTTCCATTCGCAGCAGACCTAATCAAAATAGAACCAATTATGCTCTGGTATAGGATATGGACGTCCGAGGAAACCCAGTTGAATCGGGAGATTTTAAATGATGTTCTGGGAATGACTGGTGCGTTGAAAATGAAATGGTTAAAATATGTCAGGGACTTTCTCTGTGATCTAGGATACCCTGAGTTTTATAATGAGCCAACAACGAGTTTGATGTCCAGAAAAGAATTGAAATCCAAATGTCTATCATTACTTGAATCATGTCGTTTAACAGAAGAAATCGCTAAGCCCACAGTATTTCACCACCAGATGATAGGGTTGAATATTGAAAGTTATTCCTATCTCATCTTAGTGCGTGGCCAATATGACAGACTGCTGTTAACAAGAGTCAGATTAGACCGCATAACCTGCTTCCCAAATATGAATGAATGGGCAAGGGTGAAGCAACCATGCCCCTGCGATAACACATCCGAGCAAACGACAATACATGTAGCTTTTTTCTGTAAATTTTATAATCTACAAAGGAAAAAATGGTTTGTGCCACTTTTAAAGAAGTTAGCTTTTAAAAGATGTTGAGCAGCGTTTTCAGCCTTACAATTTTTAGACAATGAATGTATGATATGGATTTTAACAATTTTTCTGAACAGTGTGATAAAATGTAGGAAGTCGATAGTATTGTGATGAACTAATGATCTGCATTATAAATTCGTCTCCATGGGAAATGACCTGATGTTTTAATGAATTTCTATGAAGTGCTTTTATGATTTTTATGTACTGAAATTGAATAAAGCCTGTTTACTACTACTACTACTACTACTGCTACCAAGGAGTGAAGAAACTGGATGTTAAAAATAACTAAGAACTTTAAGCACACAGCTAGAGTTGTTACATGCGTCATGATGCAGGAGAACGTGGATACATGGGGAAAACAGTGTTTGGTTGAATACTTGATTTAAATTCCATCACTGGGATTTACTCTGGATTGCGTTCGTCTGTTGTGTTTTTGTCCCTCATTTTGCCTCTGCAGATGTGAGCCAACAACAACTATATGCAAAACGTCCGTAGTCCAGTTATAACAAGAACAGTCCATTCTGAGCTGCTAGGCCACATCCCTCTGAACAAGGACGCAAGCAATCCAGAGCAATTTCTAACTTATTGTGTTTAATCAGTGAGGTGGAGCAGGGGTCCTAGACACTGAGGTGTGAGATCACATCGGGGCATACCTGTTGCATGTGGGGAATCTTACTGACATCATCAGGGTGACCCAAGGGCAGCCTAGGTGTGGATGATAGTGAGGGGTCAGTAGAGTATGGAGAAGCAACAAGCAAGCACACAGCGTTTATAGCTAACGAGCATTATTAACCAATAGTTTGTGTATAGCAAATATTTGATCCTTAACAATCACACTTTATTAATTTGTGCACTCCAGAGTGGAAAAGTACAGCAGCAGGTGCTAGGGCAAATGTCTATTAAGTGGTGTCGCATAGACCAGCGAATGTGCAAAGGTATCACTCAGCGTACATTGAGAGTGAGCGGCTAAGATTCTGCTAGGGTTGACCGTATGATCCAGACAGTGCTCCAAAGACACATTGTGCTAGGACATCTTTCAGCATGCAGTACTGTTGATGAGCACAGCATCATGTTGTAAGGCATATATTTGGTCACCCTGCCCTTAATGTGTAATTTTTGGAAGATAGTGCTACACACACAGGTAGGTAAAATCATGGAGGTTTATTTCTATACACTCCACCCATTGTAAGCTAAACAATAACTAACTCTGAATGTCACACACATTACAGTTATGGAACATTACATTATAACATTCCTAATTCTGCTAATCTGCATGTGATTATATTCTTCGGACCACATGCAGGTTATACCACACATCTCCATTCCTTATTAATATACATAAACAGAAACTAGCAAACACAACAACTACGAGAGTTCACATTACACAGTGACAAAAATCCTTTAGATAACGTGGTGGCACTTTTCTCTGATAACTCAGTCTTATTTTTCCTTTACTGCCATTGCTATCACACGGACATCTCCCATCTGGTCTCCCCTCTTGTTTGTTTTTGAGTTGTACATCTACTGAACTTCCTACATCTCCCCAGCTTCCTGTTTCACCACCCATGCTTACCTTTTATTTCTCATTCACTTTTAAGGGTATAACTCTGTTCTTATTCCAAATCCTAGAATTTCCTGTTTTTATAGCCTTATGAAATAATTTTATTACTTTTTGTGCTTTAGTAAAGTTTGACCATGCTGCGCATCGTGCAGGTGCTTTAATTTTCACAACATCCCCTACTTGGACTTCTACATTACAGACATTCTTTCTTCAGTCAATCTTCTTTTCTTTTTAGCATCAGCCTTTCCTCTCAACTTCTCCAATTTTCCATACCGTTGTATTTTATGCCGTTATCCCAATCCGTCCAATTGGACACAAACAAGTTATGTCATGTGGTTTTCATGGGGCAGCAAGCCTCCGGCTGCCGGGCTTGTGGCATGTGACCTAGTTTGTGTTCCCTACCCGTGCTCTAGGTTCTGTGTAGCGACAGTTGGCAGTTTGCCTGGCCGTACTGGTTGGGGGTCAGCGTTGCCTACAAATAATAAACTACTTTGGTATTACTGAGAAATTACCCCCGTTTTATTTATGACATTACATTTTGGCGACGGTTTGGGAGGAGGAACAGTGCCAGGCCATGACGGGAGGCAGCGAGGCGGACTACCCTGACAAACCTATGCAGTGCTGCGACATGCTGTGTCATCTATCATGAACTCCAGAGAAATGTTCAAGCTTCATTACTACCTGCGGTAACTTTCCAAACCTTGCTGGGCCGAGGTACATTAACTTTCCAATTTTGCGGGTTGTATCGCACTGCCATGTAAATATTGTAAAAATCGATCCACTCAACTGCGACAACGATCGATCTGGTCTGGCTGTGTGTCATTTTCCGTTGTAATTGCAGCCCGGAGAGGGGTGGGCGGGCTAACGATGCCTCAGTGGCGCATCAATTGGAGAAGCTCTAAGCTGCGTGTTAATTTGAGGCTTTCCAAGGGGCGGTACAACTTTATTGATATCGGCGGTGACACGCACACCGGCTCCAGTCAAATTTAAAGGGGCAAAGGCGTGTTACGAGTATGGATACAGTTGAAAGTGATGCACTTATTTAAAGTCGACTGCAGTGGTGACACGCACACCGTAATCCCTAATTAGTAAACGGCAACTGCGTGTCACTCAAGTTTACTGCTGGCACTTTGTGTCGTGTTACCAGTACAAATGCAACTGAAAGCGAAGGGCTCATTTGAAGTTAATCGCAGCGGTGACACGAACACTGTATTCTCTAAGTAATAAAGGATTGCAGATTTACTATAAATTACTGCGGCGGTGACTTACACACACCATGTTTTCCTAGCTTAAAAGAGGCAACAGTGTGTCACTTCAACCTTAAGTACCACCAATTTATCTTAACGGTGACGCACACACCCTCTTGCGTGTGTCAACGTTAAAACGCACATTGACAATCACACCCTTTTGCTATGGTCTTTAAACATATTCATTTCTGAAAATCACGGTGACATGCACACCCTGCTGTGTTGCGTCCAGTAACATCAACCTTGCATTTGGGGAGGACAAGTACTTTTATTTATCTGCGTGCATTAGTGGTGACGCACACCTTGTGTCATTAGTGATTTACCTAAATTTACACCTCTGTCACGTCTCCGTCAACAATTTCTTAAGGTTAATTTACATTTTCTGCTGTGATTCAGTAACTAGTCTGATAATTAAAATTTCCTGTACTGTCAAAGGTGTTTAAGTGGTCACTGGTCCAATTGTAGTGGGCTCATTCTGCTTTCACCATGAACATTACAAATACTATCACTGCACCACCACCTTTTCCCATGTCAGCTGGGGAACCATCCATGGAATGGGAAGGTTGGTGTGATTGTTTTGAAAACTACTTGGTGTTAGATGGTACATTTTCAGCTGTATGGAAAAAGCCCTTTTGCTAGGTGCATTTGGGAAAGAGGGCCAACATATTTTTAAATATCTTCCAGCTTCAGGGGAGGAGGTTGATGTTTACAAAGATGCTATTATTAGGCTGCACACTAGATTTGCAAAGCAAGTGAATATTCTTATGCGCAGACAGAGATTCTACACACAACCACTAAAGGTTAATGAAACTATTGATGAATTTGTGTCAAGATTGAGGGAGTTATCCACCAAATGCCAATTCGGTCCTATATAGGATGACAAGATTAGAGATCAAGTAATTGTTCAATGCCACAGCAAGAAAGCTCGAGAGGTTGTGGGAAGCTAATAATCCCACTCTAAAAGAAGCCATTGCAATTGCAAAAGTTGTTGAAGAGTCAGAAAAATGTATGAGGGAGATGAAGACCATTCAGCAGGATAAAGGATTGGAGGTAGCCACTATGCAAAGTAGTTTTGAGGAGGTGAATGTGGTGCATAGCAAGCCCAATAGGGGGAGTACTGCTAGTGGTAAACCAAACACCGTTAAGAGCACCATGTCTCCTTGGCAAAAAGGGTCTAATTGTACATGTCATGGTGTGGTATTACTTTCCACTTGGATGACTTAAATGGTTTTGCTATAGGCAATAAGTGCCTTAAGTGTGGGAAAAGGGGCACTATGCCCGCATGTGCAAGGTTGCAGGGAAAAAAGTAGCGGTGGTGGAGGAGGGGGATGACCGTGAGGTCAGATTGATGGTCAAGGGAGTAGAGAATTCCTCTTGTGATTTTGGTAGGAACAGGATTTGCCCCAAAGCTAATTTCAGGATCAATGGGGAGACAGTGTCCTTAATGGTCGCTACTGGATCACTATATACCCTTGTTCCTGAATCCGTGTGTAAAGGTGTTAAATTAATAAATACTATCAGATGTCATCTTCAAGGGATATCAAGGAGCTAGCATTGGTGTTCTGGGTTATACGGAAGCAGAAATCGGATTTGCTGAAAGGTCGACCAAAGGAAAGGTTCATGTTGCCCCGGAAGGTTGCTATTTTACGGTGAGTTCACCAGTACAATCTTTTTTTTTAATTTTATTTTTTTAATCTTTTTATTGAATTCAAATAACAAAATAACAAAAAACATAGAACATAGAAAAGAAAACAAGAGCGATACGAGAACGGCCCCCCCATATTAACTGTCTCTGTAGGCTTTCAATCTCACGGAAGTAGCGGGCAGGCACAATATCAAGTGTATTTTGCAGCGCATAAAGGAACCGGGGGAGCGACATCATCTTAAACAACGCCGCCCGTCCCAGAGGAGAGAGAGGGAGCCTACCCCACGCAGTCACATCAGCACGGAGGCGCTGGAGAGGGGGCAACAAATTGTGTTCATAACGAAGCACAGGGTCCAAGGTGATAAAAATCCCCAAGTACTTAAAGCCCTCCCGCACCACCGAGATAGGACAGCCACGAGGCAGGAGAGGAGCCGCACCGTAGAGAACACAGGCGCAAGACTTCGACCAGTTAATGACAAGACCGGAATTTGTACGGAAAGAAGTCAAGACGTCAAAGAGGACAATCAACGATTTCCGAGGCGACGTTAGATACAGGAGTATATCATCTGCGTATAAGGATACGCGATCTTCAAACTCCAGATGCCCCTCAAGGACGGTTCCCATCTCAGCCAGTGGCTCCAAAGCAAGGGCAAACAAGAGGAGACAAGGGGCAGCCCTGGCGCGTTCCCCTTCCG
This sequence comes from Lissotriton helveticus, assembly GCF_964261635.1. Taxonomy (NCBI): domain Eukaryota; kingdom Metazoa; phylum Chordata; class Amphibia; order Caudata; family Salamandridae; genus Lissotriton; species Lissotriton helveticus. Next base: position 351,844,741 of record NC_136059.1, on the reverse strand, counting down.
AGAGCAAAGGAGGCTGAGACACGACCGTTTACCACCACTTGGGCTAAGGGGGTCAGTGTAGAGCAGTTTCACCCAGGCAATGAAGGTAGGGGCGAAGCCGAATTTAGAGAGAACCGCCCAAAGATATGGCCACTCCAACGTATCAAACGCCATGGTGGCGTCTAGAGACGCCAAGACGGCCGGTTCTCGCAGAGTCGCCGCCCGCGGACTCCATGCAAGCGCCAGAGATTCAGTGCCGTGTTGCGATGGGGTATGAATCCGGATTGGTCCGGATGAACCAGATCGCTTATGACAGTGACCACACGGTTAGCAAGCACTTTGGCCAGGATCTTCGGTTCAGCGTTAATCAAGGATATGGGCCTAACGGTGGCGCAGCGGTCCCGTGGCTTGCCGTCCTTGTGAATCACCACTATAGAAGCCAATCTTTGATCAGGAGGGAGGGAGCCTACCTCCAGTGATTCTAAAAACATCGACCGCAGATACGGTGCTATCACATCCGGACGGAGCTTGTAAAGTTCTATAGGGAGTCCATTAGGGCCCGAGGCCTTCCCCGAGCGCACCGAGCGGATGGCGGTCGCGACCTCATCAACTGTAGGCAGAGCCTCTAGGAGATCCCTTTCAGGGTCGGACAAACGTGGCAGCGAGATATCGCGCAGGAGCAAGTGGGAGTCCTGCTCAGGTCTATCAGATACAGGGGAGTACACTTCCCTGAAATAGTCAGCGAAACATTCAACAATATTGTAGTGTAGTTCCTATTATCCCAATAGGCTCTGCGCATTGGAATAATACCTTCAATAGTATAGGCCTAGACCAGACGTTAACTAGGTCTACTACTGTCGATATTAGACTTAAAGTTTTGGGTTTGCCAGCTAGCTCAGAGTTCACTAGAAACCTCCCTGGATAGACAAGAAGGGATTTAGTTTCTGACAACCATAGAACATGACAACTTTGCTCTCCCCTAATCAAGAGTGTATCTCGAGAGTCGTGTGAAAACAAAAGGCAAGTTATTTTACTCAGTCAGTACGTGCATTCTTAGTCTCATCAGATTGTAGAGAAAAGGAAGAGACGGGCGTGTTCAATAAAAGATGTTATTTATTGATCAGTCTCTTTTCTCATACAAGAGAAATGGATCGATATTATTGCAATACTTATGGTTAAGTAAAGTGCATACATTAAAAGCAGAAGTATAAAATAATACTGTAAAAACATTGATATGGTTTCTAAGCCATATGATGGTTTAAAATGAATAAAATGAATACATACACATATACATTTGACTAATCGTACTCAACTGGTGTTTCTAACTACGCCTACCCCGTGTACCTGACCTAAGCCTAATACGTGGGCGGGAATAGAAAGTTACAGTTTAAGTTAAGTTTGTTTTTGCCAAGTGTCTGACTAAAGAATTCTCTTCGAGGGGTTATTCAGTTCTGTACCTGGAATCTAGGATGGATGAGGGATGGTATCTCTCGTCTCTGGTCTCGATATTCCAGGCTGCCTGCGAGGGCTACCTGGAAGCGCCGGAGCTGGATTTCTCGGCAGGAGAAATGGGCAGCTGCTCGTTCTCAGCGCGTCAAGAAGGCGGGGCTGCGCCAGCGGGGTCTGCTCTGCTCTGGGCTTCGGCAAGTCTGGCTGCTCCGTCCTCGTCACCACCGCGTGTGTTTGCATAGGGCAATATCGGTAATATTTATACCTTTAAGGTGCCGAGATTGACGTAAGGATGGACATAGATACGTCAATAAGGATGTCATACGACCAGGTCGTTAGCACATTCTTTTGCTGAAGTTCTCGGTGAAATCAAAACAATGGCCGCAGGGTTTTTTCCCAAGTTGTCATAGGTTTGATTTGTTTTGAGAACTCCGTATGCCTTATCAGGGGCTGGAGGAATATCGCTTGTCTAATTAGATGGCAAGCGTTATGACCTAATCAGATAACACGTTCCTGTGCCGTAGTGTGGCTTTATCAGATAACGGTTCCTGCATCATGGGGGTTTTTCTGCCTCATGGGATGGCTGCTAGTTAACTTGTTAGTTTGCTAACCAGAATAGGGTCAGGAATAGGGGGATCGATACAGAACCTATAGGAATACATCACACCCACTCCACGCTAACTATGGACATATTTACTAATCTATGCATAGTAAAACATACTATAGAGTATTGTGTATACCTTACCACCCCAAAATACATAAATGCATTTTGAAATTATCAAATATACGGAAAAAATGCAGTCATATGTATAGTATGCACTCAAGCTGTAGGAAATGCTAAAGTAAGCACGCATTTGTATACATTATTGCTATTTTGTATATGAAAATCTACACATGAAATGGCTCTTAATACAGAAAAAAGTTCGAGACCATTCCATCACAGAATAAAATAATTATGAACATACCAGCGGGCAGCTAATGTCTATAAGCTATCTAAAATTAGAAATTTTAGTTCTCTAAGAATAGTTCTTACTTTAAGCAGAAGATAGTGTCCCGAAAAATATGCAAAAATATTTTGGGGCTGCTGAAAAAATTGCTGTCCGTGAACTGGAGGGAAAATTGTTCATGTGACTTTAATATTAAAGTTGAAGGCCAAATTCAGGGAACGCCGTGTACGAGCTTGCTCAAAAGTCTCTATTTCTGCTCTGGTGAGAACATCATATCATTTAGACTCTCGAAAAAGTTGTCAACAGCTTCCTGGGAGAGTTCCACTAACTCGGAAATCGGTGTAACCATGCATTCGTGCGCATGATTGTCTCCATTGACATTTTGATTTGGATTGCTGACAGAAGGTCGTACCTGATCGATGCTGCTTTCATCTTGAACTTCACTACCCCTTAATCGTAGTGGTGAAGCTTCCACGAATGCCGTCATCAGGATTGGGAGCCGTTGAGGGCAGCACAAAGCATGAACCTTTGTAGGACTCAACAATGTTTCTGCATCCATTGGCGCATCCGATTGTAGCGTCAGACAGGTGTCTAACACGCATTCTTCTCCGCATAGCAGGCACCTTAATACAGGTAAAACACATCGTTGCCACATCGCTCGAAATGATAGAAACCAAGTCATGTTCAGGTCTCTAAGCCGGGCTAGTCCCAGGATTTTTGATATCCGGTCCCGGTATCCAATGGCTAGGATTGTTTCTTCCCTTGTCGCAGGTGTTTTGTCTGTGACATGGTTTGCCATAACGAAATATAAGGACTAGGAATAGGATTCCTGCAATCAGTCCTAAAATGAGGGGAAGTCCGCCAAAAATCGAATGGACGAAATCTGGAAAAATACCCAGTATGGCTTTGAATGGTGTTAATGCCATCGAAAATACTGTCTTAAATACTTTTGAGACTCCACTGGTATCAGAAATATTTAAGATTTCATTCAGGATTTCTGCGAAATGTATGGGGGAATTAGTCGATAACAATGAATGTATCTCTGCAGTCGTCCTTGCGACTAGGAGATCATACGTTTCTTTTGATGACGTGAGCTTTGTCGGCGTCTGAAGAAGCACTGTTTTCATTCTGCTTAAAGTATCTATTCGAATAGAAGTAATTTTCAAGTTGGGCCATGCCCTTGCCTCCCTGTCTGGAAAGGAGCTGGGGAACAATAAGCGTCCACAGCACTTGACCTTCGCAGTCGTAGTTACGAGATCAGGAGTCCCGGGCATAAGACTACAGCATCTGCGGTCCACAATTAGAATGTAACTCCCATTATAGAGTCTTTGAAAGAATGGTTCTATCTCTGTTGCAGGTGTGCCTAGCTGGTGACATGAAAGGTTATTTCAGTTCCCTTCACAGGCTCCATGCAAACTAATTCCGTTACACAGAAGTGTACCGCTTAGTGACATTGCACAATTATTGCCACTAAGAAACACTTTCTGTCCTTTATTACTGACACATGCATGTGAATAGGGCAGGTTCCATGTTGTTTTAATGTACCCTTTTCCCAATTTCTCGTACATGCCAGCCTGTATATATTTTTGGCAGTATTGAAACCTGAAGGTTGATATTGGAATATTAATTATCCCATGTATTATCCATTCACTGACAGGACGTTCTGACATTGTCACTGGTAATCTTTCGAGTTTCTCAATGCTCAGGATTGTATAATCAGCACCCTTCTGGGCCATACTGATTTGTTTATCAGTAAGGTTAAAGATATTGAAAAGTGACGTTATGTTGATTAAACGCCAAGGCACATAGCCTGAACGCAGATTTTGTAACGTCCAGCCAAGCTGTACAATAGAACGCAATTGGGACTGACCGTGTTGTAATAACAGTAAGTCTTGCGATATTATGTCGATTGCTGAAGACACAATGCTGTCCAGAGAAAAAATTCTGGAGGACAGAGTCATTAACCCATTGTCCACTACAGAAAGTGATTTTTCCAAATTAATACGGTCAATTTCCCGTATTCTTTCTGCTGTCTCAATTTGAGTAACCTTCCAGGCCTCATTGTATGCTGCTATGAAACGTTTGAGTAACCTTCCAGGCCTCATTGTATGCTGCTATGAAAAGTTTCTGACGCTGTTTGCGCGGTCCCATAATGAAATCACGCAAGTCAGCACCATCAGTAAGTAAAGTTAGGTGTTGCTTAATTTCTGCCAGTGTGGAAGTCCGTAGCCACTGAAGGCATAATTTGCCCACACTGTAGGTGGTTATTATTCCTGGGTGTTGTCTTTGGGAATATCTAGGGTCTGGCCTGGTCATTTTGAACCCCTGTGTTTTGTTCAGGAATCTGTCTTGACAGTTATTAGTATCTGTGGGCCAGATCAACCACTGTTTCCAATCAGGATGTGTTCTGTTTTGGTTTAATACATAATTTACGTCTATCTCTTCGTCTGTGTAGCTATTGCTGTTCATTGTTGGTTTTGGAATAGACGGTTTGTTTAAGTCTTTGATTTTGGCTAAGCCAAGACAGGTAGTTTGTTGAACAGTGTCATTTAAAAATATAATTTGTTCTGGGATCATGCAGGCTCTAAACAAAGATTCTATACCCTGTACTTGCCATTCTTTTGTGCCCCAAACACTCTTCAATTCAACATTTTTGTCCCAATAATCAAAACCAAAAGTATTCATTTGTTCAAAGAATGAGTCTGAATATATCAATTTCGTGTTTGTTATCATGGTCTTTGTCCCTGTCTTATTTGACAATTTGAAATAAAATGTTTCAGCATTACTTATGTTAAAACCTGAAAAGTATGAATATTTGTCGTAAACGGTTCTTGAGCTTCCTTTTGGAGGGGTTGCACAATGTTCCCATTGATTATAATTTAAAACATTTCTAGGTTGTGCAGATTTATGTAAAAAATGGTTACCATAGTGGTTGTAGCAGTACATACTATCATAATTTGTAGAACCCTGCAAATAATCATGTTTGGTAAATTTAGCAGACATTACTAAGTCAGACATCATGTTATTTATACTTTCGAAGTCCCAATCATCAGCAAATGAGCTTGGTTTTACAAAGTCACTCAATGAGATCTTAATTTGGTGTGGATATTTCAGGATTTCAACCGGACCATAGATTTCGTAGTCAGTGTTGTCCCATGCTACCCCACCCGGTATAGGATTGGCTGTGAAGTTGACTGAAGAAAGTTCTCTTTTCTCGACGTGTGAAGATGTGTGTGGTTTGAGGATCAAGTTGATTTTCTGACTTGCTGTGTCCATTTTAGCATATTTTCCCTCAATGAAGCGTCCCAATGTTAGTATCATGATGAGCCAAAGTATGAGGATAAATGCACCAAAACCCACCCAAAATTCAATCCATGGAGAAATCAGATATGTTTCTTTCAGTTGTTTCAAAAGTACTTTAACTTTATCTTTAAAGGTTTTTGTTGATGGCTGTGTTTTTGATTCAGTGAAGCCTTCAGAGGAATCATCGAAGTTTATGAAGTAGCCGGATGCAGTTCTGTCAATTGTTCCAATAGCTTCAGGATTACTGTTTCTTGCATAGTCGTTTGTTACTTCATTATAGGTTGGTGTGTCTCTGCTAAATGTTTTTATTTGGGTGTTCAGAGGTCTAAGTTCCATTGCATTGTTGCATAGTCCTTGTCGTTCTTCTGTAGGTGTTTCGAATGTGATTAGCCTCTTTGTTAGGACCTCTGTACTGGTAGCAAACCTTGGTGTTCTGCTACTTATGGGGAGTCCACATGATTGTGGTTTTACCAGGTCGATGGATACAACTCGGTTCTCCTTTTTACCAGCAAGTGGGGGTAGTACAACTGATCTTGTCCCGTTGACAGACAAGACAGGAACTGCTTTTCTGTAAGAAGGCCCAAATTCCTTCTTTACCGCGATCTTTTCTCTGACTAGATCCCCGACTTTTGGAATCCAGACAGGTCTTGCTGGGACAGGTGGTGGTTCTTCAGTGGTTGTTGGCTGTTGTTTCAACTTTGTTGCTCAGGTCTTTTCTTGTTTCATTCAAGTCCTGCAAAATAGCCAAACGGTCTTTGATATCAAAGCTTTTTTCCTTCACCACTGACGTTTGACTGTCAAGGTCAGAGATTAACATCCTAGTTCCAAATAATAATTCGTACGGACTGAATCCCTTCAGAGAATTTCTTGGCAAGTTATTTAGACTACGTTGGACACTTATTAGATGTTTGACCCGCCCAGCTCCCGAACCTAATATCCTTTCCGTTATAGATTGCTTTATGCCTTGGTTTTTTCTTTACACCATCCCGTATCCCTCAGGAAGGAAGTGAGAAGATTCCCGCTGTGCTATGCTCATTTGGCCATGTTTCCCCTCAGGCTGGAGGGCTAGAGTGAAAACAATGGTCAAACGTAGCATGCTCTTAGCGTATATGCCATTTAGACTCGCAAATCTTTGTATAACAGTCCAGACGTCAGCCGAGTGCTGGTGATCTACATTAAAAGTGGAAACTAGCCTGTATATGTTAATCGCAAGCCTTGCTTTTTACTGTTGATTTTTTCTGGAGTGAAACGACACGGTATTACACCGTTTCTCTCACCACTGCGATTCCTGTTGCAGTTTGGGCAGTTTTTTACAAACATGGTATGATGCAGGCTCATGCCTGGCCACCAGTACCTTGTTTGTAATTCTTCCAGAGAATCTTTTAGTTTGAGGTGTCTGAGACCCTCGCCCATATGTGCGTCTGCGATTAACAAGTTTCTCCTGTCCATGTTTGGAATCACTCTATCCCCCACTCCAGGGATTCGAGCAAAAGGGACGGAGTTTGCATCGATTATGTATGTATAATTGAGTGGATAGTTGATCGGTAGCGCTGAGCAGTCACCTTTTGATGACGTTTTCACTGCAAGCACTGTTTCACCGTCAATATACTTCACTGTACGCTTTTTCCGAACTACGGAAGCCGATTTAGTTGCTACCGCCGTGGCTGTCTCAGCCAATAAATTCCCTGCAACGTGAACGCCATCACGCTGATGACTCAGTGAGTGTGTCACGTGAGTCTTTGGTAGTTCTTTTTGTAAAAGAGCTATTTGTTCCCAAAGCAGTTTTTGCTTTATTGTTGCACCTGTGTCATCTTTGTAACCGTTTTGAATCCATGTCTGCAAATCGTTGTTATATGATTTGACGCAGTAATATGAATCGGACACTATAAGTGTCGGGAATTCGCGATCCGCATTATCTAGCGCCATTTTCAATGCTATTATTTCAGTTTGTTGTTCTGAATTAGTTTCTACTGAGTGTTTTTGTTAATAGAGGTTTTAGTTTACCTCCGCGCCACACTTCTTTTGTAATCTCACAAGTGGGGTTGTATGCTTGTTCTCCCCAAACGGAGGGTTGAGCATGTCCGTCTGTATAGATTACACAAGCGTATTGTCGTAAGGGCAGAATGTCGATAGGCAGAGGGAATGTTCTTTCATATTCTAGATTTTTTAATTCCTTTAGTTCTGGATCAAAGTAGTAGTATACTTTGTCCGTTGTAATTGAATTCACCCATTGTATCCATTCCGGATTCAATGTTGTTGTTGGTAAATTACCCGGGGTTGTTAATGCCTCAAAGGCCGATTCTGCTGTTCTGACTGTGATATGTCTACCGTCCGCTTGATCTTTTTCTCTAGCTATTGCGGTTTGAACTGCATGAACAATGTTTTCCTTAATGCTGAACTTCTTTTCAGCTTCTGTGTACAAGTGTGATTTGAATGCAATTGGTACCTTTTCTCCCTCATTAGAGGTCAGGTATGTGAATCCGCATCTCCCTGGGATGACTCGAATCACAAGATTGCGTGTGTTATCACGTGTTTCTAATTTTGTTTTAATTAACATGTCTGTTTGTAAGGATCTCAGAATTTCTGTGTGTATTTGAGTCCAATTGGTTCTTTTAAAATCTGGTTTTATTAGATCATAAAGGGGTTTCACCCTTTCTGCGTAATTTGCAATGTATGTTCTTCCGAAATTTAGGAAGCCTAGAATTGACTGTAGGTTTTTTAGTGTTCTAGGTGCTTGGAGTACGGCACATTTCTCTAGGAAATTGTCAGCCAGGCTTTTGCCTTCACTTGATAATTCATATCCTAAGAACAGGACTGTCAGATGGGCAATTCTGGATTTTTTAAAGTTGAATTTGTAACCCTCTGCTGCAAACCCAAGTATTATGGTGTTCACTCTCTTCAAGTGAGTCTCCAAGTCATCATCTGTTAAGTATATGTCGTCGACATACGATAATGCTTCGTCGTCATATGTTTGTAGTAATTCTGTTACTCTTGCTGAGAATACTCCCGGGCTGTTCTTGTACCCCTGGGCTAACCGACAGAATTGTTTTTGAGTGCCATTTATTGAGAATGCAGACAAATATCTGCTCTCTGGTGCTATGTTTTGACAAAAGAATCCATTAGAGATGTCTAATGTTGTTTTGTATTTTTTGCGCACTATGTTATTCATTAGTGCAGCACTGTGCGAGTTTTGCACTGCAAAAGTTTTGCAACATGAGTTAAGGTGTCGGTAATCCAAAACTAGACGATATGAATTGTCTGGTTTGGAGACCGGAAACAAAGGGTTGTTCATTTGTGAGGTGCAAGTTTCAATCACCCCCTGGTATTCTAGCTGATCTAGGATTTCTTTTACCTGTTTTTTAGCTTCTTGCTTAATTGGGTATTGCCTCTGTGCAGTAGGTTGTGATTTTAACTGGATTTTGTGAGGAGGAGAGTCCTCATCCCATCCTACATGATTTTTATATAAAGCAGGAGCTTGAGCTACTGCCCACTTTCTGGCAAGTGTGTATTTTTTATGAATTGGGATATGATTTGAGAAGGCAGGCATAATTATTTATTCGCCATGAGGGCACTCCCTGACAAACTCTGGTGGCCAGTCTTTTTCAGCTAGAAGGATGTCATAGCCCTTGGAAAGATTATCCCAAAACAGTCCCCTTATTTTTCTAGTCTTATCCCCTTCTATACGTAAAGTTATTTCATATATTTTGTGAGGTTTGCTAACTCTGGTGTCTGCAGTTTCCACTTGAAGATATTCATTCGTGTCCACTGTCTCCAGATGATTCATAAGGACTTTGCGAGCTATGCTCACTTCTGCTGCGCTGTCTAGCATTGTCTGAGCCCATTCTCCGTTTTTCAGTTGTGTCCTCAGTATTCTCGGCATTGTTAACTACCTTGATACTGGCTACCTTCTTTTTTGGAAATTGTAATTTCTTTTTTAGCTGAGCAGGTTCCTTGTCTTTGGACTTGGCGTGCTCTTCTCTTTGTTCTGATTGTCCTCTTCTTTCCGATTTCTGCGAGGAAGTCTGAAAAGATTGAGAGGGACGTGTATCAATGTCTTGATATCTATCAGGCTTCTTTATATTATCCCTATTTCTAAGGTTATATCTTTTCCCAGAGGGGTCACTCTGGGGTGACCTGTGTCTTTGGGTCGGAGATTTTTCTCTTCGCCTAGGAGACCTTCCTCTGGACTGGAATTTCTTTTCTTTAGGATTGGATTGTTTGTTTCCATCCCAGCTCTTTTTCTGTGATGTTGAATTATTATTAAAAAATATTTTTTCAGGACTTTCAATCAGTTGTGGTTTTACTGGTATTCCACCTAAGCTATCTCTACCTAGTTCCTCATAGGATTTTTCTATAATTATGGCAATTTCAGCTGGTTGGTCTGCTATATCTGTCTCCTTTAACCTCTGGCGGATCGCCACGTTTGCTGCTTCTCCCTTTATGTTGGCTAATAATATAGCCGAGACCTGCTTGACGTCTTTTAGTAATTTCATACCAAGAGTTAAAGCGGGTTCTGGACCATATTCGTCTTGAATTTGTTTTAGCACATCTGGTATTACCGAAATGGATGGAACACCGTGCGTTTTTGTGTAGATGGAAGCAAAGACTGTACCCCAAGTGTCACAGTCCTCGATGTGTGGTGCGATTCCCATTGGAAGACAGTCAGAATCCTGTGTTTTTCTAACGGGGTGGTGTCTGGAAACACAGCCTCTATTTGGGTGATTTTTTGTGCTAACCAGAATGGTATTTGTTCCCGTTTCGCTGGTACTTTACCTAGGCAGGATTGTATGTTCTGTGGTGTAATTTTATTTGTGTTCCCCTGGTGAGGGGTCAGCTGTGGAATTTTAATTGCTGGTTGAATTGTTGAAGTCCGCATCACATATTGGACTAATTGTCTATGTATTTTTATTAATTGTTTTAGCTGTGTTAACAGCTCTGCTGCAGACATCCCATTGATGTCTGGATGTGGTGTGTATCCGGCTAGGACCGGCCACGTTGCTCCTGGTCTACCTAAGGGACCGAGCCTGGTGATGTGATTATTATGTTTTAGGGCGCCATTAAATAAGAGCAAATGCTCTTGAAATGTAAGTGGTACTTCCACCTCCTCGAAAGGAGTGTACTCTCCAGGAGGTTCCTCTACTTTGTAATAGTGGAAGTACTTTGTTACAGCATTTGCTGCTGGAAAATGTATCCATGAATAGTATACCTCTGTCTGCCGATATTCGTGTGCCTCAATTACGAATATGACTGTACCACCTCTAGGTGTCAGTCCATTTTCTATAAGTTTTAAAGTTATAGATTTCCTTTTAATGACCGGGATTAGTATTATATCCGGGTCTGCTTCTTGTAGTGCAGTATCAGCTGCTGCTATTTCAGCTGCTAATCTAACTGCCTCTCTTTCTCCTTCACTGTCTGACATTGTACCGACAGAAGGTTATTTTGTTTGTTTGCAGATCAGGTTTCTTATGGAAGCAAAGATTAGATGCACAATGTTTTGGAACGGTTTATCCTTCAACGTTGACTAAACCAAGTACCATACATAGGAGTTTCCTCCTGCGAGGTTTGGCGGATATTTACCTTTCGCCCACTCCAGACGTCTTTGGAGTATTATGGGAAAAGGGGTCTGAGTGAGAAAGCACGACTGAGTTACTCTAAAAGTCTTACGTTCATTTTATCGCCCTTCCAAACGCGTTGGGCGCCATGTAGTGTAGTTTCTATTATCCCAATAGGCTCTGCGCATTGGAATAATACCTTCAATAGTACAGGCCTAGACCAGACGTTAACTAGGTCTACTACTGTCGATATTAGACTTAAAGTTTTGGGTTTGCCAGCTAGCTCAGAGTTCACTAGAAACTTTCTCGAATAGGCAAGGAGGAGTTGAACCTCCCTGGATAGACAAGAAGGGATTTAGTTTCTGACAACCATAGAACATGACAACTTTGCTCTCCCCTAATCAAGAGTGTATCTCGAGAGTCGTGTGAAAACAAAAGGCAAGTTATTTTACTCAGTCAGTACGTGCATTCTTAGTCTCATCAGATTGTAGAGAAAAGGAAGAGACGGGCGTGTTCAATAAAAGATGTTATTTATTGATCAGTCTCTTTTCTCATACAAGAGAAATGGATCGATATTATTGCAATAGTTATGGTTAAGTAAAGTGCATACATTAAATGCAGAAGTATAAAATAATACTGTAAAAACATTGATATGGTTTCTAAGCCATATGATGGTTTAAAATGAATAAAATGAATACATACACATATACATTTGACTAATCGTACTCAACTGGTGTTTCTAACTACGCCTACCCCGTGTACCTGACCTAAGCCTAATACGTGGGCGGGAATAGAAAGTTACAGTTTAAGTTAAGTTTGTTTTTGCCAAGTGTCTGACTAAAGAATTCTCTTCGAGGGGTTATTCAGTTCTGTACTTGGAATCTAGGATGGATGAGGGATGGTATCTCTCGTCTCTGGTCTCGATATTCCAGGCTGCCTGCGAGGGCTACCCGGAAGCGCCGGAGCTGGATTTCTCGGCAGGAGAAATGGGCAGCTGCTCGTTCTCAGCGCGTCAAGAAGGCGGGGCTGCGCCAGCGGGGTCTGCTCTGCTCTGGGCTTCGGCAAGTCTGGCTGCTCCGTCCTCGTCACCACAGCGTGTGTTTGCATAGGGCAATATCGGTAATATTTATACCTTTAAGGTGCCGAGATTGACGTAAGGATGGACATAGATACGTCAATAAGGATGTCATACGACCAGGTCGTTAGCACATTCTTTTGCTGAAGTTCTCGGTGAAATCAAAACAATGGCCGCAGGGTTTTTTTCCAGGTTGTCATAGGTTTGATTTGTTTTGAGAACTCCGTATGCCTTATCAGGGGCTGGAGGAATATCGCTTGTCTAATTAGATGGCAAGCGTTATGACCTAATCAGATAACACGTTCCTGTGCCGTAGTGTGGCTTTATCAGATAACGGTTCCTGCATCATGGGGGTTTTTCTGCCTCATGGGATGGCTGCTAGTTAACTTGTTAGTTTGCTAACCAGAATAGGGTCAGGAATAGGGGGATCGATGCAGAACCTATAGGAATACATCACAATATCAGCAGGGTCGGTGATACTCACGTCATTCACATCCACGATCACAGGGACCACTCGACTCGCACATTCTCTCTTATCCAGCCAAGCGAGCAATTTCCCCGCCTTATCCCCCACATCATACAAACGTCCCTGCTGTTCTCTGCTCATCTCCTTCGCCGCATCCGTCACCATCGCCCTGTACTCGAGTTGTTTTAGACCCAAAAGGTGCAGCCTCTCCGGGGTGACCACGGACTCCAACTCCCCCCTCAAGAACAGTAATACCATGCTCAAGTCGGACAACCTCCTCCCGCCTACATCTCTTAACATCGCCAATCAAGGAGAGGGCCTGGCCCCGAATAACAGTTTTATACGCTTCCCACAACGTGACAGAGGAGGACACAGAACCCACGTTTTCAGCAAAGTATTGGTCAATCGTTTTAATGAGTTCCGCCCTAACCTTGGGATCGCGGAGATACCAGGGGTTTATCGGGGCCACTCTACCCTCCGACCCCAAGTGAGCGTCCACTACCAACCAAAGTGGGGAATGGTCCGAAATACCCCTAGCCAGATGCTTCACCTCCCTTATGGAGGAGGCCTGGGAGGAGGGTATCAGCACATAGTCAAGTCTCGAAAGACTGCCGTGGGCCCCAGAGTGGAAGGTATACTGCAAGCGTCCAGGATGAAGCAGGCGCCAGCAGTCGGAGAGCCCTAGAGCCTCTAGGAAGTCCCCCAACCAGGATTGTGACTTCGCAATTTCACGGGGGGGTGGTAGCGATCACACATCCCCGACACTACAGACTTGAAATCCCCGCCCACTACAAGCAGACCCTAGGGGACTCCCAAGAGCACTCTTCCCAGATCCGCATAAGTAGTAGTCTGGAGACGCGGCGGTACATATACGGAGAGCAGGGTAATAACCCTCCCAGCGCCCCACAATGGCGGCGTACCGTCCCCTATCATCAAGGATGATGTCGTCCACAGCAAGAGGGAGGGAGTTCCGAACCAAAATGCCCACCCCCCTGGAGCCAAAAGTGAAACCTGAGTGCGCCGTGAGACGATAGCCATGCCTAGTCATGGCATGGCACGTATTGCCAAGCAAGTGCGTCTCCTGAAGCAAAACCAAATCAGGGGACAAACGTCGCAACAACTGCAACACCACGCTATCTCTTCAAGGTCTTGCGGGCCTTTGGCATCCGGGAGAATTTTGTTCGCTGGGTGCAATGTCTCTACGTGGCTCCTAAGGCAGCGGTGAGGGTGAATGGTTGTAGATCTACTCTCTTCCCCATTACCAGAGGAACGAGGCAGGGGTGTCCCTTGTCTCCATTACTCTTTGCACTTTACATGGAGCCTTTTGCCCAACCTATTCGGTCTAACCCGGACATCACGGGAATTAAATTCGGAGCGGACACCCACAAAATCAGCCTTTATGCGGACAATGTTATTCTCTCACTCTCAGCCTCGCACTACTTTACGGTACCTTGCGGCAGAACTGCATGAATTCGGGAGGGTGGCAGAGTTTAAGGTGAATTTCTCGAAGTCGCAAATTTTGAACATTTCTATTCCTGAAGCCGAATTCCGGGATCTTCAGCAGGATTTTGCTTTCCAATGGGTACACGCTGACATTTGGGAATCCGATTGACTCCCTCTATTGCTAGAACGGTCTCCCTTAACTATAAAATCTTAGTGGATCAAACTACTAAAGCGCTCTCCGATTGGTCCCGCCTCAATCTGGCCTGGTATGGGAGGTTGGCGGCGGTGAAGATGACTGTACTGCCACGCATCCTCTATCTGTTCCAGATGCTCCTGTTGAGTCCTCCGCCGGGTGTCCTCTGGAAGCTGCAGGGACTCCTTAATAAATTCTTGTGGAGCAACAAGAGGCCGAGGCTCGCGCAGTCACTTATTACGGCACCGAAGGTGGTGGGTGGGATGGGCTTCCCCCTTTTGACTGCTTACTATCAAGTGACTTGCCTTCGGTATATCACGGAGTGGAACAGGCCCTTGTCCAGCAAGCACTAGAACTTTATGGATCAGATGGTGGCTGGGTGCAATATTTGGCGGGAATTGTGGCTACCGCGCAAACATAGAGCGTGGGGGCTCTACTCCTCGCCCGTAACCTCACCGACTCTCAAGGCCTGGGACCAGTTAGCGATCCATAGGGGCTGGACCACGTTTCCCTCCCCTATGAACCCCATTGTCGATAATCCTGAGTTTCCGCCGGGATGTGCATCCCCTGTCTTTCATCGCTGGCGAGAGGAAGGGTGTAAGAGAGTGGGTTCCCTCTTTGATCTCGATTGCTTAATCCCCTTCACCCAACTACGCACGGAGTACTTTAACTTACCGGAGTCTGAAGCTTTCCAACATTCGCAGTTAGTGCATTGGGTAACGCAGCCCGGCATCTTCGCCCTGATGTCTCGCCCCTTATCTGCTTATGAGTAATGGCTGGTTTGCAAAAAGGATGACCCTAGGCTCATATCTGAACTGTACGCGATGATTCTTAAATGCCCCACGACGCAGTGTACGAAGGCACAGGTACGATGGGAGACTGAGCTGGGCCGGCCGTTGACACCCAAAAAATGGGAGCACATTTTCTATTGCGCTCACCACACGGCCTCTAATACTGCGGGGGCGGAATCTACATATAATGTAGTCGCCTACTGGTATTATACACCAGCGCACATCAAATCTTGAGATGGCACAAAGTCAGGCCTCTGCTGGGGGGGGGGGGGTGTGGCTTGCCTGGCACTCTGGTGCTCTTGCTGTGGCGTTCCCCGAAATTGGAGCGGTATTGGGCAGCAGTCCTTGATGACATTGATGATGCGTTCCAAACTACACTGCCCCGGTCCCCTGAGCATACACTGTTAGGGCTCCCCCACTACAAATACTTTCCGCTGCGCTCCCTGCGAGGTAAACCGATTGCATTAGCCTTGCTTGCGGCAGGTCCTCCTGGCTCAATGGGGCTCTATGGCTGTACCTGATACCTGCGATTGGCTTAGGAGGCTTTGGCATATCCTTGCAATGGAGCGCCTCTCGCTTAGTATGGATGGGAAGGGGGCGGACTATGTGAAGTTGTGGGGTCCATTTCTACGGCTCCTTTCTAAGGAACTGAGAGAAGTCACTTGCCCAAAGTACTTGGAAATACTGCGGCTGATACCGCTGGAGCCGCTGGGGGCTGTGCCAGCGGAAGGTAGTGCTGTTTGAGAGGACGAGCGGCTGTGGGAAAGCTGTCTAGGACGTTGGAGACTGATGCGGAGAGGGGTGGGTGGGGGGATTTTGGGGGGGGAGGGGGTGGCTGTTTGTCTGTTTCCATGTTACTTTTTTCCTTTAAAAGTGGTATCTTTGTAGTTGCCTGCCCTGAAAGATATGATCTGAAATTTTCCACGCGGGGTTGCCCTCTGGATTTTAGACCTGTACGCTGTGTGTTTGATATGTTAATGCGCTCTGCCGGCCGGTGGATGTAGGCAGTTGAGCTGTGTCTTTGATCCTATGCCACGTAATAAAAACGATAGATTCTAAGGCTTGTATCACCTGAAACAGGTGGTACATGTGTTGCTATAGATAATTATGCCGTCCAGGTATGCTCCGGCATAATTCTCGTGGGGCCGTAGGATTGGATTCATGGCTCTCTGAAAAGTAGCCGGAGCCCCATGTAACCCAAAGGGTAACACCGTAAATTGATACAAACCATCAGTTGTGGAGAACGCTGTTTTTTCTTTATCTTGTTTGCGCTAGGGGAATTGCCCGTACCCTTTACTGAGGTCAAGGGTACTGATGTATTTGGCTCTGCCTATCCTTTCAACCATCTCGTCCACTCTTGGAAGAGGATATGTATCCAATTCAGAAATTTTATTTACCTCCCTAAAATCGATACAGAATCGTACTGAGCCATCTGTCTTTGGCACAAGAACAATAGGCGATTTCATTTGCTTATGGACGGTTCGATGATGTCCATTTGTATCATCTTTTGTACTTCTTCTCTGATGGTAAGCCGGTGTGCCTCAGGTACCCTGTAAGGTCTGAGATGTACTTGTTTACCGAGAGGTGTCTTGATGGCATGTCCTAACAAGGACGTTATCCCAGGGGATAAGAAGAAAACGTTCTGGAGGGGAAGAAGGACATCTGACAATTCCTGCTTTAAATTAGGAGGGAGCGGGGATCTATACACTGTTCAAACAAGGGAACCGGTACCTCCGCTCTGGTAACGAGTGCCGGCACGGACCCCTCCCACCTCTTCAACAAATTAATGTGAAAAATCTGCGAGGTGCCACGGGTCGGGTCCGTTTCGATGCGGTAAGTCACCGGAGTTACCCTTTCTATCGCGGAATATCGTCTCTGCCACTGTCCCAGCAATTTGTGGTCGCAAGAAGCCATCATGAGCAGTACGGGATCACCTAAATTGAGGGATCTCTTTTTGGCTTTTTTATCGCACTGTCCCTTTTAGGCGGCTTGGGCTTCTTACAGGTTTGTACGGACAATGGCTCGTATTTGACCTAAGTGGGTTTTCAAGTTGGAGACATAGTCCACCAATGTCTTGGTGTTGTCCGGTTCTGTTTCCCATTTTTCTTGTGCCATTTCCAGCAATGTCCGTGGCTGATGGCTATATAATAGCTCGAACGGTGAATAACCAGTGCTTTTCTGTACTTCAGGGTCCTCCTCTTCAGGGTAGCTCTGGTCTCCGTCGTCTTGTCCCGCACTTGGCTCCTCACCCAGCTTGTCTCCTCCGCTGACTGAGAAAAGGCAAGAAGTTTTAGCACCTTTTACCCCAGGCTTACCCACTATTTTGACAGTTGATTCCAGTTCCGTGGACATTAGTGCAGTTTTAGCACAAACATGCTGGACAAGAAAGAACTATGTCTTTTGCTTAATGTTCTTAGACTGAGAGAAATTTCTTGGTTATTGAACATGAGGCATTAGCGTCTGCGTGGGCCACCAGACATTTTTGGGTATTTTTATGGGGTATTATCTTTACGTTATGAATAGATCATAAACCACTCTTGGAAGTTTCGGGTCCTGATGGCACAAAAAACTGTTCTGGTAGACTTGTACATCTGGCTGTTAGGATACAAGATTTCATGTGTAAGGTGGAACATGTAACTGGATGGCGTAACAGTGTGGCGGATTGCCTGTCTAGGCTACCTGATACCAAAGCCCTATCTACTGATTTAATTACAGAAGAGGTTGTGGCTAGTCTTGACAATCTCACTTGAGGATTTGGGCAAGGCCATTACCAGAGAGGATTGGGTGGAAGAGATATGCAAAGATAATATCGTTGCTGGCGTCATGAGAATGGTCAGGGAAGGGGTGTCAAGGGAAAGCACTGTATCACCAGGCCTCATACCTTATGTTCAGTTGCAGGATGAGATATCCATCAAGGGGCGTGTTGTTGTGTTGAGGGGTGAGAGGTTTATAACACCTGAATCTGTGAGAAATAGTGATTGGTTTAGCCCTTGAGGGACATCTAGGTCAAACCTTAACTGGAAGACTATTAAAGGAAAGATTTTGGTGGCCTGGGATGGACGGTCAGGTGAAGGAGTGGGTGGAGAATTGCAGCAGTTGTAAGGAGTCTGAAAAGAGGTTGCAAGTGATTTTGATAGACCAGTCCCATCTCAACATTTCATTGGTGAAAAGTGTGTATGGACTTTATTGGTCAGTTCAATGACTTGCATGACACTGAAAAGTTTGCAGTGATTTTGGTGGACGCTGCATCAAGGTGGGTAGAGGTGTATTTATGAGAAAAATCACTACAGAATCCACCATCAGTGTGTTGAGTGAGGTGTTCTGAAGGGAAGGTATCCTAGACATGATTATTACGGATAATGGCACACAACTTACGTCAAAAGGTATGGTGGGATATTTGGACAGTATTAGTTGGAAGCTCATTTGTACATCATTGTACAATCCATAAGGCAATGGTCTATGTGAGAGGGTGAATAGACTATTGAAAGGCACTGTGCAATTTGCGTTAACTTCTAACTTTCCTGTACAAAGTGAGATCAAAGAAATGCTTTGGGCATACCGCACTACCGTACATCAAGGTATGTATATATCCCCTTTTGAAATAATGAGGGGGAGGCAAGCTAGCACCAAAATGGTTTCCACCTGGTTGCTCAAAAACGACGCAAATCTTTCGTCTTGCGTACCCAATACAAACAATATGTTTGGGAGTAGGAATATTCAACCTGGTGATTTTGGTGAAAGTTAAACCCGGTGGTTTTAATAAAGGCTTCAACAAATTCAGGGGTTCTTTTCAGGTGAGGTCGGTAGGAGGAAGTTGGGTTAAGTTACAGAATGGCCAGACCTCGAATCTTAGGTGGGTGGCTTTGTACCAAAAACAAGGAAACGCTCACTGGTGCGGGGCGAGGGACCAATGATAAAAATAGGGATGTCCGGTTCTCTTCAAGGGATGGCACTGAAAAGGGAAGATTGGTTAGGGAACGCAGGATGCCAGGATATTTGAAGCACTGGATATGTGATTAGATCTTCAAGGAAAGGAGTAGGGTAGGGTATTGTACGGTGCACGCATCAATTTTGTTGAACTCTAGTTTGCTACTCCTCGTTGCCTGTATGTGGTGGTTCACCTTTTGTTATTTTTATTATAGTTTTTTTGTTTTTATTATCCAAACTTATTGTTTTTACTTCATGGCGTTATGACATGGGGTGTTTTTGAATCATTTCATTGTATAATATTGCATGTTACATTTTTTTTAATGTTATTTAATCTTGACTTTCACCATTTCTGTGGAAGGAAAGGTGGTGTGTTATGTTTTTCATGTGGCAGCATGCCTCCGGCTGCCGGGCTCGTGGTATGTGACATTGTTTGTGTTCCATGCCCCTTGCTCTAGGTGCTGTGTAGCGACAGTTGGCAGTTTGTTGGTTTGCCGGGCCGTGCTGCCTCCAATGAATAAACTACTTTGGTATTATTGGGAAATTGCTCCTGGGTTATTTATTTATTACACAAGGGTTGGTCGCTCTTCACTTAAACAGATCAAAAGGAGTATTCCCAGTTGTCACGTGTGGTGATACATTGTTACATTCTCCTGTAACTCCCTTTTCCAGTCTAAATAATTCACTGTGGCCAACTGTATACTTTCCTTAATGTATTTTTTAAATCGCTCAACAGCACCATTTGTTTCTGGATGATAAATGGCATTTCTGTATGAAAAATACCACGTCTTTAGATAGTTTCCAATTTCCTTAGAGCAAAATTAAGGCACATTGTTAGACAGTATATTCTTTGGATAACTCTTGTTTTTGAAAATGCTCTCCTTAAACGTAATGATGCCAAAAGATGAGATGTCCTTGATATTTGTGACCTCTACCCACCTTGAGTAAGGATCTCATATGTATATTATGTAAGGTGTAACTTGCTCACCTTGCAAGGTACCCACAATGTCAATTGCCCGCTCTTCCCATAGTTGACTCTGTAAACTCCTGCAAACCATGGGAACCTGATGGATTTTTAAAATCTTATCACTACAAGAGCATTCTGGTCAGAATTGGGGGAACATGGGGGCTGCGAGGTAAACAGTCGCGGGCCGCCGAAGTGAGGAGTGCGGAAGATAGAGAGAGAAGCTTGTAGGCTTATGTAACTCCTCCCTCCCCCTTCCCCCTGAACCCCCACCCCCCCAACACCCAACCTGCAAAAATTACTGTCGGAACCAAGACCCTCTCTCCGGAGCCGCGAAGGGATCTATGCAGCGCTGTTTTTCGACTTTCATGAGCCCTTGGAGCCGCCTGCTGGCCAGAGACGCTGCCTCAACGTGGAGCAGAGCGGCTGTGCAGCTGAGGCGTGCATGGGCTGCTTGTGCACTTACACGCAGCGGCAGAGTCATCACAGGTTGGTCCCATTAGAAGCGACACAGACGACCTAGACGGAAAGAATTCAGAGGTACGAGAGTGCAAGCTGGAAGCCGTATTCGATAGGAGAGGAAGTATGGCCCCCCCAGCCTACGTATGGAAACCAGGAGCAGCAGTTCAGAGACTTAGGAAACTTTAGTGTTAAGTGGAGTGCTCGTATGGAGAAATCTGCAGTGCCTTCTGGTAAATCAGGTACCCTGCCAGAAAAAATATCCAGGTATACTCTGCGCACTTGTGCAGTGGGAAAATCCGGGGTAAGCGCTGACCTATATGCATCTACGGCAATAGAGGTCCAAACTGAGGTTCAAACAGAGTCTGTCGCGAAAAAGGGTGTGCAAGCTAAGACTTTAAATAGTGGGCAGGCTGGTAAAGCAACTGGGGAAGAGCCCTGAGGAAGGGGGAAAGAATCTTGCCTCCCCAGGTTAGGGTAACTCCCTCCCTTAAAACCTTCTATAAAGTTATGTAGCATTCTATCAGTGGGGATGGGTAGGGAGGAATCGTCGGCTAAGACCCTATGGGAATTGGGGAGAGGCTACGGGTGAGGCCCCCGAAAACCCTACCCCAGCACAGGTAGATTAAGGTGGTGATGAGGCGAGCAGTGGCCATGGAGTATCAACCGGAGTTGTCTTTCAGGTGCCAACGCAGAATAGGTTCACCGGCCTCGAAGTGGGGTAAGAGGTCGAAAGTGAAGGAGGCCCTACCCAAGTGGACCATCCCGAGTCGACACTAGAAACTGTGGCTGGGATTGAGACTGTGACAGTGGGACCAGATTTACACACTAAAACCCCCCTTTGCCTCCATACTCTTGGGGTTAAAGGAGATTAGGTGCAGGTTTGAAAATGTCGGAAGCAAACCAAGCAGATATACAAGCCTCTTGAATCACCTTAGCACAGAAACTAGATGAAGTCGCAATACCCACGAAAGCGTTGAAGGAGGAGGTCGGGGTGATGCGACACAATATCAAAATATCACCAAACATTCTGAGGGGTAGGGAGCGTTGGCCAGGGAAAACACAGGACTCAGGGTAGATTTGGAGAGCGTAGAGAACCACGCCCGGAGAAACAACCTGAGGCTTTTAATCATATCAGAGGCGGAAGAAGGGACAGACATTAAGGCTTTTGTAATCAAGCTGCTCCGTGAGACTGTTCTAAAAGATAGGCCGGATATTAACCTGGATAGCAAAGTACAGCGTGTACATCGTGATCCCTTTAGACTGAACCCCCAGAGGCAGAAGCCAAGGAAAATTCTCATAAATTTTCTCTCATATACTGTGAAAGTATCAATATTGACAGCTGCCCTGAGAAATGACCCATATTAGTTTCAGAAGATTTCTTTTAACATTAGGTCTGATGTCTGTCGAGCCACAGATTTGAAAAGTGGGAACTTGGAAAAAAATGGACGAATTAAACTTACAGCCAAGGCTCAATTGAAATGTCCGGCAATGCTCCGTGTAATGTGGGATAACCAAATGCGAAATTTAAGGGCAGTGGATGAGGCGGACGACTTATAACCACTATAAAAAAGCGGGGTACCTTTTGAAATTCTTATAGGAATTAAGGAAGGATATTCCATACAAATTGAGTAATTTTGTATAACCACATGAATTAAATAATTATAGGATCACTTAAATATGCTCGGGGTGAAGGGAGAGGACAGGGTAGGGTAGGAAGTGGGGTGGAAATATATAGCTAAAAGGGCAAAAACAAGGGTATACCTTTCACAGCAAAAAATATTCTCACTTCTCCAGACTAGATTATCTATTAGTAGACTGACTGTGGGCAGGAAAATTAAAAGAGATAAATATTCTACCAGGCCATATCTCAGACCATGCTCCGGTAAGCGTAACACTATTTGGGGTGAGAATAGGTTACAATATGAGATGGACTTCGAAAAGATCTATCCTACTAAAGTCAGACGTGTCCACCCTTGTGAGGGAAAGGACAAAGGAGTACTTTTTGGATAACGCCCAGCCCGTCCCCTTGGATATAATATGGGATGTCTTTAAGGCATATAAACGAGGGATACTACAAAGTCAAGCATCCTATTTAAATAAGCTCGATAGAGCAGAATTAAAAAGTGTGGAGGGGAAAGTTGCAGTCTGTAGACCCCACCCAAAATGCTGAGTCTTTAATGAAACAACTGGAAGAGGTAAGGTTAAAATATCGGATGGACCTAGAGGCTAAGTGCTGTGAGAAGTGGGCGACTGGTCGTATGAAACAATTTGAGTTTGGAGAGAAGGCCGGCGCACTGTTGGCCTGGAAGTCGAGGGCTGATAGGTCCCGAAATCATATTAATAAACAATGCTCAGAGACACTTCAAATAAAGAAGACAAGATGCAGGCTCGCCTGGTCTCGCTTTTTTCGGAATTATATACTGAGGAAATCAGGCCAGAGGAGGGGGAATTAAAGCATTGGCTTGATTAGTTGGATCTCCCAGTTCTTTCAAGCGAAGGCAGGAAGATAATAGAAGCTGAGATCCCCGAGAGCTAAATTAGAGCGCATATCAAACATCTAAAAACCGGGAAGGCAGCAGGCCCGACTCATTACCAGGAGAGCTTAATAAGATAATTGTAGATGAAATAGTCCCAGAAATGGCATTACTGTTTAATTTGATCTATAAGTGGGAGGAACAAATTCCAGCTTCATGGATGGAAGCTAAATTTACTGTGATCCTTAAGCCTGAAAAGGATCCGAAGAGTGCGGATTTGTATCGGCCCATCTCCCTCCTAAATGTCGACTATAAAATCTACACTAGCATTTTGGCCAAGGTAGCCCCACATCTAATTCATGTAAATCAGAAGGGTGTTATCCCAAAGCGACAGATTCAGGAATTGACTCTCTTTGATCGGGACTATTGATCTAGCAACCACACAATTGTTTCCCTTGGCGGTAATCACCATAGATGCCGCAAAGGTATTCTACTGCTTTTGTTGGGTGTTTTTTATTGGCGGTCTTGGAATCAATGGGCTTTGATGCGGGCTATAAAAAAACTGTATTCAGGTCCTACAGCTAAGATTTTAGTAAACAGAGCTTTGACAAAGATTTTTAAGATCACCATAGGTACAAGGCAGGGCAGCCCATTGTGCCCCCCCCTCCTCTTCGATATTTACATCGAACCTCTAGCCCAACTCCTACGGAAAGATGACCAGATAATCCCTATCCATTCACTCCGCTCTTGTGGCAAAATCGCCTTATTTGCGGATGACCTTATATTTTATACCTATGACCCAGCTAGAACGATACCAATGATGGAACAGTTAACTAAAGAATCCGGGGAAATCTCTGGATATTTAGTAAACACTACCAAAACTGAGGTGATGGTTTGGAATTTAGATGGTTGGGAAGGTAGAGGGTGTGAGGAGATAAAATATCTAGGAATCCATATAGTTACACAGATTAACTAAATTCCGGGTCGGGATATCACTAGAGTGGCAAAAGAGATAATCAGGGCCTTGACTAGGTGGAACAATCTCGCTTACTATCTATGGGTGGGTGAACTTGATAAAAATGTCTATCCTCCCTAAATTAACATACATATTCAACTGCATCTGTTTAAAATTCCCAAAAGAAATGATAAATAAAATACAAGGGAAAATAACTGGTTTCATCTGAGCCTCTCACGGAATAAGTCTTTCATGGAAAAAGCTAAGGAGACTGCTCCATGTGGGTGGCCTAGCCCTGCCGTATCTGAACTTCTATTGTATGGCATTCCAATTTAAAAAAAATCTGAATGCTTATAGGGGACCCCGACTCAACCATCTGGGGCTCTATATTGGGGAAATGACAAATGAGTACGGGACAGCTTTCTTGTATAAATTTGGGGCTCAGAAATGTAAAAAAAAGTAAGATTAAAAGTATTAAAGGTATCCTTGACTCTACGGCTTATAATGATGAAGATGCTTAATAAAGGATACTTCTCGTAATTTGCTCCTATCTGAGATTCCCCAGGGACACCGGAATGCCTAAAAGATGGTTTGACATTACCACTGAAGCAAGCCGGGTTGATTAGGTGGGGTGAACTACTATCTGAAGGTGAACTGGTCCCTTGGAAAGTATTGAAAGCCAAGACTGATAACAGGCTATCTAAATTTAAATACATTCAACTAACGTCCTGGCTTTCCACAATACCCAGCGAGACAGGGTTGTTATGGGACTTTGAGAATGATATTCAGATACTAGAGCAAAGAGCAAAGTCTCCAAGTGGTATACGCAACTTGTGTATGTAGAGGAAAGGAAGCTAGAGCCCCCACATACTATCTGGCAGGATGTACTTCAGGAAGACGATTTGCAATCACTCTGGAAGGACTCCCTAAAAGCATTATACTTTTTAGTAACACCGGCAAATTTCAAAAGACATCACTTTTTTACAATAAATAGATTGTATTGGACACTGCAAAAAATAGCCAAGTTCATATCTCAGCCGATCCCTAGTTGTAATAGATGTAAAACACCAAAAGCCAATTATATACATATTTTTTTTCACATGCCCCGAAATACAGCAATATTGGAAGGTGGTGAAATCTACCATTTGTGACATCTTGAAGACACCATTAACATTGACAGCAACTCTTGTGCTCTTCGGGGGAATCACGATTTGCTAACAAGGCTTGACAGTAAACAAAGGGGGTTGATATTTTACCTGTTCTTGTTGACCAGACGAGAGATATGTAAATATTGGACGGACTCTGTGCGCCCTCATCCTACTGGTTGGTTGAAAGCTGCCAAGTGGACATCTAGAACAGCTATAGATGGTAATATATCAAGGACTAGGGATCTATGGCAGGTGTTCACAGACTGGTCAAGTTAGGCATGCTGAGATGCCTGACTTCATCCATGTTTTTTTTTCTTCTTTAGTCCCATGATTATATCAGAACATGGCGAAGGAGTCTATTGTTCAGGATGAAAGAGCCTATTTGTGGGTTTGTTTGAGAAAAAGCAAGGGTCCATACGATATAAGGGTGCCAGATAATGGTCCTTGACTTGTAAGATGCCATGCTGACATGAGGACAAAGGAAAAAAAATGAATAATAAAACTACAAGAGCATTCCACACATTCCCCAACTGACTGGTTAATTTCTACATTTATTCCTGGCAACCAAAAACGGGCTCTCATACTTTCCTTTGTTTTAACAATGCCTAGCTTGCCAACGTGTCCCTGTCTTAACTTGTCTCTCAATTTTGATGGTGGAATCAATCTAATAACCTTGAGCAGTAAATCATGGTCTACAGACAATCCTCAATCAAATTCAACCCTTTCTCTAGATTCTTAAACTTTTCATGGCTCCTAGCATTTATAACTTCCATCAAAACCACATCATTCTGTAGATCAGGTTTCCATTCCTCCCCGGTTACAACCCTAGGAGTTCTCGCCCACATCTTGTGTGACCTCAAATACATCCTCTTCCACATCTCGCACCTCATCTTGTTTGCCATCAGTTAGCTTCACATCTATCAGTCTTGAAAGGCAGTATGCACACTTTTTTTTCATGCCTGGCAGATACTCTACTCTAAACTTGAATTCCTGTAGTGCAATTATCCACCTCCGTATTCTCGCCAAAATGCAATCCAGTCCTTTCTTCTTGAACACTCCTTCTAATGGCTTATGATCTAATAATACCACAAGATCTGGACCGCAAATGAAATGTGTAAATTTCCTGAGTGCCTGGAAAATTGCCAGCGTTTCCCCTTGTCACCAAATAGTTTTTTTTCTGCCACATTCAACGTTTTGGAGGCACAAGCAATGAATCTTTTCTGTCCTTTGCTTCTCTGGGTAAACTCCGCACCTTAACCTTTGGAGCTGGCATCTGCTAGAATGATCATTTCTTCATCTGGAATAAAAGCTTGTAAACACTGTGCCTTTCAACTCTGCTTTTATTGTTTTGAACTCCAAATCACATAGCTCACTCCAAGCAAATTCCTTGCCCTCCAAATCTCATATCTCACTCCAAACCAATTCCTTGCGCTTTTTTAACAGACATCTCAGACTCACAGATTTTCCTGCTAAGTTCCTTATTTATCTCCTATAGTACTCCACTATTCCAAAAAATGAACTTAACTCCTCCTTTGACTGTGGTGCCTTTAACTTTCTTAGTGCCAACCAATTCCTGCTTAATTTCACACCTACACCCAAAATCTGGTGTCCTAGGTATCTTACCTCAAACATGCCAAACTGACATTTGTTTCTTTTCAGCACAAGATCTGCCTCCTTTAACCTCTCTATGACACTACAAACGCGGACATTGCGTTCCTCCACGGTGTTACCAATTATCAAAACGTCCTCTTGGTAGCACTTCAACTCATTCATATCCTTTATAACCTTCCACATTATACTCTGAGACTGATGCCACGGACATAAGACCACCGCAGCATTCTGAATTTGAAAGCTCCCATGGGCGTTATGAATGGCATAAAGTCCTGTGACTCACCATCCAATTCCACCTGATGTCATGCTTAGGCTAAATCCAATGTGGGAAAGGACTTTGCTTCATCCGGCTCCCCCTGCAGCGCCAGTGACAAAATGATTTCCTCTATTTTGGGAAGCGGGAACTTCACCACCTCTCTAATTAGTGCTCTGAGGTCCATGCATAATATGATGCCCCCATTGCTGTATTTGGTCACAACAATGGAGGCCAACCACTCAGTTGCCTCCACCTCCTGTATTACACCTGTAGCCTCCTCAGTTCAGCAGGGACTTGATCTTGCAGTGCCAAAGGAATTCTCCTTACTTTCTCAGTGACAGGAATTGCATCTTCCCTTAACTTAATGCAATGTTTATAGTTTTCTAGGCACCCTAAGGATTCCATGAAAACCTTAGGAAGCTTACAAACGTAATCCTTTATCATTTTTTTTAGCATTTGGATTGAGCACCTCACCTAACAACCTTTGGTGTGTCCAACTCAATAAATTGTCCAATTTATTTGACTCATAAATCTTACCTACCACATACCTTCCTCCTAACTAAACAACCTTCAAAATATCCCAGCATTTGGATTGGCTTCCCCCTATACCCTCCAGGGTTTATATCCATGGCATGCAATGTATGTATTTCCTCAAAGAGTCGTTCATAACATTTGTTTTGAAATGATTGTCAAATCTCAACAGGAGATCAATACTTTCAACCCATCTATCGCAACCTTTTTTCACTAGGATGTTCATCCATGTCTAACGACTTGTTTATTTGGAACACAATATCCTGGGAAACTTCCTTAACATCCTTTCTTAGATTTTTTTCTATTCCTGTTATGGTAACATTGTAGAAATTACCTTTTTTTCCCCCACAGCCATTGTAATAGACACTCAAAGTTGAACATCTACTCGCATTTGCTGTATGGCCACTATTGCCACATCTAAAACATTCTCCCGCAAATTTTGTACATACCTCTTTTTCTTTGACAACCTCTTTCCTTTTCACTTCACACACCAACGTTTAATCTTTTTCTGAGCATGTCACACCCTTATCCTTAGTTGAACTTAATTCTGAAACGCACTTTAACATATGTTCCATTCTCTTAGCCACAATGATCACTTCCTCTAAGGGTGGCTCTTCCTTCAACCACATTTCCTCCCATATCTTATTACTACCACATCTTAACACAAACTAATCTCAAGTTCTTTTTTTAAACATTACACCAAACTTGCACATGGCTCCTAGTTTTCTTAGACTCACAACATACTCAACTGTCTTATCCTTTCCTTGTTTACGGCTTACAAAATAATACCTCTCCATTCTCGTCCTCATTCTGAGCAATGTCTATCCATTTTCAATAAACCGATTTCATGCTTGTTCAAATTCTTTGTTCCTCGGCACACACATCTGGTAAAGTGTCCATGGCCTCCTGTCCTTCAACCCCAAATAATGCATCAGTAGAGCATGCCTTCTTTCCGTACTTAACGTTGTCCCGCACACTCTAGCATAATGGTTGAACATCTTCTTCCATTTGCTCCATGGAATTGTGAGCTCTCCTGCGTTAATTAAGAAAAACGGGGGTGGCGTAACGTTTTACATATTTCCACTTACACACCTGAAACTTCACCAGTAGTTCTTTCCTCACAGTACACAGTTGCCTCTTACAGTGTGCCACACACAAGGACTAAATCTGGTTTAATTATGGATAACACTTTACATAACCAGCAATTATATTCACTATAATATCACTGAATTGTTAAGTAGAAGATACATGGGCCCCCATTAGTATGGCAGGCGGACTTCAGTCTGCACCCCACCCTAGCGGTGCTGGGACCAGCCGCCAGTCGTGCGGCGGACCAGCACTGCCAATTAGGATGCGACCGCCACCCTGGCGGTCGCATCTGCATATTCAACATTGTGGCGGGTGGTGCTGTAAGCAGCACCCGTCACAATGTTGAAAATGCATGTTGTGCATTGGAATGCACAACGTGACGGGCACCGTGCGGTGCCTGCCACCTTGTGAATGGCAGTCTAGGGGGGTACCATGGGTACCCCCCAAGTGCATCCCACCACCGCCCGGGGGAACGCAATGGGCCACCAAAGTAAACTCTGTATGCCTTACATGACTGGGTCTCCGCCATGGAAAGGCATCTCACCGCACACATCATATTATGGATGGCGGTGCCTGCAAGGCTCCGCCACCATATTATGGGCCTTTTCCGCCCGGCAGGCCATCGTGACGATGGCCAAGTGGCGGACGGTCTTTCCGCCTGCTGCGGTACCCCCGCCATGCTAATGTGACGGGGATAAATGGCCGTCCGGCGGGGTGTTTTGGCGGGTGGATCGCCACTGCCGGTCGGGCGGTGGCTATCCACCCGCCATGCTCGTAGGCCCCATGGTTTGGTAGGAAGTCACTACTTAATTGGAAGTCTCTGCTTCATCTAAGATGATTTTCTAGAAGTCCCTCTAAAAGTCTTCTAAAATAACAAGTAGTCACATAAAATGTGCTCAGTCGCACTCTAGTAATTCACCACCACAGTCTGGGCTCTACTCCCCATGATGAACACATGGAACTGCAGTGCTACATCAAATCGATAGATTTAAAATATGCCCATCACCACAGTAAATACTTCACAAATGACAGGCCTTAGTGTGCTTGTCACTGCAACAGCTACAATAAATTGAACTAAATGATGACCGGTTATGGTGTGCCTGTCACCAAAATACAAACAGGCAGGTGTGCCTCACACACCTGCCTCTGGGGGGGCAGAGCTTTTAGTGTGGCTGCTGCACACTTATGGAACGAGCTGCCCCAGAGTATTAGACAAGCCAATTCCCTGACCGAGTTCAGGAAGAGTCTGAAAACCTGGCTTTTTCCAAGGACTGAACTTAAGGTTTCTTCACTGTTATTTCGGTCTGCTCAAATGGTGGTCATACTCTAGTCTAAGCACCAGGATACCCGCTGGGTGGCAGTTTGCGCTATATAAGAACCTAATATAATACAATTAGGGAGAGGAGTTGGCCTAACGGCTAGGGTGCTCGACCTCGGACCTGGGGATCTGGGTTCGAGTCTTGGTAACCACGCCAAAAAAACCTCCTCTGATTCTGGGCAAATCACTTAATCTCCCCTTGCCTAAAAATGAAACTGTGTCCTCATGTAACGTAACTGGAAAATATGTAAAGCGCTCTGATACCTGATTCGGTTCGGGTCTAGTTCGCGCTATATAAAACTCTGCAAAACAAACAAAAAAAAAAATACGCACAGACATGTCGTCTTGTTTTATGCTGTGCCAATTACCGCTGCATTGTAATTGATGTGGCATTTCCTCTCAGCAATACACCAGGGTGTCATGTCTTTACTGCTCTTAGACGACACAGCCAGCCCATCCTACTTAAACTTCCAAATGCCACAGCGGGTGTGTGTCCAACAATGCAGTACAGAGTGCTTTCAAAATAGCTGACGTAACATTGCTGCTATGTGAGTTTCAATAGGCGATGGGGCCTGTTCTTAAGCTTGTAGTCAACTGGTAACAGTGTCTTATTCTTTTGCCGATTTGGCGCCACAGCTGATGTCAGTCGAGTCTTGGACTGCAAATGCGTTCCAGCTGAAAACGCTTGAGCGCTGCCACCACTTTTTGTTGGCCTCACGTGATGTCACCCATTTCAGTTGCTACTCTTGCTTATGGACCATCTCTAAGCCCCTCCTCTTCCTTCCCAGTTATCCGCTTGCTAAGGACAACACACAGCTCTACAGCTACAGATGCTTGCTGTAAACCACCAAATACCCGCTCCTTCTCTCCTTAAGTCAGTGCAGTTTGGTTTATCACCTCCTTCACTGTTGTCCTTCGGTATTCCTCCTTCTCCATGATAAGGTGTACCTACACCCGTTGTGGTCATTGTAACGTTTGGAAGACAGTCCTTCATACGCATGTAGGTAAAATCAGAGGTTTATTTCTGTACACCTCATCCATCGTCGGCTAGACACTAACTGACTCAGTCACACACATTACAGTTATGGAACCTTACATTATAACATTCCTAATTGTACTAATCTGCATGTGATTCTAATCTCAGAACCACATGCCGGAAACACCACATAATGCTCATCCATTTTTGTTATGCTTAAGCTATAGTCCTAGAGTCTTGTCCAAATGCAGTAGTAACCCTGCCCACCCAAAACTACCAGTTTGTAATTCAGACCTCCCTAGTGAGTCACTGTTTTACTTTGATTTGTGACACTTATTGCTGAATGACCAAACAAAGGTTAT
Organism: Lissotriton helveticus; assembly: GCF_964261635.1. Taxonomy (NCBI): domain Eukaryota; kingdom Metazoa; phylum Chordata; class Amphibia; order Caudata; family Salamandridae; genus Lissotriton; species Lissotriton helveticus. Next base: position 351,813,470 of record NC_136059.1, on the reverse strand, counting down.
TCAGCCCTGATTGTTCACTGTGAAACTAGTTCACCTAGCTGGCAAACAACTGGGCGCTCTGCATACGAGAGCTGCAGGAGAGCAGCTGTTCACAATTGTGCTCTTTAGATGGGGTAGGGCTGTCCTTGTGTAGCTTTGTCTTTCTGTCGCTATGCAAACTGCTTTCTGCACACATTTTACGCAGTGAGCCTTCTGATAATTGCTGCTCCAGCATTGGCTTTGGACATTGAAATTTGCTTAACAAAGGTGCACACATTCAGCGTGCTTGAAAAGGCAAGAGCACTGAGTTTCCACCTATATGCGAACAGGAGCTCTGCACTTTCCTGATGTGTGGAGGGTATACGACAGCCTCCAGTTTGTAGGTCTTGCATTTGGCAGCGCATCAGCGAGACTTAAAGTAATCTGTATATTGGCTTCACCTCCATCTAATTTCTCCTGCCCCTCGCAGTTGGTTTAAGTTTGGCATTGCTGTTGTTCTCTTGATTTCTGTTGGCTGTTGGCCCTATGGTCACCCGAGGCAGCGGCGCCTAACTACAGTTTCGCTCCGCTCGCACTTAATTGCATGCAGTGTGCCATCTGGTTGGGGGCGTGGCCCCCCTCCTCTCCCTCGTTCTGCATGGACGCATGCTTTTTTTCTTGATTTTTTTTCCCCGCATATTCCTGTGACATGAGGCTCATTTTACAGGCGCGTGTGATTGAGAGAGAGAGGTGGAGAGTGCGAGCTGGTTTGTTCATAAACAGAGTTGCCTCTGGCAGAGTAACTGGTGAAAGGTGCTTTTGCCGCATATTAACGAGGAGGAATGCTCCACGCTAGAGTTGTTGGTCCCTGGAGAAGTACATCAAACGTTCTCCGCGTAAATATGCAGTTGTAATGTAACTGATGCTTTCTTGCATTTGTGACGCGTGCTTAACGGTGCCTGCTATGCACATTGAACTCTGCTGAGTTTAGGACTCAGGGGATCTGACGAGGCGTATGGGCTGCGATAACATTGAAGGCATTGTAAAGTACTCTTCATTGATTTTATACTGATGGAGGCAACTGCATGATATCTGTTCCTCTTTCCAGCATCTCTAATCCTGAATGCCGTAAACTTCTCTGAAGCGAGGCAGCGGTGGTACCCAAATGTACTGGTAACATACAGCACGGGTACAGCCACAGAAACAGCCAAGATGCCGCAGTGGTGGGGTTTTCACACAACGTTCCTATGTGTGACCCTTATTAACTTAGGTAAATGACGTGAATTAACTCTGAAAAATCATGGCGCTTTCCTAGTTACAAGCTATGTTTGCGCGGTACCTGCGAAGTATAGAGCTTCATTTTAAATGGCACGCGTAACTTCTAAAACAAATACTTTCTAACGGGGTCCTTCTTTTCACAGTTCTTCTTTTTAAAGTTGTGTACTGTAAAATGACTGATGTAAATAATAAGAACGTAGGTCTTCTAGCATATAAGGAAGGATTCGAAATGCAGTGCGCACAAGAGAACGATAGTGTTTTTGAAACAAAAATAACAGCATTGATGCTGACACGACCGATTTACGGTTGCACTAAAATGCTGTGTTCTCAGTCATATTCTGCCTAGCATTAGGTATGTCGTCAGTTGTTCTCCTCCGGGCGCCTCGTGCTTTCGTATCGCATTTGTGCAAAGCATTTCCAAATAGGTTTTGGCACTTTTGGAAAGCACTGTAACGAACCCAATGTTAAATTGCCAAATTTGTCCTGACGTGTTGGCTCAGCTTCCCCGCTGCATTAACAGGCGCGGTGATTATACGCACACCAATACGTCCACTATTAGGGTTTGATCCTTGTCACTTGACACTTTTTAGGTCACGACAGTGTGGCGCTTGGCACAATAAGTTGAAAATCTTTGACTACCCGTGATTAGCTGCCTTACTACTCTGCATCAAATATCCATGTTGAGACGATGCTTTTTATTACATAACCAACATCAGCCGTTTGCTCACTTGAAATATTCATGCAAAGAAATAGCAGTAAGTTGTGCTGTTTGCTATAAAAAATGTACCTAGCACGTTTTGTGAAGTGACTAACTTTAGCAAGTCATTGGCAAAGCCAATAGGTCTCGCCTACGGCCAAGTTCTTAGTTTTGAAAATCGGGTGCGGTGGGTACTATATAGACAAGTATTTCCAAAGCCTTGTCGAACTGGGGCAGCCGTGCGCGTTACAAGTCCATTTAACATTAACATTAACATTAACATGGAAATATCTTAACACATCATTGAATCCAGTGTGTCCCAAGGGTTTTTCACTGTGCTTCATAAATAAATGAGATATTTAGGACACATCACACCTGCTGTCTTTGCAGGGTTCGTGCAGCTACACATCATTTGCAGCCAGGTGCTATGCAGACTGTTTCGCAGTTTTCATCCAACAATTGTTTTCTCTAGGTAGTCTTTGATTTGACCTCTGAAGTCCGTCCTCACTTGTCAAGGCTGCGTGCCGATCACCCATTCACGCAGACAGCTGCTGATAAAAAAGTATGCACTAAAATGCATAAACAACACACTTCTCAGTCTTGGCGATTCTAACACCCCAACGTTTGATCCAGTTTCGGCTGATGTTCATAAGGGCAACTGAAACTACAAGTTCCAGCATGCTTTGTGCAGTTGGCTGACAGACATGAGCTGGGTAAAAAAAAAATCCCCCTCGTGATTGATAGTGTTGTCCGCTATATCACTACAGAAAAAGTGAATTATTATCCCAGAGGGCTGGTAACAGTGCAGCAGGTGCAGCGGCACCGGGCCCAGTGCCTTATGGTTAAAGCCATATGCGTTTGCTAAGGATGCTGAAGGGCAATGCTACCGGCTCTCACTGTACAGGGGCACCTGCCCCTTTAAGAGCGCAAGCCGTAGCAGCAGAGCGCATCAACCCGGAGCCCAGCTCTCTAGTTAACAGCTGCAATGATTATATAATTTCAGGATAAAACTGCAACAACAAAAAAAAACTGTTTCTCTTTCTGTCTGCAAGCAGCATCTGCTTTGCTTTGACCCTACCACTCCTGCTCCAAAAAAAGAGAATTGTTGAGCCTAATACAACTTTTGCTCTCTGCAAACTGGGAACGGATTATTTTAGACACAGATGGGAGTATATCTAGAAAAATTGAAATTGGAAATGGGTTAAGACAAGGGTGTGTCTTGGCCCCTCAACTTTTTTCACTTTTTATAGCAGACCTAACCTCAATTTTAGGTAGAGCAAGGGGGCAAGCCCAAAGATAAATAGGAAACATATAGCATGTCTTTTATACGCAGACGATCTGGTAATTTTCGACCAAACTGAGATCCGGTTACAAAGAAAGTTGAACAGTTTCTAGGAGTATTGTAAGTTGAAAATGTTAGTAGTAAACATGGGCAAAACAAAGACTCTATGTTTTGGGAGAAGGGAAATAAGATATAGCTGGTACCTAGGTCCTGAAAAGCTGGAAACTGTAGAAGAATACAGGTATCTGGGCATGTGGTTTCAGAAAAATCTTAAATGGACAACCCACCTAGATGCATGTAGAAGGACAGCAGCGACAATAAATGGCCTTAAGAAATTTAATGGAAGCTATGGAGAAAAATCGGAAAGGCCAGTTTTAAAGGCATATCTAGCTATGGTCCCCCCGCAATTTTTATATGGGGCAGAGTTACTGTTTTTGGGTGGTAAACATGGTTGGGATGTAGAGGAGGGAAAAGCTTTGAAAAATCTATTCTCACACCCTAAATGTTCAATGGTGCAAGCTGTAAGGTTAGAAACATGTGCAACCTCATGGAAGATTACAGTTTGTATGGCCTTAGTTAGATTCTGGCAGCGCCTGGGCACCGAGGAAGATCTAAAAGTCTCGCAATGGTGTAGGAGGGAAGCCTTGGTGCGTGAACGAACATGGGCTAAAGGGGTTAGAAATTCCCTCAGGATGGTTGGCAAACTGCTGAGACTGGATGTAAGTCCCGTGACCCTCCAAATGGCGGTTACGAGGAAGGCTCTGAGGGAGGTAGGATATGAAGTATCCCGAGCCGAGGACCAAGATTACTTGGCGACGAAAAAGTCGGTATATTTTATGGCCCAGGCCTGGCTAAAAGATATACATTTTCCTTATATCGATAGACTACCGAATAGTTGGCTGAGGAGAGAAATTCTAAGATTAAGAATTGGATTGAATCCCTATTATTGTTATATGAGAGTAAAATCGGAGATGATAGATAGCATTGGAAACTGTAAGTGTATATTGGGAACTACATGCGATATAATGCATATTTTATTGGATTGTTCAAAGCTTTTAGAACCACAAAATGAGATCTTATGTCCCATTTTTAAAAAATAGGGTATACATAATAGACTTGCTGCAAGTGTCCTCCTAACAGAAATGATGAACTTAGATATTGCTTGTGCATTGGGGAGATTTATGTGAAAAGTTAACCCCTTCCATGCGTCCGGCGGCCGTCCGAACCACGCCCACGCTATAAATCACCCGCACCGCGGTGGAATTTTCACCGCGGTCAAGGGGTTAAACGAAATATGAATTGTGATTAGCTCAAGTCGTGTGTGATCCATTTTAATGAGTTATAAGTTATATACTGTTTTAAAGTTTTTATGCTACAATGAACTGTTTTTAAAAAGTTTTATCTGTTTAAGGACAATGGTCCAAATAAACTATGATTTTGAACTGAACACTCCTGCTCCATATTTTCCTTCTGTAGGGTGTGTAAAAGGGCGTGTAAGCGGGCATGGGTGTCAGCATACTAGCTGAAAAATAATTCTGAGGAGCAAAGGCTGCTAAACTGGTTTTCCTCTGCCCACCAAGCTCCCTCCAGTCCAGCATGTCCCCTTCACGAGCTGAGCTGACGCCCTGTTACTCAAACCAAGCAGCAGCAAACCCTTCCGCTCACCGGCTCCACAACCGGTGCACACTTCTAGGAAACTGCGGTAATCGAGGCTTCCCCGGGAGCTTCTAACACTGAGGGGGTTTGTAAATGATTACGATCTCAACACTGCGTCTACAGATTACTAACCAGTATATACAATTATTAAAACGTCAATTAATGTGTTCTGCTCATTGCTAGGCACCTTTCCATGGCAAAAAGGATTTCTACCACAAGAAACGTGTTCCACCGCCAAGGATTACATTTTTACAGAAAACCAAGAGTGAGTGTTATGTTACAGGTTCACCATTCTGTGGTAGTAACAAGTTTAACCATGGGCATTAAATACGGCAAACAGCTACCACCGCAAGTGCCCAAGAGGCAACCAGTGTATACTGCAACACAAGGCCCCGATTCACAAAGGTACTTTTCCTGAAATGCTCCCTCTCATATTTTTCTTCTGTGCACTGAAATGCAATGTTTGTGGGCACACGTTTATTGTTGTGTGCACAGCAGCACGCTGAAATAAGCAGAGGGAGCAAGGCCTAATTTCTAAGTGAATATTACAAGGAACAATAGTCTAAGAACTTTTATTTTATGAATTGTAACATTCAGGCATATTTTCTAACTTTATTGCCTAAAAAGACACGCTTTTTAGTGTGCCCCATCATTCCAGACCCTTCTGGACACGCACTCCAAAGCTGAACTTTTAACTTTAAAATCAATGATTTCATGGGTGATAGTGTAATTAGTTCAGTGGAAGTAAAACAAGACTATAAGAGAAAAACAAGCATTTGCAATGCAATAGGCTTCGCATTTACGAGAGTTTAAGATATTGGCATTGTAAATGACAATGTCTTTTATTTGTTTTAAAAACCAAACCATAAATAAAAGGCATTGTCGTTTACAATGCCAATAGCTCAAACTTGCGTAAATGCGAGACCAATTGCATTGCAAATGCTTGTTTTTCTTTTCTTTACAGGACAACTTAATGAAGCACAGATTACAGAAAGATCTGTTGTCCGTACAGTATATATGTGCACTACACTGGTATGTTTAGTATGTAGCAAACACACTTTATGTGGCCTAGGTTAGACTCCTAAATGTTGAAAGGTGGTTGTATCATGTATTGCTTGCTTTTTTTCTTTTTTTCGTTAAGTAGTGCTGTAGTTAGGCATTCCTATTAACTCTTTCTTTGGTACTTATTTTATCAGCAGTGGAAAGATAAAAAGCAGTCTGCCAACTGAAATCCATACCTTTTTGAACAAGGCGGATTCTTAGTTTTGCTGCAGCATATATCTGTAGAGCACAAAGAGAATAGTGTTGAAATTATATTCCACCTCCAAAAAGTGACTGCTGTCCAAATGGTCAAGGAGCCAAGGGACTTAAATGTCATAGAAACTCGAGGCCTCAACATTTCAACCCTCACATACCTGCATTATTATACGGGGAGTGCTGGAACAGCCTGTTGAAATTGCAACTTCATTATGATATATTAACTCACTTGTCGCAGTGTTTCTGCAATAGGGGCTCAGCTGCGATTTACATCCCAGAATTGTTTTGTGGGTAAGCCTGTCTCAGAGGGCTCTTGTAATCCATTGGTAAAATAAATATGATTGACGTAAAGCTAGGGAGTACAAGTTTAGTTCTTTATGATTAGTGGAATCGAAGTATCCTGCAGAACACGCACAGTTTAACAATTTTAGCATTTGATATTTCTTTGGCTCCTCTTTCAAAGAAATCGCTGGTCTCATGCCAGTTATGTCATTGTCCGGTATTTTTCTGGGACACAATGGGACATGTTTGAGGCTACAGATGGCACTTTGGTAATCTTTCAGCGTTTAAAGTACAGGTTGTGGTACCTTGCACAGTGTTGTATATAGTTTTATTGTGATGTCCACCAGTGCGTTTTTCGTTGTCTGGCTTTTCATTTCCCAACCACAAATCATTCCTTGCCGAGTTCCTTTAAGAAATCAAGTGTGTTTTGGAGGAAGACAAATTGACATAAGTGGTCTATATCTTCGAGTTGACGTGTGTGAGCAACGAAAGATGACTAGTGGTTGTTTTGAGTCTTGCATCTATTTCTGACCTTTCGGGCCACCTGGTGTTTATCAGTGCACTATAAGTAAGGGCCTGGGAGTGACTTTTGACAACCAGTTAAACTTTGCAGGACAGATTAATCGACTGACCTCCTGCTTTCTATTAAATATTCTATGTAAGATCCTGCCTTTTATCCCCCAGCATCTTAGGAAAACGGTAATAGGTGTGATAATCCTCTCAAATGGCCTACTGCAATGCATTATTCTTGGGCATTGACAAGTACCAGATGGCCAAACTGCAGTCAGTGCAGAATGCCGCAGCACGACTACTACTTAACATCCCTAAATATCATTCTATTTCTGCTAGCATTAGGCTACTCCATTGGCTTCCGGTGCAACAATGTATGGAATTTAAGGCACTTTGCTTGGTACACAAGGCATTGTATGGTGGGAGAGCCTTGGCTATGTAGAAACTAATTCTATGATACTCCCCGAAACGGAATCTCAGATCAGCCAACACTGGGCTGGATCAGGTCCCTAAAATTCAAAAAGCAAGACTTTGGAACTGGCTGCAGCTAAATAGGCTCCAGTTGAGGAAAATGATTACGACTTGGCTATTCCCCCCAAATAAGCTCCACAACTCGCCTGAACAACACACGTCTCATTCGTGCGCTTTATAAAAGCACTACTTATTACTTACTAGAGAGCTGGGTAGCCAGCCCCAGTTATGTATGGCTTAGCCTCTGAGAACGAAGAAGCTGCCTGTGTGACACCTTAGTTCAGCCTTGTTCTCTTTTATGAAATGGATGTTCTGATCATGAGAAATGAAAGAAGGGAAGATGCTAAGCGTACAATATCTGTTATAGCTTCCAGTGGAAGCTATATTGATTTTCCATCTACAAGGCTATTTTAGAATTATTTATAAATATCAATACAAATGTTTAGGTGAGCCACAAAAGTGCATAAAGCTCTCGTATTACCGTTCTTGGTTTAGGGGTTAATATTAAATAATACAGGCTTCTCTCATATTTACATATTGTGTTTCAGCTCGAGCGAAAATCAGTTTAAATTATTTAAGGTTTATTTGTCTCATGTACAGAGCTGTTCCATAATCTACTTTCTCTCAAATTTTTCGATGGATCCTGGCTGGCGCTTATGAGGATAAGGAGCGGACAGTCACATTAATCACAATTACAATTCCTAATGCTCGTTTCAATCAATCAAAATTTGAATTAGTTTCAAGGGTTGTATTTTCATTAAAGTTTAGTAAGATCTCTTTTTTTCTCTTTATGCAATTAGTTCAATATCTCAGTTACTTTACAGAATTAATAAGAAAGGTATGGTTAGCACAAGATCGTTTTGCGACTAAAACCTGCTCACTAGCAAACACGCAGCTGAGGTCAGAGATCTCAATGATCAAGAATGTATATTGATTGCCCCTCCTAACAGAGACTTAGCGACTTAATGTGATATGCCTGCGTTCTCGAGGCGGTGCCAGAGGATTTTTACTCAAAATATATTAATAATTAATAAATATAATCTATAAAAAAGGTTGAGCGTTTGCTGTGATAATGCAAAAGACCATTTACCCATCCACAAAACAGTTCCTTCAATTAATGATGTTGAAACTTCTGGTAATATCACTATCTCCCTCATATATGATTCCCATTCTTTTAATGTATCCCCACCTGCATCATGCTTCTTTCCAACTGAATATTTGGGATGTTTCCTTAGAAGCAACTTATTCCAAAGTACTTTTAAGTGGTAACTTTCATTATTAGGCTTCCCTTTCGGAACCAAAAACCGAAGATTCAATCAATTCATGGCCATGTTAACTTTCATCAGAACATTAAAAATCGGACTCATGAAAAAGGTCAAACCCTAGCCCACATATAGACATACACCCCAGAGGTTGCGAGCATCCAGATTTACTTGTCTATTGTCTGATCATTTTGTTATGAAACTGACCTTCCCTTACATTCAATTACAAAACGGTGACTTAAAAAAAGTGTAATTGTTCGATAATGGAATAAATCTTATATTGTGAACTTTTTAGAAGACTTGGAGAACAAGCATACCTAGAACTTTTTTCAATAGATGTGCAGTATAGAGCTTTTAAGATCTGGTTCAAAATGTGAAAACTTGCCCGGTTAAACAGAAACTGAGAAATAATTATGATGAGTTTGCAAAAGCTGAGTTCACATAAGCTCTGAATATGTATGAACAAATTATCAAAGGAGAAAAAAAAACATTATGCAACTAAAATTACTACCTTCAATAAGCTGTTTTTCAATCATTAAATGAATTGCCAAATGACGAAACAGTCTGTCCAAGGTTTATTTGTAAAGTGCATAGTTAATTAAAACCATTACACACGTACTAAATCAGAAAAATGAATTGACAATGAATCCAGCATTTTCCAACCAGTTTGTTATTTACATATTGATTTCACATTTGTTTCCATTAAGGACCTTTTGATTAGTGTAACATACAGAGGTGCTTGTAAAAGTAGGCCTGGGCAGAGATTGCGGAGCTCAGCGATGTGACAAAAAAATTCTGCCAAGCTATGTGGAGTTCTGCGAGCGGCGAAGTGCGTTATCTTGTGCGTTCGTACTAATTTTTGGTGCTGGGTGTTCCGAACTGTAAAGTCAGCGCATATAGTATCACGCGCAGCGCAAGAGGGCGCTGCTTCTTTCTGCTGCTAGAGTAGAAGTTCTACTTGAGCGGCAGCTTCCTCAACGCGAATGGAAGGTTTCGCAACATAAGCGGTAGGGAGCATCCACGACTGCCCTCGTTGAGAAATCTCGCTGGGAAGCGGTCTAGTTTTGGATTTTCCTTGCGCGTGCCAGCCTACCGCGGGCGAGCGAGAACAACACTCTGCTACACAGAGTTTTTCAGAACTCTGCGGAGTGCGGAAAACTCCTCTAACGAAGCAGAGTTCACTGCCCAGGTCTAGTAAAAAGGTCAAATCCACTTTGCAATTGTGATAACGTTGGGTAGGTAAATTTCTATTTTGCAAATGTGCTGCTTGAATTAAAAATGTAGAAAATCTGCAGATCAACATGATGTCCGTAGGTTTTAAACATACAATAACTGCCTAGCTGCAGGAGCAAATGCCTCTCTGATTCCATGGAGTTCTCAGCAGTTCCACTTTACTTCATGAGGCCTGGGCAGATATAGAGCAGATGGACGACATCTCCTCACCTGTGTGGCACAGTATACATATACATAATTCTTTATTTATTATTATTATTGAAATTTATTAAGCACGCGGCTACCCCCAGCTGGGGTGTCCCGGCGCTGTGGACAGCAAATAGCAGAGACCATAAGTGAACTAGCGACTGGAAAACAGCCATGTCTTCAGACTGCACCTGAACAGAGATTCCGATTTGATACGACGAAAACTTAAGTGGAAGGGAGTTCCAAAGCTTTGCCGTGACCACTGCAAAAGCTCAACCCCCTTTTCTTGAACAATGGAAACGGGGGGGGGGGGGATGGGAGCAGAAGGCAGAGGTGGTTGGATCTGAGAGCTCGCGATGAGTGCACCAACTTCAGCCTCCGTCTGAGATACCCTGGTCCCTTGCCATTCAGAGCCCTGAAAGACAGGACCAGGGCTTTGAACTGGATGTGGGAGGATACTGGGAGCCAGTGAAGGTTCTTCAAATGTGGGGTAATTGAGTGGCGATAGAGGATGTTACATATCAGCCTAGCAGCAGCGTTCTGAACAATCTGCAACCGATGAATAAGGTAAACTGGAGCTCCCACGTATAAGCTGTTCGAATAGTCCAGGTGGGAGGTAATGAGAGCATGAACGATAGTCCTCCTCGAATCCATGGGTAGGTAGGGAAAGATCTTTTTAATCATGCGCAATTTGCCAAAGCATGCAGAGGTGACTTTATGGATTTGGGCCTTACACGACAATCCGTTGTCAATTAAAAAGCCCAAATTCCGAGCAGATTTAACGGGGGATGAGGGGGGGGGGTTTAAGCTCGGACGGCCACCACACAGAAGGTAGCAGAGGGGCCTTTTGATTGAAGAACAGCAGCTCGGTTTTATCAGTGTTTAGCTTCAGGGTATTAGAAGTTATCCACAATACAATGTTAGAAAGGCAAGATTTGAAGTTGGATAGCCCGCTGTCAGAGTGATCTCTTAATGAAAACACTAGCTGAGTATCATCAGCATAGGAGACCACTCTGACCCCACAGGCCTCTATTACCCTCGCCAGTGGTGATAGATAAACATTGAAGAAAAGGGGGCTAAGTGCCGACCCCTGAGGGACTCCACAGCTAAGGTTTTTATTATCTTTTGAGAGAAAGGGCAGACACCAGACCTGCTGTGTTCTACCCGTTAGGAATGATCTTATCCAGGCCAGGGGAGTATCTTGTATCCCTATGTTATGGAGTCTATCCAGCAAGATGGTATTTGAGACGGTATCGAAGGCCGCGGACAGATCGAGTAGCACCAGCATGGCTACCTCGCCTCTGTCCGCGCTCTCACGAATAGTCTCGGTAACCTCCAGCAGAGCAGTCTCCGTACTATACCCGGTTATAATTAAGGATTGCGAGTCATGGAGGAATTTTCTATACTCCAGTAGTCTGCCAGCTGTTGTTGCACGACTTTTTCCAATACCTTGCCTGGTTTGGGGAGGAGTAATATAGTCTGATAGTGAACATTGCAGGATCAGCCTCTGCCTTTTTTAGGATGGGGATCAGCGTGGCCTGCTTCCATATTGTGGAAAATTGGCCTGATGATAGGGAGGAGTTCCAAATATAGATTAAAGGGGCGGCAATGACTGGGGCAAGGGTAGTGAACACCTGGGCAGGAACCGGGTCTAAAGGCGATCCTGATTTGCACTGCTGTATTTTCTGCAGGGCAGTATCCAGTGAGATTGCTTTGAAGGCACGGAACATTTTTTCGCAGGGGGTGGTAGTGTCCTCTATAGGACTCCCCTCTCGAGTCACCTCGGACTGTTTAAAAGAGAAGAAGATGTCAATAATTTTATTATGAAAAGAATCAGAAAGGCCATCACAGAGTTCTTGGCTAGATTTCGTCGAGCTAATAAGAGCTGTCGGTTTAGTGAAATCCTTCACAATTTGATATAGAGTTTTGGCCGAATTATCCGCAGCGTTAATTTTATTAGCGAAGTATTCTTTCATAGTAACCTGCTTGAGTTTATGATTTTTTTTTTTATAGCAGCTCTGTAATGGCTTTAGCGAGAGGGTCATAAGTGAGAGCTAACGGTGCTCAAGCTTCTTGCAACTGCTTCTTTCTTCGCGCAGAGCTGGGGATAACCATGGAGCTGAAGGTTCAGCACTGGCTGATGAGAGGTGTTGCATGGGGGCAATAGCATCTATTGCCGAGGATTATTCCTGAGCCAAGGCGGGAGTAGACCAAATCGGTACCTAATGAATGTGTCCTTTAGCCTCATAGACCATCCGACGTCCAACTACGACTGGGATTTAAGGATTTTATATTCAATTATTACTGTCCAGGCATGAGGTCTGTTAGATAGACTCCTTGTCCATGGCAACAGAGATCTTTTTAATTATCCCATGTATTCGTTTTTTTGAAGGCTCCCTGCGAGAGTGTTAAGTCCTATGGTGCTTGGACTCCCAAGTCATCAATGGCTGTGTCTAGGTAGTGGGCAGCTGGATCACTTGGATTGTTTTGTATTTCATGCTAGAGGGCTTTGTTCAGTGTATTAGCCAACATGGATTTTATTATTTTGAATGTACACCCCTTTTCTGGCAAGTTGCTGGTTTACTTGTCCAAATTAGAGTCTAATCTGGGCCTGAGATGCATTAGGAGGGAGATGAAAAAGAAGCCTATGTTTTTGCGATAATAGTGTTCAGTGTCATTGCATCTTTGCCACATATGGCCTCACTCCCATATGAAAGACTTGAAGCCAGTTTTCTGCTATTACCTTCACCAGTAGTGTGAAAGTTGGGCCATTCAGGGACCTCCTTATTGATTGGAATGGAAGAGTTAATGGTCTTCCCTGCCATTGAAGCTCCTCCCTGTGTTTAATGAAGCTCCCTCTGTCATCGAACCGGACCCCAAGATGTCTGCAAGTTTTAGCCTGTTCCAGCCGATGTAGAAACCATTGGTTTTGACTGTGGATCTTACTACTTGTAATGTCTTACTTTGCTTATTAACACTTGCCTCCTCATAGAATGTAGATTCCTCGCTTGTCATGATTCTGAGAATGTAGAATGTTATGGGGGACAGTTGGGACTTTGGCTGTTGGTGGATGAGGCAATTAAATTGCTCCAGAACCTACCTCTTGGTATCTATCCTTATTTACCTCAACAAATAACTATTTTACACTGGCGACGATCCTACCTCTTTGCCTCAACACACAGCCGTCCCTGACACCTCTCCAGCGGCTGAACGAACATTGAAGGAAACGTAGTCTTCCCAGCGGCTGATCGA